>NC_068349.1:0-600000 GCF_014633365.1 Diospyros lotus | reverse complement strand
ATATGTGGTTGAACCCACCATGTTGAAGCCGTCCCATAGCTTCTCTTTTATCTTCTAACCTAGATACCGCTGAAATCCGCCCAAACCTACTCCTCATTCACCATGATCCACCCTCTTCTCTTTCTCTTTTACTACACTGACACCATTAGGGGTGTGTAAAAAAATCATCAAACTGTGGAAATTGTCCGCACCAAACTGCGTAATTTTTTGGGGGTACGGTTTGGCACAATTTGAGAAATTCTCAAACTATACGATTTGTGATTTGTGGTTTTTTTGGTTCGATTAAAACCAAACCGGCCAAGTAGTATATTAATAAAAAAAATTAAAAATATCTAATAATTTAAATTTTTTAAAATAAATTAAAAATATATGTTTTCTTGACCATGAATATATTATGAATTTTTGTATTATTTTTATATTATGAACATGTGGTTATGTTGTAGATTTTAAACTTTTAAATTTGCATTTTTTATTAGATTGTAACATATTTTAGTTTTAAACTCAAAGATACTATAAAAATTTTAAAACTATGATTTTATGCATTGATTTTTATGTTTTAATTAAAAATTTATAAATTAGTAAAGGAAGCACCAAATGAAATAATAAAGAGGTACCAAACCGCGAAAATTGCACCAGACTGTACCGCAAATGCGGTGCGGTCTAGTGCGATTTGTGCACACCAAACTGGATCGCGCAGTCTGGTTTAATGCCAAATCGCACATGTAGTTTGGCGTATTAAATTCCTCCTGAACCACCTAAACCGTACCGTGCACACCCCTAGACATCACTCTCCGCAAATTGTAATTAAATAACTTTTTATTGGGTATTTTTAACCAAAAAAATACTAATAATAAATCTTTTTACATGTTGTGAATGATTACGTAATCATTTGAAAGTAAAAGACGATTTTCATACTTTTTAATTTTTACAACATAAAAAGCACTCCTTTCAAATGGTCAATTTGTACCATTACAATATATATTAAAATAAAAATATACCGAAATAATAATGATGGAATAAAATCGTCATTTTCCTTTCTGTCTCTACCAAACACGAATACACGATAATAATAGAATAAAGCGGCCATTTTATTCTATTCCATTTCGTCTACTCGTTCCCTTTCCCTCCCCTCCGTCTCGCCGTGCCAAACGTAGCCTAAATATTACCCCCAAAGGGTCCCACCGTTACAGGTATCCGATGGGCCCAGACAAGTTGTTTTTTTTGTTCAGAAGACGTATTGGACAGCCCAAGCCCAAAATGAATGACGTCTATCCCATAACGGGCCGGACCACTACTTGACGTCGTTGCATACGATGTTTATGGGCAAGTGTTGAAAACAAGCGCAGGCCCGTACCGCAACTACGTGGCAATAACTGGGCGTTTTCCAAAATTTCCATTTTCGTTGTTTTGGTTTTTCACTTTCATTTTAAAATATAAAAATTTAACATAGAGGTAATAGTCCGATTTATCATCGTCTTTATGTCATTTCTATATTTTATTTTATTTTAAAAATTATTTCAATTTAGTTCAAGATTGATATCAATTTTATCTTAAATTGAACTAACATATAGCATACCTGAGGTGACGTGTTAATTTGTCCAATAATTGACACATCAACAATTAAATTAATGGATAATAATATGATTTATCATTAATTCTAGCTCATTTTTTAATTTTATCTAATTTTAAAAATTGTTTCAATTTGTATTTTATTTTGCCTTATGATTTGCAGCAATAACAAAGCAAAACGACGTTTTTTTACTAATGTGTCAATTATTGGACGCATTAGCACACCACTTCAGCTGTCATGTTAGCTGAGCTACACGCGAAATTGATCGAGAATAAAATTGATATCAATCTTAAATTACAAATATCAAATTAAAATAATTTTTAAAATGAGATAAAATTAAAAAATAACGCAAAGTTAAGGACAAATTAGGCTATTAACCCTTTAACTTATTATCTAATAACTTTCATTCATTTTTGGTGACTTTTGTGTTTGAGGTTCCCCAAATATCTCGTTGGACGAATTTAGATCTTCATAGACATTTCAGCCTTCCTTATTCTTTTTTTGTTTTATTTCTAATCGACTATTTGGTGAATAAGAAATTGTAAAAAAGAAAAGAGATTCTTTCCTTATTTTATTTTGTGAGTCAATTTTAATTTGCTCAAAGTTTTGAAAAAAATAAATAATCATGCATTTTTTCTTTTAAAGTAATAACATACAAATCCCTAGAGATAGTACAGACAATCCACTACACACATTTGGAAGCTTAGGATACCGTGAGATAGTAGGATTAGATTGTACCTCTGTGCGAGATTATTCAATCACATATATATTTATCATAGAGGACATGTTCAAGGTTTTAACTCACGGCTAATATGTTTATATACCTAGATCGGGTTAAGATAAATCATGGGACGGTCCAGACCAAAGGTTATCTGAGAATCCCTCGAGCTTCTTACGTTCTAAAAAAATAAAGAAATTAAAAAAATAAATAAATTTTCAAATTTTTTAATGTTTAGTCCTCCATTTTTTTTTAAATAATAAATTACATTCAGACTCTTTTGTGATTTAAAAATAGCACTAACATTTCTGTGATTTTTTCTCGTCCCATGTGCTATTTTGTTAGTAGTCAATGTTAAAGCCATAGATAAGATAGCAATGCTTTATCTATTTACCCATTTACCTATTCATTAACTAAATATTCTTATGTCTATTATCATTCAAGTACGGATTTTTCATATTTATTTCAATTTTGAATTAAAAATTAGGATTTATTTTAGTTATGTCTCTATAATTCAAAATAAGAATTTTTCATAATTATTTTAACCTTAAATGGGTAAATAGTACCTATTTATTTATCCATTAAAATATCTACTTATAAAAAATATTTGAAAATAATTAAAAGTGAATGAGAGTCTGAATAGGATGTTGACTTAACAGTGGGGTTTTGTGAAAAACAAACCAAATTTTCAGTAATATTTTTAAGTCACAAGATTTTAAGGGATTTTTTTTTCGTATTTCAGTTTTCAGTTTTGAACTCATTTTCAGTTTTATATTTTGAGTATCTATTTTGATATTACTGAAAATGTATTCTTTTTGTTTGTAACGTTTTTTACGTTTTAGAAATTCTAAACATGTTTATAATAAAAATTGTTAAAATGACATTTTATTATTTTGAATTTTTTTCTATGTTTGAAAAATAGAAAGTAAACATATTTTCTCTATTTTGAAAACTAAAAATTGCCCGAAAATAGATAAGAGAACATGGGTTTATTAGTCATCTTTAAGTATTTGTTTAGATAGTGTTTCTTAAAATGAATAAGATAAAATTTTATCAAGATAAAATTAAAATATTTTATGAATAAAGATATTAATTTCCCATTTAAAAGTAACACTTGGCGTGACACTTTTTATATTAAAATATTATATTGTGTATCTAATTAATGTAAATATACTGCCATATACTCATGATTGCATTTAGTGGTGATGAGAAACTTTTGCTTGTTAATTAAGGCACTCTTTGTTAACTAAAATATATATTAAAAAATATAAAATATAAAAAAATATTTTAAATTTTTATTATTTTTAATATGTTTATTAAACTTATTTGTTGATCGTTAAAAAAGAAATCACGTGACTTCTTATATTAACTTTTCCAAATATGTTCATCTCTCCTTTCAAAATAAACATATTTTGATCCTTACAAGTAAAAAAAAAATAATAACATTTGTATTTTACAGTATATTTAAAAATAATTTAATAAGTAATTTGATAAAAATCTTTAAATACTTCTTAACCTTATTTTAATTTTTTTGTCCAAAAATAATTCAAATCTTATCTTTTTATCTTACTTATTTTAACTAAAAATAATTCAAATCTTATCCTTTAAACTTACTTATCTTAACTAAAAATAATTCAAATCTTATCCTTTAATCTTACTTATTTTAACAAATATATTATTACCAAGGGAGGAAAGTTGATGGGAAGAAGCCACATGATTGGGTTCGTTATGGAGACCAGAGAATTCAAGGCGTGTGGGGAAATTAATGACAGACGCAGCCATCTATATATATATATATATATATATTGTCAAGGGCCTTCTGCTCTTCGCAAGTGATCAGAGCACCGGGCGGGTCATCGACACAACAGTACTATATATAAGCAAGACGATGATGGTGTATAAGCATATGGGAATGCGTCGTCAATGCATCAGTTTCTTTGCAGCCGTATTTCTCTTCCTCGTGGCGGCGGCCGGAAGAGCCGTTCCTAGCACCGATACAGCTGGCTTCGACGAGAACTACTATGTTGAATGGGGGAACGATCACGTCTTGTCTCTGAACCAGGGCAGAGAAATTCAGCTCTCCATGGACAAATCCTCCGGTTCGTACAATTATATATCTTCTTAATTTGTTCTTATCTTCATCATATAATATATACCGTCGTTGGAATGCCACATATTAAGCTATAGATGCAAACCCATATTTTTGGCCGTTCTACTTTCATTTTTTTTTATTATGATGAATTTTTTATTATTTCAATTATACTTTGATTCTGCATTTAAAAAGCAAAAATATTATTTAAACATTTATTTATGATATTAAGTGTATTATATTTTCTCTTACATATATATAACACATTAATACACAATAACATGCATGAATTATATATATATATATGCATGGGTCGTGATATGAATGATTGAACTGATAAATACATATATAAATGCAGGGTCTGGATTTGGATCGAAACAGAGATATGGATCTGGGTTCTTCGAGATGAGAATAAAGTTACTGGGAAATGATTCAGCCGGAGTTGTTACAACTTTTTACGTAAAACTCGATATTTTTCTTCATAAATATAAATTATACACGATGATCGAATCACGTAAATCTTATATCTTTGCGATATAAGAATACGTCGTAAACCCTAAATCTTATATTCTTATGATACTTGTATCTTTGCTAAGTGCTCGATATATATGTGTATGGTTTGAGATTAAGTTTAAACATGCATGGACGACTGATGAATATGGATATTGACTTTGCATGCATGCAGCTGACGTCGCACGAAGGAAAGCACGATGAGGTGGACCTGGAGTTCTTGGGCAACAGAGAAGGAAAGCCCATCGCGTTGCAGACAAACGTGTTCTCCAATGGCCAAGGCAACCGAGAGCAGAGGATCCTTCTCTGGTTTGATCCCACCGCCGATTTCCATTCTTACAAGCTCCTCTGGAACCAACACCACATCGTGTATGCATGAATCTCTCTAGCTAGTGTAAAAGTTTATTGACCGTTTATGCTATTTAGTCGTTATATCGATCGCAAAATCATTAACTTTGTTGATGAGAAATTGGGGTTTCAGATTCTACGTGGACGACACACCGATTAGAGTGTTCAAGAACAATACAGAAATAGGAGTGAAGTACCCATCACAGCCGATGCAGATAGAGGCGAGCTTGTGGAACGGCGACAGCTGGGCAACGGACGGCGGCCAGACGAAGACAAATTGGTCTTTTGCGCCATTCAAAGCACATTACCGAGGTTTCGACGTCCATGGCTGCGTCGGCGCGGCCGCTAATTGCCACTCTTCTAGCTTCTGGTGGAACGACGTCAAGTACTGGCAACTGGACGAGTCCCAACAGAAAGCATACGACGTCGTCAAAAGGAAATACATGAACTATGACTATTGTAAGGATACTCGTAGGTATCCTAATCCTCCTCCTGAGTGCCTCGTCGCCTAATTAATTAGCTTAATTAATCACATACATACATACATACATTAATGTGATGGATATATATGATAATATTATTGGAATAATAAAAGTGGTCTCATCATCAACGGATGTCGCCATGCATGTCCATGGGATTAATTCTCATTTTCATGTCTCTTGCTATATATAATTAGGGTGGTGTAATTGTTCATTTGTATGGTTTGAGAAGTGTTTTTTAAATTAAATTCTTAACGATAGTTTTGTTATTATTTAAATCATAATTAATTATTATATGTTTTAAATTATTAAATTATAATATAACAGTTTGGACGATTTGAGAAATATAAAAAACAGTTACTTAAGTTCAAGAATAAATACATACTTAATCAAATTTAAAGATAAATACTAAAAATCACAAAACAAATAAAATTTAAAATTGCTCCCAAAACATTTCATTTCAAATATCTAAGTTAAAATATTATTTAGGAATTTTTTTTATTAAATACATTAACAAGATTTGAATTTTTTTTTAAACGTAGAAAACAAAAGAGATCCCCGTTCAACACGCAATCTTTGATCAGGATTGTCCCATTACAACTCTCACACCGCAAATCAGACGGATTGTCAGGTGACTTGTACTCAAAATCCCATAAATATATGAAGATTATCGATAGTCATATGGAGTTAGATTCGATTTTTCAATCTTATACATTTGAATTCATGATAAATAAATAATAATAATTTTTTAAAATACCTTAATCAGTACGCCAATAATTATTTTGTTTAGAATTTTATCTAAAAGATTAAAAAGTAAATCGTTAATATCAAAGCTACCCGTCAAGAATTGAATCTATACCAAACACCCAAATTTGAGCCCATAAATATGAATGTAAAAAGAAAAGAAGGAATCGGGTTAATGGATAGTACAGAAACTGGGTCGGGTCGTGGGCACGGTGCGATACTGACGGGCCGCAATGGGCCAGCCCTGGGCCTTCAACGATGGTGGCTCGTCTCCGTTGCTCTACCAGGAAGAACTCTTCTACGCTGCAGCCACTGAGGTTTTTGAGAGCTTCGAAGTGAAAAGGGTCCCAATCTATGGCTCTTCTACGGTGGCTAATCTTTCTCTTGTTCCTGCTCCTACTCTGCTTTGCTTCCGAATCGGTTAAAAAAGAAGAAGAAGAAGACGAAGAACCAGAACCAGATCAATCTGAAGACGAAGAGTTCTCGGAGGAATTGTTGTTGAAACCATTGCCCGATCGCAAGGTTCTGGCTCACTTCCATTTCCAAACCAGAGTTCCCCCCACTGAAAGCTATGGCCGACACCACCATCTCTTCCCAAAAGCCATTTATCAGCTGGTAATGTATAATAGCCTTTGCGGCACAGTCGATGCTTGCGCACATAATGAAAAAAGCCAGTAGATGTAATCGCTATTTGAATGTGTTTGAATTGCTTTTCAGCTTTCTTATTTGTTTAAATTTAAGTTTTTCTGATATGGGTTTGGGAATTAGGCGATCTGGGTGCCCTTGATTTCGGTGGTTTTCAACTGGGTGGAGTCGATTGTTGTGTATTAAAACATGTGTTGTGGCATCTTTTTGCTGAAGCAAGAGTGGTATAATTTTAGGGTAGTTTTAGGATAGTTAAGCTTGGAAATTTTGGAATCTTGGAGAAGAAAAATGTATTAAGGAAATTGATGAACAGGCAAATGCCAGAGTTTTCTCGCAGTTGTGTACAGATCTAGCTTTGTTTTACTAAACTATTTCCAGCATCTCACAGGGGAAAAAAGAATTCTTTCAGCATCTCAAGTTTGGTGAACTTTTCTCAACTATTATCTACTTCTCTGGCCTGGGAACTGATATAATTGATATGACGGTTTTCAGCTTCTCGGATTGCAGAAGTGTTATGGAGTGAGTGTATTCCCTTGTGCCTTGTGGTCATCTTTAACGTGGGCATCTTCTGTTCATAGTCCACCATATATTTTGCATTTTCTCCTTTTCACTTTGATGAACTTGGACTTTGAATTATGAGTAGGATCCAAAAGTTCAAAGTTTCAGCATTAATTACTCTGTTGATTCCGATAACTTCCCGTCTTTGCGTGCAATAGAAACCAGTTTCACAAGTCCATGTGCATGTCCATTGTCCATTATGTCAAGTAGTACTTTTCTTATTTATGCACTCACAGATTATCATGCTAATTACCTATCTGTTGTACCTTTCTTGTTGCGTGTAATCAGCTTTTCTAGCCTTTTATTGTATTTATGATTTTATTGACCATGATATAAATTCATGTTGGTAAAATTCTTGAAGTTGGATCTATGGTAGTAATTTTCTTTGACTGCATAAATATTTTAATAATTGAAGCATGCTAATTGGTTCAGATATCTTTACATAAACACTGGGCTTACAATATGGATTTAATCTTATTTTACTTTGCTTTTGAGCAGTTTCCCTTTTGTTTCTCTATTTATGTTTTACCCTGCTCTAACTTCAGGTAGGTTTCTTGTTTTCCGGTCACCAGAGTTCCATTGGATAACTAATGGTTCGGTGCTTCTTAAACAGGTACAAAAATTTCAAATTCGTGAAATGGAATTGTCTTTTACACAAGGCCGCTGGAATTATGAACGCTGGGGTGGCTACGACCCCATATCAAGCAACAATGCTAAGCCACCTGGAGTTGAGTTGTGGGCTGTCTTTGATGTTCCCCAAAACCAGGTTGATGCTTCATGGAAAAATCTTTCCCACACCCTCTCTGGCCTCTTTTGTGCATCAATCAACTTCCTAGAGTCTTCTACTGCGTATTCTGCTCCTGATTGGGGGTTTCGCCCATTTTCAGGCAAGTTGAGGTATGGCACTTTGCCCCGTGAGGCTGTTTGCACTGAGAACCTGACTCCCTGGTTGAAGTTGCTTCCTTGTCGTGACAAAGCTGGGCTGTCAACATTAATGGATAGGCCATCAATATATAGAGGATTTTATCATTCTCAGCGTCTGCATTTGACCTCTTCTGAATTTGATTCAACAGGTTCGAACATGGGGATAGTGCTTCGACAAACACTTTCAATTGTTCTTCAACCTAGCAGTCCAGGAAATAGCATTACATATTCTAGTAGCTCAATGTTACAACCAAGTTGGTATTTTAGCTCACTTTTTGGAATGAAAGTCAGTGGAAAATGTGTGCTGGCCAAGTCTAGTAATGTGCACCTTCAGCTTGAAGGGGCTTTGCTCTCTAAGCTGAAAAATCTACAAAACGACAATGAGAGATATGATGCTGATAAGCATGGCTTTGAAGGTTCATGGAATAATCCAGGCTTTGAATTATCTGTTTCTCCAGACAGGGTGATTAAAGAGTTGAATAGCTTGCATAGAGAGGGCCCATCTATTCTATACCAGTTTTCAATGGAGAACTACAATAATTCTATGCCATTTGATTTGGGCTTTAGGTGGAAGTTACCAGTAGTTTGGTCATGTCCTCAGGCGCCATTACACGCTAGTAGGTTCTTAATGGGAAGTGGGAATGAAAGAGGTGCTATTGCTATCTTGTTAAAGCCTACCAAATGGATTGAGGGTTTCCAGTCTTCTGGCATGAATGGTGGCAGTTGTAACTTGCAGGTTAATGTTTTCCAAATTGTGCCTTGGTATGTTAAGGTATATTATCATACATTACGAGTGTATTTTGATGAGAAACCTCAATCTGTAGCTGATGTAATAGAGAAGATGCGGGTTTCACCTTCTGAAGACAAGGTGTCACCTGGAGTAATGGAAATGGTCCTCAAATTACCATGTGGTACAAAGTCAGCTGCATTAACCCTGGATTTTGATAAGGTACGCTCTAAATTTAAATGATTTGTAGTAGTTTTTTTCTACTTATGTTGGAAATTTTAAAGTGGTAAATCATGTCAATCTTCTTGATTAGTGTTATTTTGTACAGCCTGCATTTCACAGAACCTGAAATGCGGGAGCCTCATGCACTGGGTCCTTCCCCCCCCCCCCCCCCCCCCCCCCCCCCGTTTTTTGTGAATGTTGTGATAGTTTATGACTAATGCTTGAGATGACTTTGTACTTGGATAGACATGAATGACATACACATTAGAATTGCCGATCAACTTCAATTCCTTTATTTGATGTACAAAAATAAACAAGGACAGTACAGACCATATATTATGTGCCTGGGAGCTATATTATTATATCTGAATGTTAAAGAGTGAAAGAAAACAACCACCACCACATGCCTAAACCCACTAGGTGGGATTGGCAACTTGAATTTTAGATCTCCTACCATTTTTATCTATGGTCATATCTTTGTAAGGTCATTATAAGCTATGCCATGTCTAAGGACTTTGCCCCGAGGTCTCTTTAGTCTTCCTCTCCTTTTTTGCTACAAATTTCCTCCATTTTACCAGCTTGCCTTAGATGTGCTTCTCTTGGTTTTCCTCCTGCATGTTGAATTCATCTTAATCGCTACTCTTTCATCTTATCTTTAATAGGTGCTACGCCAACCTTAATATATATGATTTCTTATTTTGTCTTTTCTTGTATGACTGCTGCACATTCACCGTAACATTCTTCTCAGCTATGCTCATATTTTTCAGTATGTTAGCACAATTGCCAATATTCTAAGGTATGCTACAAAGATGGTCTTATAGTGGTTCAATAAAATTTTCTTTCATCTTTAAAAGAATTTCACAATTACATAAAATGCTGACACTACTCCATTTTATCCATCCTACCTTGACTCTATGAATAACATCCTCCATACTTCCCCCTTCTCTTTGAACAATTGATCCAACATGCTTTAACTTTCTCTGTTTTATGATAATTGTAATGTAGCTTATTTTCTTCTAATTTGTTAATTGGATATACCTGAATATTATGCATGAATTCTTGGCACTTGGCTGGGACATACCATTAAAACTAGCCTGCTATGGTAGTCTAAAAACATGTCTGGTCTTAATAAATTTGCTTGCGATATTTATTTGCCACTTTATATGTCTGCACAGGGTTTTTTGCACATAGATGAATATCCTCCAGATGCTAACCAGGGATTTGACATCCCGTCTGCTGTTGTAAGCTTTCCTGACTTCCAAGCAAGTATGAATTTTCTTGAAGATGCCTCTTTAGGCAAATCACCTATGTTGTCTAAATTGAAGGTATTAATTGCTTTGATGTATTGATTTTAAGGTTGTATTCTGTTACATTGCTATGCTTAAAATCACCATCTGGATTTATTTGCAGGAGAGAAGTCCTGTCTTGTCTTACACAGAAGTATTGCTCGTGCCCTTGACAACTCCTGATTTTAGTATGCCTTACAATGTCATCACCATTACATGCACCGTATTTGCTTTATATTTTGGATCGCTGCTGAATGTAATACGGAGACGCTTGAGTGAGGAAGAGAGAGTTTTGAAAAGCAAAGGTAATTTAAATATGATTCGTACTGGCCCGTTAAAAGTTTTTACAGTTGTTAAAGCATATGCAAACATGCTTTTGGCTAATGGTAACATTCTGAATAGCAGACATCATCTATAACATGATGAAAAGCCAATCTGATTCTACTGCTGTAAATAACACCCACACCATGTTTGCTAGGACTTAACTGTTAACAGTTCAATTCTCTTCTTTTTAACTCTTAAAAAGAAAAAAAAGAAAAAAAATTATAGCCATATGTTCAGTTCCACCAGCTTAGTTTGGGTTGAGTAATCCCTAAAACCGAAAACATCATTGTCTTCAGGTCATCCACATTCAGTTGGCAGTTTCATAGTTGTTATTTGTCAGTCCACTACTATCCCGCGAGAAGGGTTTATGGAGCATAGGAATAAACTGTCTTTGGCTCTTCTTCACCTGAACAAATACACTCCCTTTTGCGGATTGTGCAAATGGGAATGGCTAGCCCCTGGCTTTTGACTTACATTGATTAATCTGAAAACTTCAATGTCAGCCCTACTGTTCTTGTATGGACGACTAGATTAATAATGCTAGCCTCTTTCTGGATTTGGTTACCATGCTGCTTCAGTTCAGTACCTTGGTGTTGGCAATGGATTCTTGTTACCCCAATGAAAGCATCAACATTTATGGCCTACTCTAGCTTACTTCCAAGTGTTTCTGTACTTTGTTGCAACATTAATGGATTCATCTTATATTCAACCATTCATGTTTGCTCTCAATTGTTTTGCTTGCAGCTGCCAATACAAAGGGTCGGTCTCCCTTGCTGCTCTCCAAGTTATATGCCAAATTGAGAGGAAGACCATTGGAACAGCCACAATCGTCATCTTCATCGTCTGTAATTAACTCCAAGCTGTTAATTAAAGTAATTTTGGTGGCTTGCTTAGCTGCTATTTGGCAGTTTTATTTTGGATAGTTCACGAGCAAGCCAGGAATGAACCCTCTTGTACAATATGTTCCGGCTTGTGCCCAGTTATTTCTTGTATCATTTCTGAGTTACAAATATGGTATAAGATAGTCAAAAGATTCTATTATCTTCTTAACTATCATGTATCATGTTCTTGCTTGAGAAAATTTTACTTTAAGATTCCGCTCAGGTTACAGTTCTTGTGCAGTATGCATTAATAGCCACAGGGTCTGATTTGGGCATAGCTAAATATGAACAAATGTCGTCAAAAGTATGGAAATATACTAAATCAAGGTCTGATTTGGTAGCTTCATATGGAGATAACTATATTCTTCAACAAATAAGCCCATTTGATCGTTTACAGGAAACTGATATATCATTACAAGAACAGGAAAACATCTGTACACTATTCTTACGTTCCCATCTTACAAGAGCTCCGTGGTCATCCCTCAGGCAATCTACAGGGCTGATTTTGTTTGTAAATCCACAGTGAAAAAGACAAGGAAATCAGTATCATCTTCCTCATCACCTTATCCTTTTGCTAGGAGCAGCAGTAACTATCTCATCTTCTCTCATTCGTTTTGAACTCTCACCAAAAGAACTGCAACGCAATTGGATTTTTGAAACGGTACTGGAAAGACCATTCTCTGCTGCTTTTGATCCTGGAGAAGAACAAGAAAATGCATCAGTTAAGATTAAATATTGATATTAAGAGATATAAAAGTATTTTCTGAACATCAAAACAACATAACCATGGGATATCAGCACAGGGAAAGATGGGCCTTTAAACTATAAAAAATCCAAAATGCACGCGCTGGGAACCTGAGTTAATTCCATTGATTCTCATCCTCTTTAGGGGACTGCCATCATCCATGCATTGCTTTCTCTTCAGACCAATATCATCGCATTTGATGATATTCCTATTATAATCAATAAACCCTAAAAAAGAAAACCATAAAATCAGTTGTAGCATTCGCATTTGTAAGCTTGTTATCCTGTCAGTAGATCCTGGGAAAGCAGAGCTTGCAGTTGTTAAAAAAACATCAGTGTCATTATGTTCCATAACTTATAAAGTAAATTTCACAGGGCTACAGAACAATTATGGTGATGTAAACATATGTATCTATACGTTAACGGATGTAACTGAATTTTGTATGATAAATTTAGGCTTGTGATTGTTATTGTTGTTGTTGCTTGTATGGTGAATAGCACACTTCTAGACCATTGGAAACCCAAATGTGTTGCGCAACATAGTAATGTTGCAATAAATCCTGGAAATAAGCAGAATAGAGGAGCAGAAAGTAGAGAACAAAAAGGTCATGCAGGAATATCAAAATCATTGTGTTCAAATAAGTGATATACCAGTGCTGGGAGTGATGACGTTGATAATTGAACCTATTTCTGATAAAGAATGTGTTGGTTGTGAAGCACCAAAAGGTGTCGTTGGAATTAGCAAATTGGAAGGCCACGTGCTGCAACCGCAGGCTGCCATTTGGCAGCTGCTGGATGGCAACATGTGGCAACCATCCGCAGCTCCTTGATAGCGCCTGATTGTTCTTCACCCGATTGCCTTCTCGCCCGTTTGGATGCCCAGCCCGTCTGCCATTTCTGTTGGAATAATCATCGTGCTTGCATGATTTGATCTCAGCCCTTCATCCATGCTTTATGAGGCGTGATCCCAGCCATCTATCATCGCTTTTAATCTCGCGCCTCGAGATGTGAACGGTCAGACGAATGAGACAAAATCAAAAGAAAGAAAAGAGGAAAGAAGAGGGTAGCATCCAGAAGGATTTTCTTGCTGGCTTCGGGCTAGGGTTTCTAGTGGGTCTTTTTCTTCATTCTCTGTAAATGCCCTGTATAGATTGTCTTGATTATATGGTTCGATAGGTTTGCCTTTAATCTGTATTTTGTGATTATTGGGCATTTTTATTTCTCGAACCATTGTTTGTATAGAGGGGTTGTGAGGGTATAATCTCTGATTCTTTACTTAGTGCAGTGAGCTCTTCTCACCATAGCTCAATGTGGACGTAGCTTTTTTTTTTAGGTGAACCACAGTAAAAATCCTCATCTCCCTTTACTGTTTTTCGTTTCTATTCTTCGTTTCAGTTTGTGTATGTTTTGATATCGAGCCTTCTGTTGATGCTATCTTTAATCTACGATTGAATCATATTCGGTGAATACCCTAAGGTCTTGTTGTCTATTCTCAACAGTGATATTAGAGCCGTGTTCATATCGGCTCTTAGGGTTTTGTAAGTTCAATCGGTTCTTTTTCATATCTGGGGTTATCATCTATTTGTGGGTGGTCTAGGGTTTTTCTGAGTCCTTGTCAACTGGTGTTTGCTATGTTGGTGCTCATCAGTGTCTAGAGCCCCCTATGTTACCTTCGTGCAAGGCGAAGATGACTTATACCTGATTTGAAATCGGTATATTTGATGGCAAAGGAGATTTCGAAAGCTGAAAAAAGAAGATGAGAGTGTTACTCTCTCATCATAAAGTGCTGATAGCACTTGAGGAAGATGATCGCAAATGGTCCGCAAACCAACTTGCGAGAACCGAGGAGATCAGAGAGGAAGCCTTCAACCTGATCTTTCTCCATTTGGGTGACAGTGTAATCTGGAAGGTAGATGGTCCACTCCTCTAGACCTTTGGAATAAATTAGAATCTTTGTTTTCTTTTATGACTGCACCTAATTTAGTTTACTTGAAAGGCATGCTGTTTAATTTTAAAATGAATACATCTAAGTCAATGGATGAGAACATAGACGAATTTACTAGGCTTGCATTATTACTTAGAGGTACTGATCAAGCATTGGGTGACACTAGTGAAGCTATGATTCTGTTAAATTCATTACCTGATGACTATGATATTGTTAAACATGCATTGAGATATACTGACATTGTACCTAGTCTGGATCTTGTAATTTCGGGCATTAAGGCTAGGGAACTAGAATTAGGTACATCTAAGAAATCTGGAAATAATTTGTTTATAAAGAGTAAGAATGAGAAAAAACACTTTACAGTAACACTGATCAATCTGGTGGGTCAGGGCAAAAGGGTAAAAAGAAAAACAAAAAGAGTAAGCAAAAATGGAAATGCTATCACTGTGGGAAAGAGGGGCACATTAAAAAATATTGCTATGACTTTATCAGAAAACAAAAGCAAAGGGGAAATATAAATGCTAATGCTAATAACTCAAACTGCTTAGCTGAAGTACTTTCTGTTTCAAATTTCTCTGTTGATAATGAATGAATTATGGATTCAGGTTGTTCTTTCCATATGTGTTCTAACATTGATTGGTTTCAAAATTTTAACAACAAAGAATCTGGAACTGTGTACATGGGTAACAACCAATCCTGTAGTGTTAAGGGCATAGGTAACATATCTCTTATATTGCATGACAATAAAACTAGAACTTTAACTGATGTAAGATATGTTCCTGGTTTGAAAAGAAATCTGATATCTCTTGGCACTTTAGATGAGCTAGGGATTTCTTATAAAGCAGAAAATTGATCTATGCATGTGTTTAAAGGAGATGATCTAATCCTAACTGGTGCTAAGAAAAATGGATTATATGTTTTGGATGGTTGTTATTTTCCCTCTGTTAATATACATTCTGCATGCATAGCCAAAACTGATAAGATAGAATTATAGCACTTGAGACTTGGCCATATGAGACTGAAAGGTCTTAAGGCATTGTCTAACCAAAGTTATCTTGGATCAGTGCCTATTGGGTCCCTCGATTTTTGTGAGCCATGTGTTTTAGGCAAGCAACACAGGCTGAGTTTCCATAAAGGAACTCACCTGGTAAAGGTATGCCTAGAATATGTTCATGCAGACTTGTGGGGGCCTTCTCAGGTCCCTACCCACAGTGGTAACATGTACTTTCTATCTATAGTAGATGACTTCATTAGGAAGGTTTGGGTTTTTCTATTAAAATCTAAATATCAAACTCTAGAGAAGTTTAAAGTTTGGAAGAACATAGTTGAAAACCAAATAGATAGGAAGATTAAAGTCTTAAGAACTGACAATGGCCTGGAAAAAGAATGAATCGAACCTTTCTTGAAAAGGTAAAGTGCCTCCTATTCACCTATAATATGCCTAAGTCCTTTTGGGGAGAGGCTTTGTCAATTGTTGCCTACTTAGTAAACAGAAGTCCTTCAACTGCCCTAAACATTAAATGCCCTGAAAAAAAATGGACCGATAGGAAATTAAATCTTAGTTACCATAGTGTTTAGTTGTGAAGCTTATGCTCACGAGTCAAAGGGTAAATTATAACCTAGGTCCATTAAGTGTGCGTTTGTTGGTTATCAAGAAGGGACCAAAGGCTTTAGACTATGGGAAAGACAACCTGGTGGGATAAAAATCATTTTCAGTAGAGATGTCATATTTAATGAAGTCATTTTCCCTTGTAAAATTATAA
Source organism: Diospyros lotus (assembly GCF_014633365.1). Lineage (NCBI taxonomy): Eukaryota > Viridiplantae > Streptophyta > Magnoliopsida > Ericales > Ebenaceae > Diospyros > Diospyros lotus. The sequence continues at coordinate 583,523 of NC_068349.1, read as the reverse complement.
ACACAGAAGAAACCAACATTCCTAGAAGACCAGATGATTTTGTTATCCTAGGAGGGTCTCAAATTGAGGTGGAGCAAGCTGCAGGCAATAACAATCTTCCAGCTGCTCCAATAGAGCCTGACCTAGAAGGTGTTCCAGTCTCTAATGAAAATCAAATCTCTGATCATGATGATGATCAAGAGGAACAAGAAGATTAACTTGAGATTGAGGTGGAGCATCATAGCTCACCCCAAGATCTGAGTGACTATCAGCTAGCTCGTGATAGGAGCAAGAGGGTTTCTAGATCCCCTGCAAGGTATGTCTATTCAGACCTAGTGTATTGTGCACTAGTAGCAAGGTTAGAATTAAGGAGTAGTGAACCATCCACTTATGAGGAGGCTGTCAGCTCCAAGGAGTGTGTAAAGTGGCAACAGGCCATGGATGAGGAAATGTCCTCTCTTAAAGTTAATGGTACTTGGAAATTGGTCCCTAAACCACAAAAACAGAAACTGATCCAATGTAAATAGTTGTACAAATTAAAAGAAGGAATGTCTCCCACTGACCCAATTAGGTATAAAGCAAGATTAGTGGCAAAGGGGTTTACTCAGAGGGAGGGCATAGACTATACTGAAATTTTCTCCCCTATAGTTAAATTCAAAACCATTCGCATGATGCTAGCTGTTGTTGTTCAATTAGATCTTGAATTAGAACAGTTAGATGTCAAAACAACATTATTGCATGGAGATTTAGAAGAAAAAAATTACATGGTTCAACCTTCTAGATATATTGATTCAGATAAGCCTGAACATGTTTGTTTACTGAAAAAATCTATGTATGGTTTAAAACAATCCCCAAGACAATGGTATAAAAAGTTTGATAAGTTTGTCCTAGGGATTGGGTTTAGTAGGAGTCAATATGATAACTGTTTCTACTTTATTCTCTCTAATGTCCCTGTTTACCTATTATTATATGTGGATGATATCTTGTTAATTAGCAAGTCTAAGTCTAAGATAAATGAATTAAAACAAATGCTCAATACAAATTTTCAACTTAAAAGTTCATCAAAATGACTATTTAATGAAAGCTGTAAAAAGGTTTGGCATGCATAACTGCAAGCCAGTGAGTGTTCCATTAGCTAGACATTTTGTCTTAACCAAATCTCAAAGCCCAATGTCCAACTCAGAAATTATTAAAATGGAAAATGTTCCATATGCTAATGCAATTGGAACTATTATGTATGTCCTGATTAGTACCAAGCCTGATCTAGCTTATGTTATTTCTTCCCTTAGTAGATTTATATCAAATCCTGGTAAACCACATTGGGATGCTCTGAAATATTTATTAAGATATATAAATGGCTCTATAAATGTTGGTCTAAGCTACAAGAAAAGATATGATACTCTTGATCTTGTTGGGTATGTAGATTCTGACTTTGCAGGTGAAAGAGACACTCAGAAGTCCACTACTGCTCTATTTTTCACCTTGGGTGGAAATTGCATTAGTTGGAAATCACAGCTACAGTCTCTGGTTGCGCTGTCTTCCATTGAGGTTGAGTATGTAGCAGTGACTGATGCTATCAAAAAGGCTGTTTGGCTTCAAGGTATTCTTCAGGAAATCCACCTGCTTCAGAGCAAGGTGGTGGTATATTCAGACAGTCAAAGTGCTATTCATTTGACGAAAAATCCAGTCTACCATGAATGCACAAAGCACGTGGATGTCAGGTATCATTATGTTAGAGATTTGGTGGCTAATGGCACTGTTATTATACTAAAAGTGCCTACAGAAAACAACCCAGTAGACATGGGCACAAAGGTGCTAACTGCAACAAAGTTCAAGCATTGCTTGGACCTGTTGCATGTGGGTATTGATTGATCAACTCAGTCAGAGCTATGAAGGTGAGAATTGTAACATGCTGCACTTGAGAGAATCTAAATTCACCTATGGTTTGTTGCTTCAAGGTGAAGATTGTTGGTTGTGAAGCACCAAAAAGTGTCGTTAGAATTAGCAAATTGGAAGGCCACGTGCTGCAACCGCAAGTTGCCATTTGGCAGCTGCTGGATGGAAACACGTGGCAACCATCCGCAGCTCCTTGATAGCGCCTGATTGTTCTTCACCCGATTGCCTTCTCGCCCGTTTGGATGCCCTGCCCATCTGCCATTTCTGTTGGAATAATCATCGTGCTTGCACGATTTGATCTCAGCCCTTCATCCATGCTTTATGAGGCGTGATCCCATCCATCCATCATCGCTTTTAATCTCGCGCCTCGGGATGTGAACGGTCAGACGAATGAGACGAAATCAAAATAAAGAAAAGAGGAAAGAAGAGGGTAACATCTAAAACGGTTTTCTCGCTAGCTTCGGGCTAGGGTTTCTGGTGGGTTTTTTTCTTCATTCTATGTAAATGCCCTGTATAGATTCTTTTGATTATATGGTTCGATAGGTTTGCCTTTAATCTGTATTTTGTGATTATTGGGCATTTTTGTTTCTCAAACCATTGTTTGTACAGAGGGATTATGAGGGTGTAATATCTGATTCTTTACTTAGTGCAGTGAGCTCTTCTCACCAGAGCTCAACGTGGACGTAGCCTTTTTTTTAGGTGAATCACGATAAAAATCCTCGTCTCCCTTTACTGTTTTTCATTTCTATTCTTCATTTCAGTTTGTGTATGTTTTGATATCGAGCCTTCTGTTGATGCTATCTTTAATCTGCGATTGAATCATATTCGGTGAATACCCTAAGGTCTTGTTGTCTATTCTCAACAGAATGGTTCAAACATGATGGCAGCAGACTTAAACTGTTAGAAGAAAAAGGCCAAGATGAAGGGAACCAATCAAGTTGAACTAGGGAGCCAGATTTCAGGAGCTGCTTTCTAGTAGTGATTCAAATGCATGTGTTGCATAAGCGACCTTGTTATCCTATATTGTCTTATATATCTCTATAGAGTAATGATCAGAAACTGAAGGATGGGAAAATCCATCACCACATCTTATATCTCATTAATTGAAGATGATATAGCACAAAAGGATCAGTTTGTGTTGGATTGACTTGAATTGAGTAGTGACCAAGTAACTTGGAGCAGTGACAAAGTCTTAAAAGGTTTATAAATATAGTCTTCTAGAGGTTCACAAGAATTGAGGAAAAAATTTGAGTGTTGGGTATTATAGGTGTGAAAAACATTCAAAAGCTTTGGGAAACAATTTGTGGGATTCTGGTATTTCTTGTTCTCTAGGGATTCTAGAGGGGTGAGAGAATAGTCTTCCAGTTTATAGGCCAATATAAGTGTATAAAAGACACTTATCACAGGGTATATACAAGAAATCATGATTTTGTGGGTCGGGATTAAGTCAAGAAAATTACAATTTGTTATACTGTATTTTGTTCTTGCATGGTGAAAATTGGTATCTCTCTATGGACACAGGCAAGTGCAGAACCACATAAATCTTGTGTGCACTTATTTTTTCTGGATTTTGTATTTGTGTTGTTTTCTTTCCCGACAACTGACATCAGAATGAGATTAGATTAAAATTCAACAAGCATGTCAGGCAGTTCACACTTCACAATTGAGAAGTTTGACAGAAAGAGTAGTTTCACTTCGACAAAGAAGGGTGAAAGGCGTTATCCACCAAGGTTTGCCCAAAGCATTAAAGGGATGGAAGAGGAAACCAGAAAAATGAGCGAGGAAGATTGGAATGAGCAGAAGGAAAGGTGCATAAGCATGACATTTCTTTGCATTTCAGATAAAATTATGGATAACCTTATTAATGAAGATTCTACCTCATAAATTTGAGATTAGTTGGAAAAATAACTTGACTAAAAGTTTGACCAACAAGTTACATCTGAAGTGGAAGTTACATCACAGTGTGCAGATGTGGAGGCAACTGGTTGATAAAGCTGCTAGCCAACTTGTTTGCTATGGAGCCAATGAAGGGCAATGCAAGTAATTTCCAGTGTGCAGACAGATGTGAAAGGATAAATCCTTCCAGAAATGAGATGGAAAAATATCTCCAGTGTCCAATACTGCTATTGACTCCATTTGAATTAACACATGTTGCATTGGCTGTGTTTGGAATTAAGAGTAAGACCATGAATTTGAGTTTGTGTAGCTGGGGAACTACCCAATACTATTTTGACAATTCAAGTTAAGGTGAGATTCGTTGGATTGACTTTAATTAAGTGGTGGCCAAGTCAGGTGGAGTGGTAGCAAGTGTTGGAGGTCTATAAATAGTCTTTTGGAGGTTTTCAAAAGTGCGGGAAAAATTTGACTGTCTGGTATTTTGGTTGGTAAAACATACAAGGGCTTTAAGAAACACCTCATGGGCTTAAGATATTTCTTGTTTCTAAGGATTTTAAAAGTGTGAGAGAATGATCTTCCAGTTTATGTGAGTGGATTATACAAGAAATTGTGGGTTCTTGAGTTGGGATTAACTCAAGAGAGACTAAAATTTTTTCTATTGTATTTTGTTATTGCACGGTGAAAATTTGGTATCTCTCCGTGAACATAGGCAAATTTTTTAAGGATTTTGTATTTGTGGTGTTATGCTGTTTCTTCCCAACAGTTGCTGAGATGTCAAACAAGTTAAAAGAAAGAAAGCATCACTCACACGGTTCATCGTTTTAATCTCTGAGGTTTGAGAGCTTCAAGTTATCACCACATAACTATCTTAAATCCTAGAATCTGATTTGAACTAAACAACTACTGATAAAATGGAGATAGTAAAAGCAATTCATCTCCAGTCACACTTTCTTCTTGGCACATTTTTTCAATAACCAAAGCATGAGAAGAAAATAAATTCGTGAAGGTGAGGAAAAAGGCGCTCACGCTTGGTGCCGAGTTTACAGAGCTTGCCGTCGACGACGAGGGCGTCGGCGTCGGAGGCGCCGGTGGACAGGCCACGAGAGGAGAAGAAGGAGAGGAGCGACTTCCAGGTGACGGAGGAGGCAATGAAATCGACTCCTCTGCTAATGAAGTGGCCGTTGAGCTTCAAGGTCGAGGGCTCCAATCCAAACGCCCGCGCCATGGAACCGAGGTCCAGCATCTGATCGTCCAAAGCCACGAACGCCGCCACCTTCGACAGAGACGGGCAAAACAGCTTCACGATTCTCTTCCTCTCTCCTGACATCTCTCTCTCTCTCTCTCTCTACCGATCTGTTTGTCGCTTCGACCAGCGACGGTCTGTTGACTCCGTTCTGTTTTTATCTTCAAGCTTCCAACGGCTCTCTGGAACTTTCCACTTTCCCCTACTGTTCTCCAAAGTTGGGCGGGTTTTGCGGGTAAACCGGGCAGCCGGGCAAAATCAAGCGAACATAGATGTGAAGGAAATCCCATTTGCACCGATCTTTGCTCTTTATAATTATTTTTTAAAAATACTCTTATTTACTTGCATCGCCGATCATTGTCAACCATTATCGCATCCAACCATTATCACTCATCATCACCAACGGTTTAAGCTCCTTCCAACAACCACAACGAATGCAGCTATCATGAGTTTCCACCTCTCACCCATCATTGTATTTACTTTCCTCCTCTCTCTCTTTCTCTCATTGACGTTTTTGACATATGCTTTCAGGGTTTGATTGTGTTTAAACGTTCCCAAACTCCAAGATTTGGGGACTTTGGAAGCACCCTTAGGGATTGACTACTAATTTTATTTTTATAATATGTGCATTCATAAGAATATGTAGTATTTTAGTTTAATTGAAATAACCAAATCGAGTTTATTGAAATTGTCACTTTGGTTAGGTTCAACTTGAATATTGATTCGATTTTTTCAATTTGAACAATTTTAGTTATTTTACTTTCTATTAAGTATTTGTATTGAAAATAATTGAAATAACTCAATCGATTGAAATGTCAAATGACGTCATTTTTAATTAATAATTCAGCAGAACATAAGAACTGAAAAATAAAAAAAAAATTTGTTTTTTCCTTGAGCTTTTGCCCTTTTGCATTCCCATATTTGGCCGTTCATCTACAATTTCAATCTCATGTCAAACTGATTTCAAGTTTCTTATTATTTTGCCTTCATATTTGGCTTTTCTTTTGTAATTTAAGTTTTTTTTTTTTTTTTATCTCCAACTGGTCTTGAGTTATTGACCATTATACCTTAGGTGGTGTTCTCTTTGTATTTTAGTTTTGTATTTTGAGTTTTGAATTCATTTTGAGTTTTATGTTTTTAGTGTCTATTTTGAGATTTTTAAAAATGCGTTCTTTTTATCATTTTGAAAAATTATTTTTCAAAACAAAAAACTAGAAAACGCGTTTACTTTTAAATTTTAAAAACGGTTTCTTTTTTATTATTATGATATTTTATTTAATGAATTTAATTTAAAATAAATTATAAATATTTATTAATAAATTATAAATTTAATTCAAATATTTTAAATTATAAAATAAAAATTAAATAAAAAAATTAACAATCTTAAAAATATCATTAAAAAAATGAATACAAACAAAACATATCACATATTCAATTTAATATTTAAATAAAATAAAATTAAAAAAATAAATAATAGAAAAAAGAACCAAAGAAGTACAACCCATCTTCTTTCTTCTTTCATCTAGGGTTATGTGTAGCCCATCTTCCGCCGCCGCCTCTTCCTTTTACCGCCGGCTGCCCCTGTTTCTCCTCATCATCATCGTCGATCGCATCATCTCCTTTCTCACCCATCATCGTGGTGGCCGACTTTCTCATCATCGTTGATTACCCCATTTTCATCCTCAACCAGTCGGCCATGGCAGTCAGTGGCGGGTGAGGAGGAGTCGACAATAATGGTGGCAGGCGAGAAGGAGTCAACAATAGTGATGGCGGGCAAGGAGGAGTCGACGATAGTGGTGGCGGCGCGAGGAGGAGTCGGCAACAGTGGTGGCGGGCGAGGAGCAGTCGGCGACAATTGTGGAAGATGAATGAGAGAGAGAGAGAGAAAGAGAGAGAGAGTTGCCTTGCGAGTGCGATAATGGGTTTGGGGGGTGGGGGGGGAAGGTTCCGTGTTTTGGGATTGTTTTATGTTTTAAGTGAGTTTTCACTGTAAACACCCAAAACAACAAATTTGTTATTTTGGGTTTCCTTTGTAAAAATTTTAGTTATTTTTTAAAACTCGTTTTTAAAAATAACAAAAAGAACACATTTTCAGTGTTTTAAAAAATTAAAAATAAAAAATGACCCGAAAATGCCAAAGAGAACTGGCCTTACAATTTTGGTCTTTCTTTATAATTTGAGTCTTTCATCTTCGACCAATCTTAAGTTTTTGACTCTTTCGTATTTTCATTCAACTATTTCTCTACAATCATAATTTTATGTATTTAATTGATCCTGAATTCTCATCCCTTCCTCTTTCTATTTGCTGGCGATCAAAGCCGGCCCTTCATTTTTATGTTTTTTTGCTTTGATTTAGGTTACTAACGTTTGCTTGTTTGGCCTGCTTTTTGGGTAATTTCGTTTAAGCCTTATTTTTTGGATTGATTCGAAATTTTTGGTATTATTTTAGTTTTTTAATTTATTCAATTTAGGCATTTATTAGGTTGATTTGGTTTGATATTTGATAATATTTTAATCTATTCAATTTGAACTGCTGAGATGATCGATGCTCACCAACGAGAGATCTATATTACACGAAAACGGAAACGGGAAACGTTTCCGATAAGAAACGAAAACGTGGAAACGAACATTTTTTTAAAAAAATAGATATAAATAGAATCTAAAATGGGAATAAATAACTTTTTTAAAATATTTCAAAAACGAGAAAACAGTACCTATAAAGTGTTTCTAACGAGAGATGGTTGCTGCTAGTAAAGTAAATGAAAGGATGGCGAAAAATAAAACTCAACCCTGGATACGTGGGTCGGATTGCATCACGGGTCACTACCCGCTCCGCTCCATTTATACAGTACTATCGGGCTCACGACCCGTCCCACAATCGCGCGATCGGTCCCTCTAGCAAGTACGATTCCCGCCCGAAAATTCCATGCTTCCTCCCCAGGTCACAATAAGTAACAGAACACGCCCGTTCCCACGAGAGAGAGAGAGAGAGAGAGAGAGAGTCCTGAAGCGTGAGAAGGTGCCACCCAGGGTTTCTTTTGGATTCTGCAAAGAATGAGCATCCAAGAATCTTCAATGGCGTACTTGAAGTCGAAGTTTGTAGTTTCCACCAGGCCCTGTCAGAAGGCTGTGGAAGAACTTCCTCAAAAGTATTTAATCCTTACTTCTCTGCGCAGTTTCCCTAATAATCTTCAATTCTTTTCGCAAGCGTCTCGCATCCGAGGAGGTATGTTTTTTTATAGTTCTTCCATATTTGTTTAGATGTTTTCGCTCCTCAATTTATCATTGTTTGGGAATACAATTGTGTAATCGAAGTTTTTCTTTTTAATATTTCACAAACTCTCGATTGTTTGCAACTGAATTGATGCTCAAACTTGTCGCATACACGTGGATTTGCTATACACATTTGGGTTTGCAAGTCAGCTACTCAATCTTGTCGCATGCTCGCTTTTCCTGATACATAAGATTATGTCGAAGATGATGTTTGTCTTAGCTAATTATGCCTTGTCCAAAGAATAATTGAGCGAGTTCTCATGAATGATACGTCCTTCATTTTATCTACCAGGGCCATACAGCCTCTATTATGTTCAAAATTAAGATTGCCTAATCAACTTTCTTCTATCTTTTAGTGAAAAAGATATGCACATATATACATGTATATTTAGAAAAGGGTTTTTCCTGGTGAAATTGGTATCCTCAGAGCATTTATATATAGAACAGTATAATGGTATGATTGTGGTATTTTTGTGTGTAAATATTTGCAAACTCTTGGTTGAGATGACCAATATCTTTTGTGTGTAAGTTTTATACTCGATGGAAACAAAACTTGTAGGTTCTTTTACCTTGTCGCAACTCAGGTATATTACGTGAGCTTGATATTGAATACCGTCACTTTGTTTCCTTAACTTATTCTTTATTTATTTCTTTCCTTTTGTTTGTTTGTGATATGTTTTATGTCCTTCCTTCAATTTTTAAGATCTTTTAAATTAATCAGTGATATCTTTAATGTCAGAAATGGCTGTTCCAGAAGTAAACATGAGATTGCTTGGTGAACTTCAAGAAATGGGATTTCCGCTGGCTCAAGCAACAAGGGCACTTCATTTTTCCGGTCTGTCGATTAACAAATAAACAATAATTGTGTGGATACATGCTCATATCGAGTAGGGTTCAGAATGCTCCTTAGGGGACATCCCAATGGCATAAGTTTCATCCTTGGTATGAAGACACTAAATTTTGATTCTCATCAAGTTACCTACCAGAAAACTGTATAGGATACATAACCTGGAGATTATTGTAGTAAAATTAGATCCTTTTCACTCTCAATGAAACTGGTCAGGTGAAGTATGAGGTAACACATCAATCTAATGAAAATAGAAGTTTATTTAACAGGGAGACCTGCTCATAAGTTGCTCGTCTTTTGTGTATTATAGTTACTGGCTCAACATATGTTGTGTTGTAAAATTATATGTTAAAAATTTGTTAAATCTTTTTGGGGACTAAAATGGGAGAGAGTTAGGTAGTCATTGTTGAGAGATGGGTAGGGTAGATTTCTAAGTTTGTTTAGAGGTAGATATTGAGGACCTGAAGGTTGTCTTTAAATTTCTACAAATTGAGGAACCCTAGTTTATACTTGTTCTTATAAATGTGTATGTTTGGTAGTTTTTGTCATTTGAAACTTGAAGAGATTTTTTTCTTGGTTAAGATGGTGTAAATACATAGCCACTATTATTTGATGTACACTGAGTAAATTCATTGGGCATATGTAATAATCTACAAAGTATGTGTATTAGTAAATACTTAGAAACTCTATGTGCGGGCTCGCTTCCTAGGAGATTCAAAACCTAGTGATAAAGGAGGCTAATGTATCCCTTTATCACCAGGCAAAGCTAAGCACCTGGAGATTTTGTGACAAAGCTAAACACCTGGAGATTTTGTGAGTGGGCTCTCCTTGAAGGAGGTTCAATACTTGGTGACAGCAGAGGCCGATGTATCCCTTTACCCCTAGGCCCAAACCAAAGGAAAAGACTGCTTCTATTATTTTGTATGTGTCCCCATATGCCTGCTTGTTGTAACTGTCTACATGCTTCTAAACTTGGCATATAAAACTAGCTAATGAATTTGAATATGATTAATTGTATTTTTAAATTTAAAAAGTAGTGTTATGGCACACAAACTGATTGCTGAAGCTCCAAACCACTGAAACGCTTATTGAAAAAACTTCTTCATTAGGTTTTGGATAATTTTCATGTGTTATACTCATTCTTACAAATGCTTTTCTTTTGCTTCTTATATAAATGAAGAAATATACTTCCATTTACTATCTTTAAGATGATAGCTTAAGTATTATTGCCTTATGAGAGAATGCATGAATCATAATGCTCAGACTGTCTTTTTGGATGCACATTTCATGCACAATTTTTATATTCTGGGACATAAGTTTTGCACATTGCAGTTTCTGAGACATGCTTTTAAATTTGTCAATTCTTATAAAGGATTAACGTTCAAACTTGTGCAAACTCATGTCCATTTCATGGGGTTAACATAAAATTTCCCTTCCTTTTCCAGGCAATTCCAGCATTATCGATGCTATAAATTGGCTTGTTGACCATGAGAATGATCCGGACATAAATCAGATGCCCTTGGTAAGATGACTTCATCTCAATGGGGTTCCTTCTTTCTGTTCATGCATAATTTCAGGTGTACTTAATTGTATCCTTGTTTTGGCTGTGGTTCTAATTTTCTCCTAGAAAATCTTGGCTTCAAATTTGGTGCCACATTGTTTGAAGCTTGAAATAGATCTACTGACAGGAAGATGGCTTTATTATTTGCATTTAGAAATGGTGACACATGGTTTTGGCCTACCCCTTGTAACCTGGCAACTATATTAGAAGAGGCACTATAAAGTAAGACTACTTGCCGTGGAATGTGATCTTGGGTTTAACTTACTAGAATCTGGAGTTTATTGAATGATATAATACTGACTTAGAAATAGGATTTACGTGATCAAAGTTGAATGCTCACCAGCTTGCTGAATTCTAGAATTTCAAAAGTTGAGATCTCCTTTATGTAAGACATGTTAGAGGCAGAATGATCATTTAGAAGGCTGATTGTTACACATGTTATTCAGGGTGTTGTCCTTTTAGGAACTATACCTCTATTTCTTTCGGACAAATTTCCATAGTGTGATTGTTATCAACTTCCTCAACACATGGACAGTAGATATGACTTAGCTTCTTAAGTCCTTGTTTCTGATCTCATCCATAGAGGAGAATGCTGAACCTCTTCCATTATAGGGATTAGCACACATGGTTCTTAATTTCTGTATCAGCAGGTTTATCTATTGGAGAAAAAAATGTATTAGGCTGTTGATATTTGTTTTTTGTTGCAACCTTCTTTTTACAGGCTCTGTTTTAATACACAAGTAGCTGGAGTCATAGGCTTCTATAGATAAAACTTGTGAACAAATACCGTAGGAGAACTAAACTTTTCTCCCTTAATCTTCCATTAGCTAGTGTTAAAATTATATACAGAAAATTCCTACAAAATCTCCTAGATATTCTCCTAATTTACAGCAATGATAATCTTTATCTAATGTACAACACAAACTTAAATTAAATAAGAATATTATCTTGAATAAAATCTGCATTATCTCGGGTCTTCTCCTTCTTGAAGAAGGAGTCTCTTCCAACACTCCCCCTCAAGTTGGTGAATAGATGTCTATCATTCCCAGCTTGTCTCTTATTACTTCAAATCCTCGTTTCTGCATTGCCTCGGTTAAGATATCTGCCTCTTGATCTTTGGTAGGAACATAAGTTAGTCTTATATCTCCTGCTTCTATTTATTCCTTGACAAAATGCCTGTCAATTCTCACATGTTTCATCCGGTCATGCTGTACTGGATTATTCACTATACTTATAGTTGATTTACTATCGCTATAAAGTATTTTTGGTGCTGTGATCGACATGTCCATATCCTTCATCAATCTTTCTAACCAAATTATCTTACAAATGCACTGTGCAATGGCTCGATACTCGGCCTCGGCATTGCTATGCAAAACAACATGTGGCTTTTTGCTTCTCCATGTGACTAGGTTTCCCTATAATTTTGTGCAATACCCTGATATGGACTTGCTGTCTTCAACATATCCTGCCTAATTTGCATCTGAATAGCTCTTTATTCCTCTTTCACTACTTTTCTTAAACAACAATCCTTTCCCAGATGTGCCTTTAAGATATCTTAGAATATGATAAGCAACTTCTAGGTGTCTTTTGGTTGGAGAATGTTGTCAGATCTAACGGATCTGGCAAGAGTTTTCTCAAGAATTCCGCAAGGAATTCTGGAGTTATGATAGAAGTTCGATCGTAGGGAGAGAGAGAAGTATAGAACGAGAGAAAGAGAGGGAAAATTAAGAGGGAAAATCGAGATTCAATTCATTCATGAGCTCTTTGGTGGGATCAGTTTCTATTTGTACTGATTCCCACGGCAAGTTGAAGTCTCCCGCCAAGCGCAACTTGCCTCCGCGCCACTTGCCAACATGCGTGGCATGAGAGTTAGTTATTCTGTTACAATTATTATATAGGCAAGGTCCATGACAATACCCACCCCTTGAGGAATTTCTTGTCCTCAAGAAATACAAAGTAAACTTGCTACCCTAGGAAATTGCTGGAGTAAGTCTGGAAGGTACTCCCACGTGTTGTCAGCCATGGGCAGATGATGCCACTTGACCAGTACTTGAATTAAGGGTGCCCCTTGCCGGTAGATGACTCTCCTGTCGAGGATAGCTTCTGGCTCAGTTGTAGGTTCTTGGTTCTCGTTGGCAGCTCAAGGCTCACTGGTTGGCCCCCCATGTATTTCTTGAGTAAGGACACGTGAAATACTGGGTGGATATGGGAACTGTCTGGTAGTTGTAGTTTATAGGCTACCTTGCCGACCTTTGCTAAAATGGGAAAAGGGTCGTAGTACCTTGGGCTGAACTTGGTTACGGGTTCGTTGGTGATGGCCTTTATATGAGGGCTTCTGAGCTTCAAATACACCTTGTCATTTATTGAAAATTCCCTTTCGCTTCTGTCTTTGTCAGCTTGCTTTTTCATTCTATTTTGTGCCATAGCTAGGTCACGCCGTAGTTGTTGCAGTAACTCTTGTCTTTGCTGAAAGTAGTCATCCACTGCTGCAACATTAGTTAGCTCAGGTGGGGTTGGAAGTAGGGGAGGTTTGTACCCAAAGAGAGCTTCAAATGGTGACATTTTGATGGAACTGTGGTGACTTGAGTTGTACCATCACTGGGCTAGAGCTAACCACTTATACCATCTCTTAGGTTGTTGAAAACACAAACATCGTAGGTAATTTTCCAGACACTGATTGACCCTCTCGGTTTGCCCATCCGTTTGAGGATGATAGGCAGATGACATGTTCAATTGGATTCCCATTGATTTCATCAACTTTTGCCAAAAGAGACTGGTAAAGACTTTGTCCCGATCAGATATTATGGTGCGAGGAACCCTATGTAGCTTGATGACTTGCTCAAGGAACACTCGTGCAACTTCCTGAGTGGTGTAAGGGTGCGATATACCAATAAAGTGTGTGAATTTTGTAAGTCGATCAACCACCACCAATATACAATCTTTACTCTCTGATCTGGGAAGACCTTCAATAAAATCCATAGAAACACTCTCCCAAGCTTGCTCCGAAATGCTTAAAGGTTGCAGTAACCCTGGTGTGGCCACGGTTTCATACTTGCACCGTTTGCAAGTGTCACAAGTCATTACAAACTGAGTTACGGTGTCTTTCAATTTAGGCCAAAAGAATAGTTGTTTTACCTTGTGGTAAGTATTCTGAATTCTTGAATGTCCTCCCAAAGGAGACCCATGTAAAGCTTGAAGGATCTTGTCCTTCACTTGGCGACAGTCTCCCACTACTATCCTCCCCTTATATCGGAGCACTCCATTATGTTGCTTGTATCCTGTTCTACTGTTAGGATCCAAGATCAATTGCTCGAGGATCCTTTTGATGCGGTCGTCTGCATCATAATTGTTGGCCACCTCCTGATACTATCGTTGTGATGGCTGGTACCTCTCCTCGCTCCTAACATCTTGAAAGAGCATCTGCCACCACATTATTTTTGCCCTTCTTATATTGTATAATGTAATCAAGTCCCATCATTTTTGCCATACCCTTCTTTTGTAGCTGTGTGTGGAGTTTCTGTTGCAGCAGGTACTTTAAACTCTGGTGGTCAGTCTTGATCACAAATTGACTACCCTCTAGATAATGCCTCCACTTCTCCACTGCCATTAAGACTGGCACAAATTCCTTCTTGTAAATACTCAAGCTCACGTGTCTTTGAGCTAGTGCTTGGCTGAGAAATGCTATGGGTTTGCCTTCCTGTATCAGTACCGCACCTATACCGTTATCACATGCATCGGTCTCGACCACAAAGGTCTTGCTGAAATCTGGTAATCCCAATACTGGTGCCTCGCTCATGGCTTGTTTTAACTGTTTGAAAGCTGCTTTCGCTTCAGGCCCCCATCTAAACCCTTCCTTTTTAAGCAACTGCGTTAGGGGTCGACTTATCATTCCATATCCCTTCACAAACCGCTTGTAATACCCAGTCAGGCCTAGGAAGCCTCTTAATGCTTTGAGAGTGGTTGGTCTGGGCCATGCCTGCATAGCTGCCACTTTTTGCGGATTAGTGCTAACCCCTTTTCCTGATATGATATAGCCCAGGTATTCAACTTGTCCTTGTGCAAATGAACACTTTGACTTCTTAAGATACAATTGGTTGAATCGAAGGATCTCAAAAGTAGCCTTGAGGTGTGTAAGGTGTTGGTCAAAAGAATGGCTATACACGAGTATGTCGTCAAAGAATACGAGAATAAAATTTCTTAGGTGCGGTTCGAAGATCTGGTTCATTAAGGATTGGAAAGTGGCTGGAGCATTTTTGAGAGACCAAAAAGCATTACCAAGAATTCGTAATGGCCTTGGTGGGTTCGAAAAGCTGTCTTATGAATGTCTTGAGGGTTCATTCTAATCTGGTGGTAGCCTGCCCTCAAATCTAATTTAGAAAAAATGGTGGCACTCTTTAATTCATCTAGGAGATCTTCAATGAGGGGAATGGGAAATTTATCTTTGACAGTTAAGGCATTCAATTGTCGGTAATCTACACAAAAACGTCACGTTCCATCCTTTTTTTTAACTAATAGAACCGGGGATGCAAACAGGCTATGGCTGGGTTGAATGAGAGAATGGTGCAACATTTCTTTAACTATTTTCTCTATTTTTGTTTTATGTGGTGGGGGATAACAATAGGCTCGGGTGTTGCAGGGTTCTGTTTGAGGTTTCAGGATGATGGAGTGGTCGTGGGTTCGAGGTGGAGGTAAGGTCTTAGGCTCTTTAAAAAGATCCTCATATTCAACCAAAAGTAAATCAAGTAAGTCAAGTTGGTTTACCTCCCATGCCTGTTGGGTTGGACTGCTGACCACCAGCCTGAGTTCTCCTACGTTTACTGGTTCCTCCTCTTCCTCTTCAAGTGCTTGAATGGAAAAGAGTTGGGTCACACTGCTCATTTTTTGCTTCAGTATCCTCTGCAGCCGTTTTCCTGTAATCATTTTACACATTCCCACTTCCTTGCTCCCCACTATAGTCATTCTTTTTCCCTCCTTCTCGAATGTCACCTCCATCCTATTAAAATCAAAGCATATGGGGCTCACATGCTTCATCCAATCTACTCCTAGGACCACATCACAGCCCCCCAATTTGAGTAATCTAAGATCAGTTTCAAAACTTTCTCCTTGCATGGCCCAACAAAATCCAGCACATGCAGATTTACTCACCACCTTACTTCCATTTGCTACCGTCACTGTGAGAGGTTGTGTACTAATGAGAGGGCATTTCAATTTTTTTGCAGTTTCCTCATTTAGGAAACTGTGGGTGCTCCCACTATCTATGAGAATCATCAACTTGTATTCCCCCACTCTTCCTTCCACCTTAATGATTTTGTTGTTAGCCAATCCCCGCAATGCATGCAATGAAATTTCTCCATTATCTTCCTCTCCTTCTTCCTGTGTTTCCGTTACATCCTCTTCTTCAAGACTATCCTCTTCGCCTTCTAGCAACAACAACTGTTTCTTGCACTGATGCCCCGGAAAATACCTATCTCCACATTTGAAGCAGAGGTTAGCCTGTCTGCTTTGTTCCATTAGTCTATCCCCTTGTACTTTAGGACCCATCGATGGCAAGCCCTTCATCTCTTGCATGCCCCTGAAATTATCTCTTCCCTGATTCCTTCCCACGGGAGTCAACACATTGTGAGTTCCTCTCCTATTCAGCAACCTTTGTTTTCTCATAATCGCTTCCACTGTCAACTCATGCAACCTGGCACTATCGGTGGCATGTTTAAGGGTCTTTGGTTGCAAGACCTTCACCATAGGTCTCAATTCCTCGCTCAATCCACTTATAAAGCTTGAGACAAAATATCTTTCTTTGAGATACGGATTGTGGTTGAGCATCAGTGCTTTTAACTCTTCAAACCTCCTTTGATACTCCGCCACCGATCCTCCTTGTCGAATCTTATTGAACTCTTCTACTACATCAGTCATTCCCCTTTCTCCAAACCTCTCACATAATTCCTTCGCGAACTCTGCCCAATGGCACTCCTTCTTCACCTTGGCCCATCCTTGATACCAATATCCCCTGCATCGTTGAGATAGGCTACAGCTAAAGTCACCTGCTGCGGCTCCGGCACGTCGTACCATTCAAAGGCTCTTTCACACCTCCTCACCCACCATCTAGGGGTGTTTCCGTCAAACATGGGAATATCCAATTTAGGCATGGGTATTCCCGGATGACCTTGGACCCTAACTACTCCTTGTCTTCGTCCGACTATAGTTTCTCCTATTTCTAGTTGATCCTCCTCCATCTCGGATGTTCCCGGCCTCTTTCGATTCGTCCCATGGTTGGGAAGAATCGGTTCTTCTCTGTCTCGAGGAGGAAAATCATGCGAGAGACTTACCTGGTGCTGTCGGGTGAACATCACCATAAACCCCTGTAATTGCTCCCTGATCTGCGCTCCCACTCTTCACGGATTTGATTGACTGCTCCATCTAGTTTGCGGTCAATGGATATGATCGCTTCATGGTTGTGATTGGATCCAAGCTCCAGCTGATCCACCCTCGCCGTTAGGTTCGACACCGTGGAGCCAAACTGCTGCAGCTGCATCTCCATGTTCTTCATCCTGGTACCCTCTGCCATCTTTCCAAATTCACCTTAATCGGAACTGGCCCGGATGGGCTCTGATACCAAATTGTCAGATCTAACGGATCTGGCAAGAGTTTTCTCAAGAATTTCGCAAGGAATTTTGGAGTTATGATAGAAGTTCGACCGTAGGGAGAGAGAGAAGTATAGAACGAGAGAAAGAGAGGGAAAATTAAGAGGAAAAATCGAGATTCAATTCATTCATGAGCTCTTTGGTAGGATCAGTTTCTATTTGTACTGATTCCCACGGCAAGTTGAAGTCTCCCACTAAGCGCAACTTGCCTCCGCGCCACTTGCCAACATGTGTGGCATGAGAGTTAGTTATTCTGTTACAATTATTATATAGGCGGGGTCCATAACAAATGCATGAATTGGTTGATTATACATACCGCATAGACAATATCTGGCATTGTATGAGATAAGTAGATCAATTTTCCCACTAGACGTTGAAATCTGCCCATACCAACTTGCTCCTCTTCATTCTTTCCATCTTTATTCTTCCAATTTGGTTTTAAAGGAGTGCTAGCCGGCTTGCACCCGAGTTTACCAGTTTCCCTCAAAAGATCAAGAGTGCATTTTCTTTGTGAGATGAAAATACCCTCACTGCTTCTTGCTACTTCCAATCCCAATAAATATTTTAAGTCTCCCAAGTCCTTAACTTCAAATGCCTCTCTTAGTTGATGCTTCAATAGTTCAATCTCTTGATGGTTGTCTCCTGTGATAATTATATTATCCACATAGACTATAAGAATGACATTTTTTCCCTCATAATTTGTCTTTATAAATAATGTGTGGTCAGCTTGTCCTTGTCTATATCCAAATTGCTGTAAAGTTTCATTGAATCTCTTGAACCATGCCCTTGGTGATTGCTTGAGGCCATATAGTGATTTCTTTAGCTTGCAAACTTTCCCTCTTGTATCTTCTCTTTCAAAACCTGAGGGAATCCTCATATAAATTTCTTCTTCTAACTCACCATTCAAGAAGGCATTTTTAATGTCTAATTGGTGAAGTTTTCAATCCAAGTTGACTGCCAATGATAGTATCACCCGAATGGAATTAGGTTTGGCCACCAGTGCAAAAGTTTCCTCATAGTCAAGTCCTTGAGTTTGAGTAAAGCCTTGAGCTACAAGCCTAGCCTTGTATCTTTCAATTTTTCTATCTGATTTATATTTTAACAATAAAGACCCATTTGCTCCCAACGATGTTCTTTCCATTGGGTAATTTCACTATCTCCCATGTGCCATTCTTTTCTAGAGCATGCATTTCCTCTATTACAGCTTTCCTCCATTTTTCCTCTTGTAAAGCATGATAAATATCCTTAGGAATACTCACATTATCAATGCTGATAGTAAAGGCCCTGAATTGTGGGGACAATTTGGAGTACCTAGGAAATTGGTGATAGGATGCTCAGTACAAGATCTGGTCCTTTCCTCAAAGCATTAGGAATACCAAGATCTGATTTCTGCTCCCTGTTTGTCTCTTGCTCACTGTTAATACCTTTAGTATTCCTCTCGGTAATTTCAGGACTTTTCCAAGGTTCAGATAGGTTAGTAGGCTGAGAATCAAGAATTCTTTGTTGAGTAAACCTTTAGAGGTGGTTTACTTTAGGGCTGATCATTCTCCTGATTTTTGGTTTCTTTATTTTCTCCCCCTTGACAGGTTTGAGGTGAAGGAATAGGGGCTGGACAAGGTTCAGATATGGTTTGAGAGGATTCTTTGTCACGAATAGGTGTAAGGACAGTAGGAGACAAATCTGGAATAGGTATCAATGGGTCCCAATGAAGTGTTGTTTCAGTGAAATTCTGCTGGGAATTGTCATGGAAGAATGACTTATTATCAAGGAATGAAACATCACAATAAACAATAAATTTTCGGGTACTAGGGTTGTAGCATTTATATTGTAATATCCTAGTATTTTGAGAATAATAATAATTAATTTTTTGGTATTTAAAATATTTTTTGACATCCATTAGAGATTATAATTGAGAAAACTAATGGGCTTAGAGTTAGTGGGTTAAGTTGAAAAAGGAAAGGCTAAGTAAATGGGCTTAGAATTAGTGGGCTAAGTTGAAAAAAAGGAAAGACTAAGTAAATGGGCTTAGAATTAGTAGGCTAAGAAAGTGGACTTAAAATTAACGAACTAAATGAAAGAATAATCTATTCAAAAGAAGATTTAGTGGAAAATAATTAAGGTGACAAAATAATTAAAGACAGTGGGTGAAATAATTGAGAAATTTGGGAGACAATGTAGGGTGTGGACAAATAATTAAAGATTATGGGTAAGATTTAGTGGAAAATAATTAAGAAAGGTGACAAAATAATTAAAGATAATGGGTGAAATAATTGAGAAATGTGGGAGACAAAGTAGGGTGTGGACAAATAATCAAAGATAATTGGTGAAATAATTGAGAAATGTGGGAGACAAAGTAGGGTGTGGACAAGTAATTAAAGATTATGGGAGAGATTTAGTGGAAAATAATTAAGAAATGTGAAAAAATAATTAAAGATAAGAGTTGAAATAATAGAGAAATGTGGGAGACAAAGTAGGGTGTGGACAAATAATCAAAGATAATAGGTGAAATAATAGAGAAATGTGGGAGACAAAGAAGGGTGTGGACAAATAATTAAAGATTATGGGAGAGATTTAGTGGAAAATAACTAAGAAAGGTGACAAAATAATTAAAGATAGTGGGTCACTACAATTATGCTAAGCTTAATTCAACCTTCTATAAATAGAGGGAATTTGAAAGGTTTGAGGACTTAAATTAGAAAGAGAAAGGTTGTAAGAAAAAAGATTTGAGAGTGAGAGAGAGATTTGAAAAAGAGAAAGAAAGAAAATAGGAAAAAAAAAATATAGAGAAAAATACCAAAAATTCCTAGAAAAATCCTATAGGTTGGGTTTAGTAATTCGTGTGAAAATTTGTGGCAGAAGATGTCGTTGGATACACAAATCGAGGCTTCGTCGCAGTATAGAAGAATACTGAATTGCTCCGTGGGAAGGTGAGTTATCTTCGAAAATTTCTTCAAAAATTCTAGAAATATAAGAATGATATTTTAGAATTGTTGATGATGAAATTGGAAGAGAAATGCATGATTGGTATTTATTATGGATTTTTGAGGTAATAGATGCTTGAAAATCAAAGAGAAAATGAGAAATAAATAGAACATGGATTTTGAAAATTATGAGGAAAGTTCTGGGGCTTAGGAATATTGTTTTAGGAATTATTATGAAGAGAAATTGAGAAAATTTTATGAGAAAGTATTTATTTCATAATCTTGAGGAAATAATAGGAGGAAATGGGAGAAATTAGGAAAATTAGAAATCTGATTTTTTTAAGTAATTATGATGCCCAGGGTATGTCAAGGTTCATAATTGAGTACGATTAGAAGTCCAACGCGAATTTTGAGGCAAAATTACGCTAGGGGCAAAATTGTCTTTTTGCAAGGTAAGTGGTACTTTCTAATTGGATTTAGTTTTATGAAAATGATTGGTTTGTAAGTGGTTTGACCCAAAATCCGATTTTATGTAAATGATTTTGCCATGTTGTCATGCCTTGATGTGAGTATGTCATGTAGATTGCATTTACATGTTTTGATTTATGAAATATGCACATGAGCATGATGAGATTTACGGTCATACGTTGCATGGGTTTGGGATTAGGTACTGCCGCCGTTGCTTTGCCAAGGATGCACTCATACACCCCGGTCTGGTAGGGAGACTGTAAAAATGGCGGGTAATCTTAAGGTGCAATCAATTCAAACATGAGAGTTATGATGTTATATGCATTGCATACATACATGAGCATTAAATGTTTTGTTTCCTTAGATGATTCATCATTTAATTTGGGCTTTGTCCCTGGAATATTCAAACGTTCTAGATGGAGATTGTAGCAGAAACGAGGATGAATGAGACATGAAATGACACTTAACAAAGTGCATGATGAGTTGAATGTATGTTATATAGCCCATGTATTTAAGTTCTGCTACTTTGAATTCTGAATGTTTTGAGGAATGATGATGTATAGTCTCATTTATAGTTAGTGATGATGTATAACCTTATTTGTGGTTAATGAGAATGTAAGAATTGATTTATGATTAATGTTAAGATGTTAGGTTTGATTTTAGCTTTCGCATTTAATGTTTGTGTTGATTCTCTTTCGAGATAAATGTATGGAAATTTTGGAATGGATAAGAGCAATGATATGGTTTAGTTTTAGTAGTATTGAAAAAAAAAAAAAATTATTATCCCAGAATTGTTCTAAGTTATAGCGTGTTCGGAAAACGGGGAGTTACATATATCCTTTTTGATTAGGTGAGTACCCCACAAATACACACTTGGTAGACTTAGGATCCAACTTGGACAGTGTTGGCACATTGTTGTGAACAAGAACAATGCAACCAAACACTTGAGGAGTAAAGGAGTTTAGGATTCTATTATGATGAGGAAAAGTTTCAAGAAGTACATCTAAGGGAGTCCTAAACTTTGGAGTCTTTGAGGGAAGCCTATTAATGAGATATGCAGCTGTTAATATTGCTTCTCCCCAATAGGAATTTGGAACCGAACGGGTAAACATAAGGGCTCTTGCTGTCTCAAGAAGATGACGATTCTTTCTCTCGGCTATCCCATTTTGTTGAGGGGTATATGGGCATGAGATTTGGTGAATGATACCATGCTCGCTTAGGTATTTGTTGAAATCATTAGAGAAATATTCTCTTCCATTGTCTGTTCTCAATATATGAATTTGAGTTTGAAAGACATTTTTTATCATGAGATGAAAATTTTGGAATACAAGACAAGTTTCTGATTTGTCTTTCATTAAGAAAACCAACATATCCGTGGATGATTATCGATAAAAGTGATAAACCATCGAGTGATAGTGAAATTTGAGGTTCTAGATGGTCCCCAAATATCACTATGAACAAGATGAAAAGGTTTTGAAGGATTGTAAGCATGATTAGGATGAGAGGTTCTGGTTTGTTTTGCAAGAATGCAATGTTCACAAATGAAATCTTGAATCTTATTGCCAGAAAACGAATGATACAAACATCTAAGATAATCCAAACTTGGATGTCCCAAACATTGATGCCATAACAATAAGTCTGAATTAGAAACAATAGACAAGGAAGATGAAATAAATGACCTAAAAACAGAAGAATAATTTGCTCTTGATGTTTGATAAAGTCCCTCTCTCATCTCAGCACTGCCAATCTTCCTCCTCGAGGTTAGGTCCTGAAAAATATAACAATTTTTGAAAAACGCCACCATACAATCTTTATCTTGAGTTAACTTACTAACTGACAGTAAGTTGCATTGGAGATTTGGCACATAAAGTACTGATTTAAGGGATAATTCTCCAAGATTTACTGTTCCTTTTCCCTTTACACAGGATATGGTACCATCATCCATAATAACATTAATCAGTTTATCACAGGTTTCATACTCAGAAAACAATTTTAGATCACCTGTCATATGATCAGAAGCACCTGTATCTATGATCCAGCATTTTGTAGGGCATTTTGTAGGGCATTTTTTAGACAATAGAGAGTATATTTTAGTACCTTTTCCTGTCAAAGACACTGTTGGATTAGGATTCTCCGGGATTTCAATTTGAGTCACCTTGGTTTGGTTTAGCAAGCTTTGTAGAGCCTCCATCTGAGCAGCAGTTAGACTGAAATTTGCTGCACTCCCTTTTTCAGCTTTCATCGTATAGGCTAATTGTGCTTCTTTTCTTTGACTTCTTGGTTTCCATCCAGCCGGCTTTCCATGGATTTTCCAACATGTATCCTTAGTATGGTATGGCCGATTGCAGTATTCACACCATTGTTTTTCTGTGGGGTTCTCTCCTTTAGTTGCAGCATATGGCTTTCCTCGGAAACTACTTAGGGCTGAGACTAAAGAATATACCTCATTGTTAGACTGCCCTAAGCTCGAGAACATCACCTTCTTTTGGCTCTCTTCCCTTCTAACCTCTGCAAATGCTTCTCTCATTGTTGGGAAAGGTTTTGTTCCCAACAATCTGCCTCTAACCTCATCTAGATCCGAGTTTAGACCATGTAGGAAGTCAAACACTCTCCCCTTCTCTACCATCTTCTCATATTTTGTACTATCAGCAGCACACTCCCATTTAATCTCATGAAATAAATAACTTTCTTGCCATAACTCGGTTAAGGTATTAAAATACTCAGTGACTAAGTTTATACCTTGCTTGGTTGTTCGTATGAGTGATTTAAGTTGGAATGATTGAGCTGTATTCTCCAAATCAGAGTAGACTTCTTGGACTGCTTGCCAAATCTCACAAGCCGTCTTGTAGAAGACGGGTCCTTCCTATCTTTGGCGCCATTAAGTTCACTAACCAAGCCATAACTGCGACATTCTCAGCTTCCCATATGCCATATGTTGCTGCATCTGAATTCGGTTTAGGCGTGATACCGGTTAGGTAGCCTTCTTTACCTTTCCTTCTAACAATTAAGAGCACAGATTGTGACCATTCCCTATAGTTAGCCCCATTTAACTTGTGTTGTGTGATCTGGAGGGATTGGCTATCCATTGCTACTGGAATAATGGATCCATGATGGTTGATCGGAGAGGTTGCAGAAGAGGTCTCACTAGACGAGACCTTTCTTGCCATTCTTCCGACTCAAGACTCCTTCAAGGAGTTGAAGACACGAATGAAAAAAAAAATCCACAAACCGTGACTCTGACACTATGAACAAATACTGTAGGAGAACTCAACTTTTCTCCTTTAATCTTCCATTGGCTAGTGTTAAAATTATATACTGAAAATTCCTCCAAAATCTCCTAGATATTCTCCTAATTTACTACAACACAAATTTAAATTAAATAAAAATATTATCTTGAATAAAATCTGCATTATCTTGGGTCTTCTCCTTCTTGAACAAGGAGTCTCTTCCAACAACTTGTATGAATTTGGGTACTGTGTTCTGCTTTTCCTTCTTTGTGTTTATTTTTCTTTGTGCTTTTGTTTTTGGGCAAACGTATCCAGGTTCCTGTGGACATTGATATTCAGACCTCTGATCCGTCTCAAATAACAGAAGAAGTGAAGTTAAAAGCAGAGGAATTAAGGTATATTTCTTTCCTTCGTATTGAAGTCTTTTTTGCCTCTGCTTTATAACAATTGCCTTGAACAAGTTTGAGTTTCTGTTTGATTTTCCCCTTTAAAAACCAATACTCAGGTAAGGTTTGTTAAATTCCTTTCTCTGGTTCATAATACTGCTTTTAGTTGGTTCCCTGTCATTGTTACTATTTTGGCTTCTGCTTTGTTGCAGGGACCAAAGGCACAATAAGAAAGAAAAGGAAGAGAAGAAACTGGAAAGAGAGAGAGAGAAGGTACTTGAAGTAGTCTTATTTTTTTCTTTTTTGTCAATATGAACTCTTCAATTTATTTTTATTTTCTGGTTCAGATTTTGAATTTTTCCTTGCTAATTGAATCTTTTGAGGAATATTTTAGCTACAGTTCAAGGTTTATTTTCCAGATCCTGAATGTTAAATACACAGTTATAGTAGACACATAATACAAGTTCCCACTTTGACTGTTATTCTTGGAAAAAAATATATTTTCTTTGATGAATAATGCTGATATGAAATGGTGACATATTTCAATTTCTTTGAGTCATAGTAGTGTACCATCTTATGTATTATTTTTCTCATCCTATTACTTGAATATGTTCAATAAATCTATTCTATAACAATCTCTTGGTCTTCTGTTAATTTCATACATTAGGTGGTGGGATCATGATGGACAAAGTGTTAAAATGTTTTGGGAACTTTGATTTTACCCTATGGTTTTCAATCTAGAATTATTTTAAGATTTCACCAATTTTTTCTACCAATTGTCTATTGACTCTATTTCAATTCTGCAATTGGCCATATTTTACAGTTTGGCTTTAGTTTTTTCCATTTTTGGCATAAATTACAGAAATTTTTGCATCCTATATCTCTCAGATTGGGAACCAAATTCTCCTCATTTTTCTCCTTCATCTTCTTCTTTCCTGCTGCTGCTTCCCTTCTCTGTCGTCTGCATGGGTATTTTGCACTAAGAACTATAAACATATGGGCATTTAGATCTGTGATTTAGTAGTTTTGCATTTACAGGAGAGGAGAAGAGCAGGTAAAGAACTGCTTGAGGCAAGGAGAGTTCAGGAAGAAAATGAAAGAAAGCGGTATGTCTTTGACCTGCGGTTCATAGTCTATATTGTAGGTAATGGGGACAAAGGATCCACAATTTATGGGATCCCACAAATTGAGGGATCATGTGTCCATAATTTCTAGGGTTTTTTTTTTTTTTCTATCTTTTAGTTTGAATAATGGGAGGATTAGTGGATTATTTTGTATGTAAGATGTTGTAGGTTGAGGTTTATTAAGTTATTGTCTGTGAAGATATCATAGTAGTTCTATTGTCTGATCATATGGTATTAGAGCCATCCGCAGTCGCCGCCGATCTACCATTCTTCTAGTAGACAAGTCGGCCGCTGCTATCAAAACGCCAAGAACAGAGAAGTTTTGGCATCCGTCGTCGTCATCCCGACGTTTGTCAACTTTGCCCTCCGTCGCTATCATCGCCTGGCCCAATGTCACCATCGTTGACCTCGCCGCCTTTGTCTGCAACTTTTGTGACCATTGGACATCACCACCATCGATTGGGCTTCCACGGCTACTCTGTCCATCATCGTCACCGACCTTTGATTGGCCATCCCCTAGAGCCCAACCACCGTTGCAGCTGCCACACGCTGCCCTTCAGATCTGTTCGCTAAGACTGTTTTTGCTCTGATCTCCCTCTTTGGTTCTCCAATCGCGACATTGTCACTACCATTGGACTCGTCTCTCTCAGCCCATCTAGATCCCAAAGGTTTTGTCACTGTCGGCCGCCACCACCACCGCCGGTTGCCGCCCGTCGCTTGTCACCAACAATCGTTGTTGTTGCTCTAGCGAGCTTCTGCCACTGCTCACTACTCCTTCCATCTCAATCCTCTTCTTCATTTGTTTGTGGTAGTTTATCAGACCGTAGACCTCAGATCTAAACCTCAATAGTCTCATATCTGGTTTGCAATAACCCACTGATTTTAGACCAGCTGACCATCGTCGCCGATGTGAATTCCAATAACCACCATTATTGATAAAATGACCACTTCCACTTCATCCATAGCGGAATCGACCAATATCCCAACTGTCTCCAATCCTCAATTATCCTTAGTCTTTGGTCATTCTGAAAATCCCTCAATACAAATCACCTCTCATAAATTGAATGAGAGCAATTTTAGAGAGTAGTATCTGTTAGAATTATTAGTATAATTGAATTATTATATGTTTGTGTTTTATTTTGTAATTAGGATAAGCCTATAGGTGTTTAAGGTTTGTTATGCCTATTATAAATAACAAGCTAAAAGAGGCTAATTTCTTAGGTTTTTCTCTTATAATTATTTTCTCACATAGTATTAGAGCCACTGGTGAGAAAAACCCTAGTTGTCGCTGTGTATCTTTTTCTAGCGACCGTCAAACTCTAGCCGTCACCGTCACTACCCAATACTAGAAACCCATTGTTCTGCCACTTTATCAGCTCGATTTTAAAAATGTCTTTCTTCATGGTGATTTGCAGGAAGAGGTCTATATGGAGCAACCACCTGGTTTTGTTGCTCTGGGAGAGTCTAATGTAGTCTACAAACTCAAGAAGTCTCTCTATGGTCTGAAACAATCTCCACGGGGGTGGTTTAGCTAGTTCAGCACTGTGGTTCAAGTCTTTGGTCTCACTTGAAGTGAAGCTAATCATTTGGTTTTCTATTGCCATTCTTCTTTCTTAGTTGATCAGGTTGGAATACATAAGCTGAAGGAACATCTACATCAGCACTTTTAGACCAAAGACCTAGGCCGGCTTCGGTATTTCTTGGGTATTGAAGTTGCTCAGTCAGGAGGTGGTACCCTAATGGATCCGAATGTTTGACTCGTGCCGGGACAGGGGGAGCTTTATTCAGACCCTGGTAGGCAAGTTGAACTATCTCACAGTCACTCGTCCCAACATTGCTTTTGTTGTGAGTGTAGTTAGTTAGTTCCTTAGTTCTCCATGTGATTCTCACTAGGATGTTGTTATTCGGATTCTGAGATATATCAAAAAGCGCCGGGTAAAGGGTTACTCTATGAGGATAAGGAACACACAGATATTTGTTGTTATGCAGATGCAGATTGGACAGGATCTCCTTTTGATTGTCGGTCAACCTTTAGATATTGTGTTCTTGTGGGAGGAAATCTGGTTTCTTGGAAAAGTAAGAAACATAATGTAGTAGCTAGATCTAGTGCAGAGGTAGTGTATCGGGCTATGGCTAATGCAACTTGTGAGCTCATCTGGCTTAAACAACTCTTATAGGAACTCAAGTTTTGTGGAGTGTCCCTTATGAAGCTTATTTGTGATAATCAGGCTGCCTTACACATTGCTTCCAATCCAGTGTTCCATGAGCGAACTAAGCATATTGAAATCGACTGTCACTTTATTAGAGAAAAGTTGGTTGAAGGTGTTATTGTTACAGAATTTGTTAACTCCAATGATCAACTTGAAAATGTCTTCACCAAGTTTCTAAAGGGTCCTCGAGTGGAATATATTTGTAACAAGTTTGTTGCATATGATATCTATGCTCCAACTTGAGGGGGATGTCATGAACCTAGGGTTCATGACGTGCTAAAATTGGCATTCGGAGGGATCCAAGAGGCTTAGGATTAGGGACAAAAAGTTTAGAGGGATATTTGGACAGAAATGGGGAAGGATGTAGAGAGAAATGAGGGAGAGATAGAAGAATAGAAGAGAGAGGAAGAAAAACGAGAGAGGAAGAATGTTAGAGAGAAGAAATTAGAATTTCAATTCCATAATTTTTCAGCATACCCCAACAAACCAATAGCAGTAGCCTTATATAGGCATTACAAGCTCAATAGCGCCTAGCACATGCACCCCATGTCCTTCTAAAGTATCTCCTAACTATTATTATAATACTATTACTATATTGTCCTTTAATTACTACTTGGGTCTTGACAGGGGAGTGTTAGAATTATTAGTATAATTATAATTATTATATGTTTGTGTTTTATTTTGTAATTAGGATAAGCCCATATGTGTTTAAGGCCCGTTATGCCTATTATAAATAACAAGCTAAGAGAGGCTAATCTCTTAGGTTTTTCTCTCATAATTATTTTCTCGTAATATCAATCAGTATTACTTGTGATAAAGGGAAGAGGAAAGATGGGATATTTAATAGGAGCAACGACATCACCTCCATCAGATTCTATCACCTATTGTGTATAGGAAGCAAAAAACTCAATTGTGATGGCATGGTTGATAAACTCGATGGAGCAAAGGATTGGGCGTATGTACTTGTTCTACCAAACAACAAAAGAAGTGTGGGATACAGTACAAGAAATGTACTCAGACTTTAAGGATATATCACAAATTTTTTAGGTTTGCTCTAAGATTCGAAACACTCAACAAGGTATATTATCTATCACCAAGTATTTTAATACGCTCTCAGAACTGTGGTAGCAAATCGATCTGTTTCACAATATTGAATAGAAGTGTATTGATGATGGAGTCCTATACAATAAGATAGTAGAAAAATATCGAATATTTGATTTTTTACAAGGGCTGAATCAAGAATTTGATGACGTTCGAGGAAATATACTTGGCACAAAGCCTTTACCTAACCCAAAAGAGGTGTTTGCTGAAGTTCGGCAAGAAGAAACAAGGAGAAAAATAATGTCCTCTCTAGTACAGAGCTTATCCACTGAAATAACAGCCCAGGGATCTGTTTTAACAGCAAAACGAAATGAAAGATACAATCCAAAAGGAACTCTTGGAAAGGACAAGTAGACGTGGTGTGAGCATTATAAGAAGCCTAACCATACCATAGACATGTGTTGGGATATTCGTGGCAAGCCCCCAGATTGGAAGTCACGAAGCTAGAGGAGAAAAAATGCTTATGTGGTTGAGATAACAACTGGTGCTGCCTCTCAACCATTCACAGCAGAGCAAATGAAAATTCTTTGAAAACTAATGACTTTCTCATTAGTTACAAAAGCCTCCAAAACTGTCCCATTAACTTCTACTAGCTCTGCAACACTTACATCACATAAATGTATTATTTCCTTATTGTCATGTAAAGACTCACATGATATTTGGATAGTGGACATATGTGCTTTTGACTATATAACAAGCTTCACTACAGGATTTAGTAACTATCAACCATGTAAGGAAAATGTTGGTATTATTGTAGTAGATGGGTCAATGTGCACAGCAACAGGGAGATGAGATATGGAACTCAATCGGTTGAAATTGAATTCAGTTCTTCATGTTTCAAATTTGCAGTGCAATTTACTTTCAGTGAGTAAATTAACCAAAGATTTGAACTGTTCAGTAATGTTTTTCCCTTATTGCTGAAAATTTTAGGATTTGTCATAGGAAAGGGCGATTGGGAATGTTGAGGAGCGAAATGGTCTCTATTACTTGTCAGGTGTTGGTTCTCTAATTCCAATGTTTTGTTATGGCATCATAGATTAGGTCACCCCAGCTTCTCTTATCTAAAGCGTTCGTACCTTCATTTGTTCGTTAATAAAGATCCTTAATTAGTCCAGTGTGATCATTGTACTCTTGCTAAACAAACCTGTGCATTTTATCCATCTCACACATACAAACCTTCTACTCCATTCCATTTAATTCATAGTGATGTGTGGGGACCATTACGAGTGTTAAATTTAATCGAAGAATGATGGTTTATTACCTTTATTGATGACCACACCCAGGTATGTTGGGTTTATTTGATGAGAGAAAAATCCAAAGTGACTACTTTTTTTAAACAATTCCACAAGCTTGTCACAAATGTTTTCTAGTCATCTATCCATATTCTTTGAACGGATAATGGTAGAGAGTATTTATCCCATGAATTGTATGAATATCTCTAAGAATATGGGATCAAAGTTCATGTGCATTTACTCCTCAACAAATGGGGTTGCTGAGAGGAAAAATCGTCACCTACTAGAAATTGCTCGATCCATCATGTTTGCTAGTCATGTTCCGCACTCCTTTTGGGGTGAAGCCATTCTTACATCAATATTTCTTATCAATCGTGTTTCCTCCAAAGTCCTTCAATACCGAACGCCCCTCAATACATTATTATCTGTCTTTCCTTCCTCTCGGGTTCATAATTCTCTTGAATCTCGTGTGTTTGGGTGTGTGGTATTTGTCCATAATGTTCAACCCAACCGGGGCAAGTTTGATCCTAAAGCTCTCAAATGTGTTTTTTTTGGTTACTCCACCACACAAAAGGGCTATAAGTGCTATCATTATTTTACGAAACGGTTCATGATCTCATGTGATGTTGCCTTTGTCGAAGATCAAACCTTCTACCCCCAAGTTTCTCTCCAGGGGGGAGGTTAATTCTCAAGGAGACAAACATTGGGAACCCAATTTCTTCAAGTCCTTTCCTTCGATCTCCTCATCCTTTCATTCCCAATCAGATTATGTGTCAAAAAACAGTGATGATATAGGTCAAGGGGGAGAATCTAACACTATTGACCCAAAAGCAATTCTGGTTTACTTTAGGAGGCCACAAACTCCAATGTAAACTCAAAGAGTATGAACCGATGGCAGATCCCATCACGATGGATAATTAAGAAGAGGATGAGAAAAATAAGCCATGTTGTGAGGAAGAAGAACCTACCAATAACATTGATCTTCCGATTGCCATAAGGAAGGGGGTGAGGTCTTGTATGAGAAATTCCAAGTATCCTATATTGGATTATGTTGCATATCCTAAGTTATCAAGAAATTTCAAAACCTTTGTTGCAAATTGGAAGAAAGTTGTGCTACAAGAGCTTGTAGACGTTGAAGATAATGAGACTTGGGAGATGATGAAGTTACTAGAAGGGAAGAAAACAGTTGGCAGTAAATGGATCTTCTTAGTGAAGTATAAACCAGATGGAACTATAGAACGATATAAGGCAAGACTAGTAGCATAAGGTTCTACTCAAACTTATGGAATTGATTATGAAGAAACCTTTGCACCAGTCGCCAAGCTTAACTCAATCAGAGTTCTATTGTCTATTGCTACTAATTTAGATTGGAAATTACACCAGCTAGACATCGAGAATGCTTTTCTCAATGGCACATTAAAGGAGGAGGTATATATGAGAGAATCACCTCGGACTTGGTTTACACGGTTCGACACTGTTATGAAGGATCTTAGATACAACCAAGGGCAAGCTGATCACACCTTGTTTGTGAAGAAGAATAAATTAGGACAACAAGCAATACTCATTGTGTATGTAGATGATATGGTGATCACGGGTGATGATGAAATGGAGATTGAAAATCTCAAAAAGAGACTTCAAATTGAATTCATGGTAAAAGATCTTGGGGAACTTAGATACTTTCTTGAATGGAGGTTGTAAGAAGTCACAAAGGGATCTTCATTTCACAAAGAAAGTACACACTTGACTTACTTAAAGAGACAAGAAAATTGGGGTGTAAACCTTTTAGTACACCCTTGGAACGTAACTGGAAGCATAAGGTGTCAGATAGTGATCCTCCAGTGAATAAAGAGAGCTATTAGCATTTGGTAGGAAAACTCATCTACCTATCACTCACAAGACTAGATATTGCCTTTAGTGTGAGCGTGGTAAGCCAGTTTATGCATGCTCCCACAAAAAGGCACATGGAGGTAGCAAACCAGATCCTGAGGTATTTAAAGGGAAGTCCTGGCAAATGATTATTGTTTAAAAGGCTGGAGTCAGGGATATTGTTGGTTTTTCAGATGCAGACTGGGCAAGAGTTGTTAATGATAGCAAGTCAACAACAGAGTATTGCACAAAAGTTTGGGGTAATCTAATGATATGGAGAAGCAAAAAACAGTCTGTGGTTGCTCGAAGCAGTGCCGAAGTAGAGTATAGAGTCATAACTCAAGAACATGTGAACTCATTTGGATACAGAGGTTGATGCCTGACTTAAACATGCCAGTAACAGGTCCTATGAAGTTGTTTAGTGATAGCAAATCAGCTATCAGTGCAGTTCATATTCCAGTTCAACATGATTAGATGAAATATATGAGGATTAATAGAGACTTCATCAAGAAAGAGATTAAGAATGAGACTATCGCCTTGTCTTATATTTCTACCAAGTCTTAGGAAGCTGATGTTCTAACCAAAGTACTTCAGAAATCAAGTTTCGATATCTATATTTTCAAACTGGGAATGACTAACATCTATTCTCCAACTTGAGGGGGAGTGTAGGTAATGGGGACAAATGATCCACAATTTATGGGATCCCACAAATTGTGGGATCACGTGTCCATAATTTTTGGGTTTGTTTTTTCTATCTTTTAGTTTGAATAATGGGAGGATTAGTGGGTTATTTTGTATATAAGATGTTGTAGGTTGATTAAGTTATTGTGTGTGAAGATATCATTTTAGTTCTAATGTCTGATCATATATATCATGCCATGTTGTGATATGTTCGATCCTGAATATTTCACATGCTTTTTTTAATCTAGCTTTTTAGCCTTGTGGAAAGAAGAGAGAGAGCAAAAGAAAAGAGAAAGGGATATAATTCGGCAGAAGCTATGGCAAGATAAGGTTTCGCCAACTCTTTTCACCTTTATATTCAATCTTGATATCCAGACTAGCATTGTTGCAAATATTGTAGGTTACAAAACTGAAAATACCATGTGAGATTTTAAAGTACAGATTTCTTCTGCATCCTCAAGTTAAAAGTCAGTCACAGCTCTCGCCTGAAATTGTTTATTCCATCCAAGATCACTAAAGGACTGGGAAGCATTTAACTCAACTTTTTTGATTTTTTAAAAGTAGTACTATCGTTGTCATCCACATCAATTCAGTACAGTTCTGTTAGTTTTTGATTGACTTGGTATTTGTTTGTCCAGTGTAATTTTTTCTTGGTAACCTTAGATGACACTCGAAAACTTGCTAATTTTCACAGGCAGAAAGAAGGCAGGGGCTTGGAGTGCCTGCAGAAGTTCTTCCACCTATTGAAGAAGCATCAGTCTTGATGCATGAAAAAAATGTCTGGATCCTTGGGAACTATATATTTGGATTCAGATATTGCAGCATTCTATTAGGCTGTGATTAGTTTTAAATCTTTTCCTCCTTGCTTATTGTAGGGATCACAGCCTTCTAAGTCTGCTATATTGCCTGTATCTGCGACAAAGGCTGACCTCATGAGAGACTGTTTAAAATTTCTGAAGCGCAACAACATGGTAAATGATGCTGTGCTTTGATGACATAGTAGGGCGACATTACTTTCAAACTATCTCGCTTTTTCATGTGAAACTTCCTATACACTACTTGAATGATTAATGGTGCCTTCTATTCAACTTTTTGTATAAAAAAGTACAAAATAAGAGAAATAGTTGGAGACTCTTGCTGTTACAATTGTTTTTTATATATACATATATGTAATGATTGTACCTGAGGGCAGAGTTGCTTTTGTCAAACTTTATAGCTTTTTGATTTTTTTGTTGTCATTAATACCTCATTATTTTTTATTGTCTGTCCTGCTCATGAATGTATTTCCTTTATGAAAGATTTCTTTTACATTGCTTTTGTCAAATAGCAAAATCCAGTACTAGAGAACAGAGACATTTGATCTTTACTCACATTAGAAAACCAGCTGGACCTCATGTTAAATTTTTGTGCATCTAGGCTGATGAAATCAAAGTGAGGAGAGCTTTCCAAACTCTTCTAATTTACGTCAGAAATGTTGCAAAGAATCCTGATGAAGAAAAGTTCAGGAAGATACCCTTCAGCAATCCAGCTTTCCAGGTAATATCCAACTTCAATCATCAGGTTGATAAGCATACAGGAAAGTAGAAATGCTACATAGACCCCAAGAAAGAAAGAATGCTGATGGGAAAAAATGGAGGCAAGAAGCTTGTTGAGATCATTCTTACCCATTCAAACAGTCAACTGTCCAGGAGACAAGAATGGCCAGGAATTGGATCATTACCAGTCAGTAGAAATGGCTCTAGCGAACTAGAATTCATGTAGTTTTCCCCGCATACTGAGATTAAATCTTAATATGTTGTTTTTGTACCTTATTTAGTTCAATATAAAAAAAAAATAGTTCTTTATATTTAATTAAACATGTTTTTCAAATTTCCTTTAGAAAAGGAAAGTTGGAGTTGATGTGGAAAATTGGAGATGAAAAGGTGGAAAATATTTTTTGTACTGAACAAGCAGATTTTGCAGTTTCTGTGACATGCCTCAACATGTCCCTTAGCTAATTATGACAGCTAGAATATCCATGTCATGCATTCGCAACTTACCAAATTCAGACCAAAATTTAATGAGTTAAAGTATCTGCTAACTGGTATATTCGAGGGGGAAAAAAAAGATAATGAATCTGCCATCTGGGTACTGAGGATCAATAAGATAATGCAACTCTCTAGTCTCGACTCTCGAGTTTTCTCTGATTGAGTTTAGTTATGTTCTGGATTTTGCATGGCTTCTGTGATGGAACATTGTGCTTGTGACTGGCCACATCATGGCCTCGTATGAAAAGTGCTGTGGCTTGAATCTTGTTATCTGTCCTTGGTTGGAACCTCTCTGAACCACTTAATGATCATCCTTGCCTCCAGTTCTGGAGAACCTTTGTACTAGTTTTTTTTTTTTTTTTTTTGCAAGAAACTTTAAATATCAGCATTAATTTGATTGACAAGTTGCTGCTAGACATGTAGATGTCATTAACTCTTTTGTAGTTTTTATAACAATGGTGGTGCTCTCTAAATGGCAGGACAGAGTGGGGAACATGAAGGAAGGCATCCAATTTCTTGAACTTTGTGGCTTTGAGATAGCTGAAGGAGGCAAGTTTTTGTTTCTTCCCAAAGACAAGGTTGACATGGAAGCGTTGAAGATAGCTGGGACCTTGTTGAACTCTGCAATAACTAATCCATTCTTTGGACTTCTTTCTAGGTGAAGAGAATGTAAAACATATGTGATATGTCCTGGGTTAATGACATATGAAATGTACAAATTGGGAAGCTGTACCTACTGAAAAATTTATTGTTCTTTTATGTGTTGATGGGAATCTTTGCTATGTTTAAAGTTTATACATGCAAAGGGCCTGGCAATCTAGAATATCTCATCTATTTTTTTCTTTTCCACTTGGTTGTTTTAACCTTGTTTCAATTTATTAAAATACTTTTTTGTGTCATCTACGTGTCAATGCTTACTGTTGAATTTCACCTTTAGGAAATGGCAGGATGTGTGACCACTTATCTATCTTCGATCTTTTATACAGCTTGTTGCAATGAACTAGACACTGTGTCCTCTTGATTATGTAATGTTTCTTTATCCAGGTAAATGTATTATTATTATTATTATTTCTTTTTTTGGGTTGGGGGGGGAGGGTAGACTTGTGGGTCAGTTTAAAGCTCTTCTTAACGCTGAGGCAACATCCCTGGAATTTACAGGAAAAGGAAATACCCCCACCTTTGTCATCTATTCCATACATCACACTAAATAAATATCATGTTCATGGGATACGATTCACTTTCAAGATGCCTTGGTGGTGAAATTCTCAAATCATAATACATTTTGTTTTGATGTTTCCAGATGTATTTGTCAAATTGTGGTGTCACCTGGGTTGCTGTAAATGGAGTTGAATCTACTACAACTATGCTTGGATTTGTGCCATCATTGATATTCAATTCAACAGAATGGCATACATCAGGTACCGCTTACACCTGGAGTTGTTTTGAAGAGGATCTGATAGGTGCTCAAATATCTTGAGTTGCTGCAAGACATTTTATATCTGCTTTATTACCTACTACACTCCATGCTGGGAAAAAGCAAAGCCTATGTGAAAAATTGCATTGAAGCTTGTTTTAATTTTCCATCATTATTCTTTGACATGTCTTAATTTGATCGTGAGGAAGTTCCAGACAGATGTTAAGGCCACCCTCATCCTTTGGCCCCGGCAAGATATATACCAAACCAGGCTTGATGACAACAGGCGTAGTGCACTTGAATTTGCCCCAAACAAATTCATCTTCATCCAAGCCTAATCTCCACCATGCCACGAGTGAGAAGCTGTCTTCCTTACAAGGTACCCCTTTATTCACCTCCAACCAATCTATACTCGATCTTATATACTTATCATCTAATCTGTCCACCCCTTCCTGCACTTTCTTTACAAGAACATGGTCCTCCACCTGCTTTAGCTCTCTTGCAGTTGCTCTTGCAAACCCAGGAATTAGTGCATTTCCAGAAAATCCAATCGGTGCTTGTGGCACTATCTTTCTCCTTGCATCCACTGGAAACAGCATTGTTGAAACTTTGTCATCCTGCATCTCTGCCGCAATGCTCCTTGCCTTCCATATCCTTGCTGCCACGACTTGGAATGTAGTGCAGTCCCTCAGTTTCCCATCCCCCAGTGCAGCCTTTTTCATGTTTACGATGCAACGTGGAGATAAATGGATGATGTGAGTCTGACCATGAAGTGAAGATTGCTCAAATGTTGGATTGGCCCTGATGCGCACAGCATACAAGTGATCTGTCTGTGTTGGTTTCGAGTACTCGTGGTGAGGATGACTGATTATAGGAGGGTTTCTTGCTTTAAAAATCGTCCGATCTGGATTTGGCATGACTATCATTCCTTCATTCCTAGTTAGAGCAGCCATGTTAGCCTGGAATTCGCGTACTGCTACTCCATCTAGGACACAATGATTGTATCGCGAAGCGAATGCCAAGCTCCCACATCCCAGCTGAGTCAGCTGCCATCACCCACAAAGCCATTAGTTTCTTTGCTTGGGAAAGGTTGAAAAAAAGAACAGAGAAAAGCACCTGGATGAACAACAGAGGTAGGTCTTTTATCTCCATTTCTTCTTCATTCTCTTCATGCAAGAATGCAATGAACTGCTTTAACTCTGGCTTTGGTTTCACAAGCTCTCCCAGCTGGCTCAACTTGGTCTCTGTCTTTGCTGCAACAACCACAACACCGGCACCATTGCAGTCTATTTCCAGACGCCGACTGTCTTCCAACGATGGCACCAGACGCCCCGCAAAGAAATCATAATGCACAAACAGCATTTCAAGTGCTCTGTACAGCTTTTTACAGGCTTCTGAGAAGGTCATTCGTGGAGGATCGAAGAAAGAAACTGATTCTTGGTACGCCACCAGGCCAAGGTCTATGTTTGACAAGAAAATGCGCCTGCTGTTTGTGGATTTTTCTGGGAAAATGACAATTTTCTCGACTAACTTTGTCTTCTCCATTGTTTCAGCTGGCTGCTGGGCGAAGATTGAATTGACCCTCAACCTCGATGGGAAGTAATGTCTCCAACGTGTTGGTATGGTTAATGGGCGACTCTCTTGATGCTCTTTTGTATTATTATGCTCTTCTTTTCAGTTTGTTAAATGAGAGTTCAGTTTCTAAGTTATAAATGAAACTAATGTTATTTATGACATTTGGATTCACACTGATCAATTGATATATTATATTGTGTGTTATGTTAACGTAAATATATAATACATTAATACAAAATGCCATTTCAAATGTCAAAATTGAGTGTTGAAATAGTATGTTTGAAAGATAATAAAGAAAAAACTGACTAAAATTTTCTAAGAGTTTTAATGAAAAAATTCATTTATACGTTGAAAAACAAAGCATTTACAAGCCATTTATTTGTAAGTGAGCTAAGTAATATATATGAAAAATATTAATTATTGTATTCTATGTTGCATGAAAACGGAAATAGGAAACGTTTCTGATACGATATGGAAACGTGAAAACGAATATTTTTTTTAAAAAATATACATAAATAGGGTCCGAAAAGAGAACTAGAAACGTTTCGAAAATGGTTCTTCAGAATTGTTTTTGCGCAACATATTGTATTAATAAATATATATTAAATGTATTTTATTTTATTAATTAATGATAAATATATCGTATTTTAAATAATTTAATTAATAAAAATATTTGAATATTAAAAATTATTTGTTAGCATTACCCAATAAATATATATCACTTTAAATTTGTAGGTAACTTTTCGCTTATTTTTATTCATAAAAAAATTATTTTTACGTTTCAAATTTATAACCTTTTAATCATAAAAAGATTAAAAAAAATTGAGAAATAAGAAAAATATTTTCGTACAAGAACAAAAATAACAATAGTGTTTCTATTAAGATATTTAATTATTTTTAATGAAATTTTTAAATACCAAAAATTGTAATTTATTCAATTTAAAAAACCCAATAAAATCCTCTATTTTTGGCTTGATCAGCAAAAATGCTTTTTAGGTGAGAAAGAAATGAGCTAATTAACCAAGGAACAAGTGGGGGGACCCAAATGACTACAACGGGTCGGGTAATATATCGGGGTTTCCATCTGGGTACTTTACTAATAAGGCTCGTGGGCATGCATCTTCTCCAGGGGACTTAAAAGTTGGGTGGGTTTGGGATTCGGGTTTTCTTTTAGTGATCCGATCGCGAATGAATTTGGTATGTTGCGGACGGTCTCTTGCCCTTCCTTCGATCCGTCACCGGAAAATCTTCAAGACTCACGATAGTTATTGCCTTTCTTTCTATTGATAATTTGCTTCTGTGTAGTATTGTTGTTATTAGGGTTAGGGATTCCGTTCCAATTCCGTTGTGGAATCAACCATACAATGTACGCCGATCGCGTCGAGGCTGCGTCCCGGGTTTCCATAAGGGAGCGCCTCTATGGCGACACCGAAAAAGGTCCCGTTCGCCATAGGCAGGTTACCGGCAAGAGGTTCGGTTTCTGTCTACGGTTTCTCTCTCTTGCTTTCTTCACTGCGCGTGTTTATGTGAACTTAGTGCTATTCAGTGCAGTTGCTTACTTTATATCATTCTTGTTTCATTTCACCTTGTTTTTTTTTTTTTTTTAACTCTATGAAACTTTTAGATTTTGTTTGGAAGTGCTGGCTGGGTCATGTTTCTGTAGCAATAGTGAGCGAGATTGAAGCTTTGGAAAACTCACGAGCTCATAAGCTGTGTTGACCAGTTCACAATTGATGAACGAATTCTCATAATATTGGCAAATCAGTTTCAATGCTTTCCATAACTCAACAATACCTGAATTTCTTTACCAATTGTAGTGGTACACTTCATGGCTATTTAAATTTGTGAACATCAAAACAATTATTTTAGTTCTATATGAACGATGCAAGCCAAGAAAGAAAACATGTGTGTATATATATATTTGCAATTTAGATGTAATGCCTTGTGAAAAATGACCATGGATGGATAGAAATTATTAAAAAAACTAAAATTTATGTAGTCGATCTCACTAGACCCCACCTAGTGGGATTAATTTTTCCTATTTGATAGTTTGGTCTATTAAGCACTGATAAATACCTTAGATGCTTCCTTATTTTGGCAATATAATTTCTTCAAGCAGTTCATAAGGTGGAGCATATTCTTATTTATTGAGGTGTTCAACTTTGTACTTTTCCAATTGGAATAAAACCTTTGATTTGATTGATGCAATTGATATTGCAGACAGCGACAAGATGATAAGTGGGAACATGATCTTTACAGGGATGATGAACCTCATGTCTCAGGTATGATTTTCTACAATAGGATTGAATCCAACTAGGCAATGCTCCTTTAGTTGCATGAAGAATTTAAAATGTGTGGGTGTGGGTGTTTATATACAATGTGTTACTTTGAAATGTCACTCTTATGTGGTTTTGTTTGTATGTTAACTGCTCTCAAAGATCGGAGAATTGGGGTTAAAGATCTTCGGTTGAAGCTCCAGAAGAAGAGTGCCCAGCAAGTATTTCAAGGTAGAAATGAATCTGTTTCAGGTGTAAGGGATCTGCGTGAAAAGCTCTCAGGTATGATGTACTTGCAGCCAGAAAATACTGATCCACCAAAGCCAAAACTGAAGCCAATACTTGAGGGCAGTAAGCCTGTTAGGAAAACTGTTCTTGTTGAAGCCCCTGAGCAAGAGATCAAAAAAGTTGCTAACTCAGTCCCTAAGAAAAAGACTTCTCAAAAGGTACGAATTCCATCCTTAACTTTATTCTTATTTCCCCTTACTTTTTATAACTTTTTTGAAGCTTAACGTTCAATTTATTTTCATATATGTAATTTTGATAAGTCTGGATTTAAAATCTGCACAAAAAGACAAGTTATGTTGTAAAGAATATTGTTGTCATCACTAAAACTAGTCAATATAGACATAAAATTTGTTTGCAGGGGGATTGTTGGTTCCTTGACACACAATGGCCACTCAAGAGGGGTGAATTGAGTGATTAAAACTTATTAAACCAAATTCTTTCCTTTTAAAAACTCTCAAGATTTTCTTATACAAAATACACTTGTTATAACTATATAAGTTGTTTGAGAGTGATAACAATACAAATACACAAACAACCACAATAATCAACACAAGAAATATAGTGATTTGGTGTCTCTAACACTTACTCCACTCTCTCAAGGTCAACCTGACATTTGAGGTTCCACTAAAATCACAACACTAGGTTTCCACACAAAATCATCTAGTAAACTTGTACACCCCGAGGTTTTCCCCTTAGCTCACCCCGGAAACTAATACAACTATACAACAACAACAACACCTAGATTACAATAGGCTCTAGGATGCCACACCACAATCCAATACAAATAAATCCTATGTCCAAACAACCTTGGACTAATATGGAAATAAACACAATGATATACAAGGCAAAATAGAAATAATGCAAGCTACCACAAATGGAGAGAATGTCTTCTCCTTTGCCTTGGGCTCCAATGGATTAAACTTTAAGCTTGAGCCTTGGATTGCTATTCTTGAGTTGCTTGAGAGATTGGGTGTGCTTTAGGAAGATAGGAAATGGTAGAGCTTTAGTCTTCTCCAAAAATCTCTTCAAGATATATATAGGAGAGATTCCAAACGACCTGCAACGGCTTCAAAAATTTGACCGTTGGAGTCTAGCAGTCGACTACACAACACCCATAGTCGACTTTTGCTACCAACAGTCAACCCTCGCTCAACCCACAGTCGACTTCTCACAGACAGTTGACTCTCATTGGCCTACAGTCAACTGACCAAAACCCACTCTCGGCTACCTCAACTCTGCATAAAACATGCTCGGCTATGTTGACTACCATTTGACTTACAGTCGATTGTCCCTCACTGAGAGTCGACTTTTCAGTCTAGATTTCAGAAAAATAAGATTTAGCTTTGATGATACAATACATAGCATGAATTCATTATAAGATATTTATATTTCTTTAGTTTAAGTAAATGGAAGGTAAAATATATTCATTTACTTTAATTCATAAATGTAAATAAGAAAGTACCCCCATTTGGATTCAATAAAAATATCTAAAAAATCAAAATCAATAAGAAAGTAGATTTTTAGTTTTAGAACAAACTCGGGATTTGGCGATTTTACCACCATCAAAATACATACCTTCTATTTTTTGAAAAGTTCATTAAAAATCATTTTCACAATAATGAGTATTAGCTATTAAAATACTGGGAAATAGTTTTCTAAAAAGAAAACATTTTCTTATATGTTCCCTTATAATGCGCTAATATTCCACTTAGAACAAATAGCATTTTTCGGTTCATTTTGATACACAAAATACTATAAAACTTAAGACATATCAAAAATCCACTAGGGGTTTTAAATATACCAAAAATAGTTTTACTAAAATTATGTTTTGCTAAATATCAAAATACACAATAGGTTGATTGGAACAATTTGGCTCAACAGAGATGGCCCTTTCTTTTTGGTAGAACCTCAAGAATCTATGTATGCGTTGAAGTTGTTATGTCATTAGTTCACCTCGGGAGCAATTGAGATAAAAATTGACTCATCTTACCCCAATATATTTGAAGAGGTATTTCAATAGTCATTATCTGGTGTAAAAGGATGAAAGATATCCATCTTCAGGCTCTGTAAACAAAAATACTCAGAAGTCTATCTATGATATGCGATTGTCCATGGTATTTTGATCATATATTTTGGGTCATTTTGTTTTTTTTCAATTGAAGCTTATTTCATGTTTGAGTTAGCTAATTCATTATCAATTTTCGTACTGGTGCCATGTACTCTTTTTTTTTTTTTTGGGGGGGGGGGGGGGGGTGGTGGTTTGCTGTTGGGGTGAACCTTTCTTGTCATGAAACTGTTGTTGGCATTGAAGTGCTTTTTTTCCTTTTTGGGGTGTTTTTGTCATGGAATTAGGTAAGGATGAGAGTAAGTCACTATAGCTCTTGTTAGGTTTCTCGTTCATAAGTGAATTATTAGAGGTTTGAGCTGGAAAATAGCTTCTTTGCGGAAAAGCAAAGAGAAGACTTCGTATAAATATGACCGGAAAAGCCCTTTCCCCAGCAGGGAGACTCCTGCACTGAAGAATCCCTTTGTCTTGGCACTTGGGGGTTGAGTTGGGACATATTCCTAATGAAGTTGAGCCTTTGTACTTTACAAATTGATAACTTTAATTTGGGGTGTTATTTCAACAAAGTGAAGTTAATTCAATTTTGGACTTCAACAAGTGTTGGCCGACCTTCTAATCGATACATCTCTGGCTCAGGCTGAATCTGTTGATGGTTTCCTGAAGTCCTTGGGGTTGGAAAAGTACTCTATTACACTCCAAGTGGAGGAAGTAAGCTTACATCATATGTCCTGTTTAATTTAGCTCTATTTACTGGTTCTTGTTTCTAGTATTATCATCAGCTTTCCTTTTATCACTTGGCATGCCATGCTGTTGGTGCAGGTTGATATGACAGCACTCATGCACATGACTGACGAGGATCTGAAGGGTTTAGGAATACCCATGGTAAACTTCACCAACTCACCGTACTATGCAAAGATTTAATTTCTATTGTCATATCTTTGTCAGTTTTATTGCTTTTGGTGATTAGTGTTGAACTTTCCTTCTTTTCTCATACACTTTTATCAGTTCGATTGTGATTGCAAAAATAATTAAGATTTTTTGCATTAAAAAATGTGAGAGAAATTGTCAAAAAAAAGAGTAGAAAAATGTGATGGCTTATAAATGCAGACTTCTGATTTTGAGTTTTTATCATTATTCATAAGGTAAAAAATATTTGGAAAAAAGGGAAGTTTGTCCAATATTATATGCGATTGTAGAATCCCTTTAAAGCCAAAAGGGAAGTGATGCAGAACCACGAAAAAGAATACGAAACTCAATCAGTAAGCTCAAATCAATCTCAATAATCAAGGCTCTGCTTCAATTACATCCTAAAGAACTAAATAAGTAGGCAAATAGTAACTATATTTCTACTCTACCCAGGATTCCCCAATCCCAATCAAAGTAGGATTCTAATAAAACCTACGAACTAAAGGTATCAAAAGGAATTAGGAAACAAAAGAAATAAAATAACCAAATATTAATTCCTAATATCTACTTTTGTGTCCTACGTCAGGTATAATGTTTAGTGGGGATTGGGTTAGTGCTTTTTTGAACCCCTTACAGATGTATGCCTTATACAAGAAATTTTATCCCCTAGAGAATACGACCTCTGCTAGCAGAAGCCTTAGTTGTTTCAACAATCACATCATCCTGATAGTAACTCTCTTATTTGTTATTGCTCAATTTGCTTCATTCCATTATGTTTTTGTACATTTATACTGGTAGTAAGTAGACTGGGAGTTGCTGCATGTGGGGATAGGGTTGATTTTTCCTACCTCTACGACACGTGGTATTTTGCACAGGACACAATATACCTCCCAAATTTCTTGAACAATTGAAGTGAATTATATCGTGAAGTGGTAGCCAATTGGTTTATTTCAAGTAGGCTATGATAAAGGCAATTCTACTTTGACACTCAGAAACCCTAGTACAGCTTTGTGCTTCCTTTCTGAAGTGGTTTCCTGGATATTCAGCAGAAATGCAGAAACAACAAAATTATACTCAATTAACACAAAATAGATTTAGATTTATATTTGAGTTTGAAGACCATAAAAGTTACCATGACTTTTCCTTATTGCCTTTCTTTAGATTTATATTTATGTACAACTCTAGTACAAGGAAAAAAAATTAAACATTGCAAATTACATTTTTTATAATCTATTAATTAAATATGTCTTTATATATTACATTTAAGAATTCACAGGAGCCTCTATTGGCTCTTTTAAGATTACCAAAATCATCTTAATCGTTTCTTGAGTTTC
Source organism: Diospyros lotus (assembly GCF_014633365.1). Lineage (NCBI taxonomy): Eukaryota > Viridiplantae > Streptophyta > Magnoliopsida > Ericales > Ebenaceae > Diospyros > Diospyros lotus. The sequence continues at coordinate 539,089 of NC_068349.1, read as the reverse complement.
TTATCTTCAATAAGAGTTACTCTAACCTTATTATAAATGATCTTGTCTTGTTTCTTTTCTTTTTTCCTTGGCAAATATTCTCGTTTTTCAGTTCTATCTTTTCTTTTATGGCCTGGCATCTTAACACCTCCATCTAAATTATGCTCAATATTTTGCAATAGAGCTAGTTTTATACCTTTCTTATAAAATTTTCCTTTTAACTTTAATGGAAATCTTATTCATTTTTTACTTTGGTTAGCTTAAATCCTCTAGATTTTATAGTATTCTTCCATATCTTTTGCTTAGCATTTGTGCCTTATTCGCCTCGTCTATCAAAACAATGTTATCTGCAAATAACATATGCCAAGGCGCGTCTGGATATGTTTAGTGGATTCATCCATTACTAGGTCCCAAAAAAAAGAAGGCTTAATGCAGATCCTGAAAATGTTTAGATACTATACAATCCTGCTTTTTTGTCTCTCATAATTAATATAGCTTACCAATCAACAACTATTGGAATTGGATCTGTCTCTTGTTCAATAACTGAAGTCTGATAATAGGATTGTGTTGGAAATGTATTGTCTATGTTGAACGCACTCACATCTTAGTAACTGTTAATTTGGGTTCTTCCAGGGTCCAAGAAAGAAGATACGTTTGGCCTTGGAATCCAAAGTCTAGCATCTGGGAGAGGGACTCCCTGTGCCCCGAAGGAAGATCTTGTCTAACTGGTAGAACTAGAACTCCTCTATGTAAACTGTTTTACCGGATTAATTCTCAGATCTTGTACTGGGGAATGTGGCTTCAATTGGCTCATTAGTTCCTAATTAGAAAAGAGGCTCCGATTTGGGAGAGAATCAGAAACTTTACTGATGCTTTTGATATTATATATATATATATATGTATTTTATAATATGAGAAACTCGAGAGGTCGTTAGTACATAGATGATCTTCGGCCTGAACTATTCCATTTTTTCTAAAATTTACGATCCGTTTGGATTCAGCTTAAATATAAATAAATTCGTCACTTTAATAGACATGAGACTTGAATAGACATAAGTGATTGTATAGTTCTCCAAAAAGATATAATTGAATTCATTCATGACTTTGCAGTATTTCAAACGTGTGCGCTATCTTATATTTGTTTTGTCCCATTTTATAACACTAAATTAAAATTATGGTACACGACAAAAGATAAAAACAGCTGAATTGAATTTTAATCGAAAAAGATAAAACATGTGAGTACAACTTATTAATGGATAATCTGAGAAAACGCCGACCCCACTGTAAGTCTCTCTGATATGGTGATGAAGAGATGGTATTAAATTCTTTTTTGTTTAAAGCTGTCCTGATGTGGCGATGAGATGTTAAGTGCAACCGGCATTGTGGGCTGCCTGCAAAGGCTAAAGAACAAAGCCCACACAAAAGGGCCCAAGCTCAAGGCCACAAAAGGCCCTTGTAGTTGTAGCCCCTTTGCCGCAGCTTAGGAAACTTAATAAATTTTTTAATTTCAAAAAGCAATTTTTAAGTTTTTTAGAAGAATTTTAATCAATTTTTTTGATATTCCTAATATTACTTAAGTTGTATGGAAACGAAAACAAATATGATACGAAACGATAATGGAAAACGATATTTTTAAAAAAAGTAAGAAACAAAAATATTAGGAAAACACATAAATAAAAAAAATATAGGAGTTTTTTTATAAATATAAATTTTAATATAAAAAATTATAAATTTTTTTATTTTAAAATAAATATAAATTTCATAACACATTCAAACAAACATGAATATAAATTTTATCATTCATAAATTATAATTTACTAATTAAAAATAAAAAATAAATTTAAAAAAAAATCAAACATGACTTAATTAAAAACGAAATTTTTTTATTTCTAATCTCTTTGTGAATAAAAATATATTTTTTAATATTACAAAATGATCCTAAATTATTTTTAAAATTATAAAAATGACTTAAAAACTTTTACCTCAAACCTCTTTATGGATGAAAAATCATTTATCATATTTTTTTAATATTATAAAATAATCCCAAAATCTTTCTAAAATTACAAAAATGACCTAATTTTTTTTTTTGTCTTTATCGACATTTCAGTATAGGAAATGCTGAAACGACATTGACAAGGAATTTCCGTCCATCCTACAAAGATTAGAATACAAAGTAATTTAAAGCATTGGCATCAAAACAAAAAGCATCACAAAATCGCCGTCTGTGGGAATCGAACCCACGACCACATGGTTAAAAGCCATGCGCTCTACCAGCTGAGCTAAGACGGCTCACGAAAGTGCATTTGCTCGATCGAAATAAAGTCTCTTCTTTTTCCAGCTTTGTACCTCCGTTTCCAGCCATGCCTAAGTGTCGCCACCCAAATAGGAATATGAAAATGTGAATCTTTATACTTCATTTAATTTATTTATTTTAACTATAGCGTGTAACACTCAATAAATGGTAGATAGAAATTGTTTTTTATTTTTGTGAATTTATTTTATTCTATTTATCTATATTATTATATAAATAAATATCATGTTATAATATTATGAAATCGTGTCAATAAAATATTTTCTCTCTCAAGTTTGAATTAAAAAAATTATAACATTGAAGACATAGTTAATTAGAAGTATCTACTATATATATTCAACCTTATAGCTTGAAAACTATACATATCTAGCCTTCAGCCATTCATTGATATATACTCCTTAAAGTATAAAGAGTTATTAAATTTTATACTAAGGCAAAATAAAAATTACTGAATTTTAATTTATAATAAAAATATCACTAAATTTTAATTTAGTATATAATTCTATAATTACCATCAATTATAATTAAAAGAGACTAACGAGATATTAACGTGACTAATAACGTAAATGATCAAATAAAAGAAATTATATACTAAATTAAAGTATAAAAAAATGACTAAATTTTATACTAAAGTATAAAAAAATCTCTTAACCTTTTTTAAAGAAAATTAATAGTAATTATAAAATTATATACTAAATTAAAGTTTAATAATATTTTAATTACAAACTAAAATTAAAATTAAATGACCACTTACACTACATTCATTTATTCTCTCAAATAGTAATCTAATAGTTACAAAGTAGAACAGATCCATCAGTTTGTATGTTTGTCATCTTACAGTGTCTCGACAATACACTCATAGGAGATAGATATACAGGAAAAACCTAATTCTGGAATCTCCTGCTGCAACCTCATGAGTCATCCTGATGATGCCTCCCTATCAGCTTGACTACCAGAGAACTTTTCTCTCAAGAAGTTGACATCCTCGTCTCTCTGCATAATAAATTAGCCAAATTTATATTTTTGTTTATATTTTTTTAATATAATTACTTGAATTTTTATTATTTTAATACTTTCACATTTTTTTCGTACGATCATTTTTATACTTTTATATTTTTTTGTGATAATTTAAAATTTTCGTTATTTTAATTATATTTGTAGATATTTATTTTCGATTTAATTTAACTCTTTTACTTTGATGTAAATAGAGTGTAATGTATATTTTATTATTTTATTTTTTATATAAAAATATAAGAGTTAAATTGATTTGAAAATACAAATTGAAACGTGTAATCAAAATAACAAAAAATATAAATTGACACACACAAAAAAAAGGATCAAATTATAGAGATTAAATGATCTCAAAAATCAAGTTTAGTGACATAATTGAAAGAATAAAAAATTTGAGTGATCACATGAAAAAAAAAAAAAAAAAAAGGGTGAAACTATAGGAGTCAAAAATACGAGATTAGTCAAACAAATATCAACAAGGGAATGAATACGAGAGGTTTAGAAGATGAATCATCAGTTCATAAACAAGAGAGAAAATGACTGCCCAATTAGACATACCAGTTCTTTAAATAATGGGGAAGGAGTGCCGATTCTGTGACCGGCAGGTAAGAACTCCCAAGGCTTTGTTGCCTTCTCACAGTCTCCCTTTTCATCAAACAGCAAAGGTTGAGTTTCAGGGGGGAGATTAAGCTGCTTTAGTACCTTAATTCACTCACAAGAAGCATCACTGTGTTAAAACTATTAACACCAAACCTTGAATTTTAAGTGTTTCTTCACCTAAAGGGAGGGAGAGAGAGAGAGAGTGCAAGCCTGATGCATGCATACCTCAAGATACAATGATGGCATGAAAGGCTCCAACAAGCATGCGAGTAGGTAAACCAGCCCGGCTGAAGTTCTTATCACGACAGAGCATGAAGCTCTATCTTGCTTGTAGAGTACCCAGAATTTGCTCTCCTGCTCATAAGTAAGATTTAAATAACATAAAATTGCCAGAACAGCTTTGACAGTCTTAAGAGATTGTAACAATTTAAGTTGTATGAAAATAAAAATAAAAAACGAATATGAAATAAAATGGCGACAAGAAAACGACATTGTTTAGAAAAATAGAAAACGGACACATGAGGAAAGGTGTAAGTAAAAAAAATAGACATTTCGTAAATATAATTTTAATACAAAAATTAATATACAATATATAAAAATTATATATTATATATTATAATATATGAAATAAAAAATTTCCTTATATTTTTATATTATATAATATAGGAGAATTTTTTCTGTCTCTAATTTTTTTTGGATGAAAACACGTTTTTAAGTCAGAAATGCATTTTTGATATTTTCTTAATATTACTAGACAGTTCTGAAATATTTTCTTTTTTTTTGTATTTCTCAACAATACAATAAATATTTCGGAAATGCCAAAACGACGCACTCTAAGCGTGCATCTAAAAACTCGTGGAGTGGAGAAACTCTTGCAGCCTTACCTGTAAATATGCATTCCCCTCGCTAGAAATGCTCATTGCAATTTTCAGTCCTTGCTTCAGTTTAACCTGTGTTGTATCAGAAGCAAATATCGCGTCTCTTTTATAACTAATATATACGAGGAACTTAATATATTAGATTGTCAGGATATAACTGTCACTAAAAGAAATATGTTAGCTGGGGTTAAGTAGAACCTTCTCCATGGCATCTACATATTGCTGCACAAATTCACTGATTTTAGCAGCCAATATATTTGTCAGCAAATGTGATTCTGAACCTGGGGTGTCAGGAATGATAGATCCATAACCTAGTCCTGCAGAAAGGAATTCGATAGAAGGTTGAAGAATGTAACTTAATCAGTAGTGGTAGGTTGTAAGGTATTTATCAACATTTATTGACATGATTACAGAAACCAAAAGTAGAGATACAACACCACCAATCATGCTTAAAGGATAAGCGCTGGAAAAAGTGACAACTTGGTATTGAAGCAGACATGGGAAACTATAAAATTTTTGCATGAATCAACAGTTTGATTTTGCCTAAAGTTCATGGTCACCATAAGTAGCAACTTGTAGAGATCTCTAATACCCTTTTCGGATTGAAGGATTTGTGCGAGGAGAGAATAATTCAGAGGGGAACGGTTAAACTTTTGAGAATGGGAAGGGTAATAAATGAAATGGTTGGAAAGACACACAAGGTTCATAAAGTTTTGAAAGCGCCTCAGGGAGCTAGGCAAGGTACGTTTTCATTCTGATAGAGTTGAAAGTTCCACAGCTCTAGCAGAGTTTTCCAGGAGTTCACATAAAACAAGTGCATTTGATACTTGGGGACCCATGCCATATGGCCCACAGGTCTAAGGGGGAGGACCAATGACGCTGCCAACAAGGTTCTATAGCAGGGTACGAGGCTGGCCAGGTGCACTGGGGCTAGGGGTAAAAAATGGTATTTCCCACTCCCTTTTAAGGTTCTTGGCAGGGTGGCCTCCCTTTCTTCTCCTTTCTTCCCAACACCCCCCCCCAAACAGAACAATTCATACCAATTTCTTAACGTAAACTGTCAGCATTCGACTGATGACTGCTGATTCGTTTAAAAACTTAGTTTCATCATTTACACTGTTATTTATACTCTGAACACAACCCTTCATGGGTGGATATACTTTCTTTTATAACAGAGACGCATGTTCAAGCCATCTATAACAGTTTCATAATCCACAAGTCAGATGCTCAAATATTCCACGCAGAACTAACCAGGTAGAATAGAGCATTTAAATCATTATATGCAGCGGCACGCAGGGGCGGATGTAGGGGGGACAGCCAGTGCCAACCCCAACTAAACAGTAAAATATATATATATATATACTAAACAGTAATATATATATATATAAATATATAAAAGTCCAGACACAATCCAGTCCCATGCCCCCTCTGCATCCGCCCGTGGCGGCACGATGCACATCAAAGAAGCACACATTTTCATTTTGGAACTCAAACTATTAGTCAGCACAACAGGTTTTATATGCTTAAACCAGAATGTTATTGCAGTTAATATTTTTTGTCAAGGAATCCAGAGATTTGATACAGCAATATACCATATACAGCTTGTACACACATAATATAATAAGATAAAATACACCACAATTTCAGAAATCTAGCAGTGACATTGATAGAGTTTTAAAACTGAAATATCACAGGAAAAAAAAATCATTTTCTCTGCCATAGGAAATCCCCAGGCACGTTAACCCAATCCCAGAGAAAAAAATTAAAACTTGCCATCTACTTCTGTCATCAGGAACCTAGCTACAGGCAGGCCAACTGACCTGGAGGTTTGGCAATGAAACTGAGGACCCGATTAATAAAATTGCCCAAATTATTCAGCAACTCAGTATTCAGTTTTGCTTGCAAGTCTACCCAAGTAAACAATGTGTCTGATACCTGATATAGGTAAATTCATCAGAACTGGCAAGTACAGAGAGTGGGTGTGCTGACCATCTAAGAATACTGGTTACAGGTTCACCTCAGGCCTGTTGGTTAGCAAGTAATATCTCCACACATCAGCTGGAATGTTTGTATCTTTTGCATCATTGCCAAAAACTCCCACTCCTTTACTCTTGGAGAACTTTCCTGTATTGACAGTTTCAGAACCAAAACAACATTACCGCGAAAATGGAGTCCTGAGCATTTTCCTTTTGACAGGCTTCCAGAATGGATGGTGATACTAATCTACATCAAATTCTGAATAAGTACCTTTTTCATAATTCAAATACTCTGTCACACTAATGCTCTTCATCAGTGTCCAATTTTCTCCCGTGCCAAGAAGTGTAGAAGGAAACATTACCTGGCGATAAAGACACAGCATAGGAGATAAGACGTCACATTCCTAATGGGCATAAATTGCGCAGGAGATAAAGAAATATTACAGTATGGAATGGAATGTTATCCTTCCCCATGAACTGATATAGATCCACATTTTCAGGGTTCTTCCACCACTTCTCCCACTCAGGTGTGTAGCATGAAGTAATAGATATATATCCAATGGGCGCATCAAACCAAACATAGAAAACCTGAACATATTGGAAAGAAAACGATCAACCTGTATGCATATAAGAACTTATAGAACAGTTAATAACTGTAAACAATTTGATATTAGCAAGCAAAAAGCATGAACAGTATAAACTATAAGGCATAAATTTTACCTTATCCTTAAATTTTTCATGTGGAACAGGAACCCCCCATTTAAGATCTCTGGTAATACAACGGGGCTTCAATCCTTCTTTAAGCCAAGCATATGTTGTTTGAATGGCATTCTGGCTCCAAGATCCTTCAGCAGACATTTTATTGATGTATTCTTCCAATTTATCTTTCAGCAATGGGAGCTCTAGGAACAAGTGCCCTGTGTCACGAACTTGTGGAATTGACTGACATACCTGAACAAAAATGCAAGTATAAACTTAACCGATGCACAGAAGAAACTGAATTCTTTATATTTCTATTTGCAGCAGGGAAAAATTAGCTATAAATTTTAATGAATCAACTTTCTTCAAGGAAGAGATGGACCTTGCATCTAGGATCTTTTAATTCTGTTGGATTCAACAACTTCCCGCATTTTTCACACTGGTCTCCGCGTGCATAGTCATAATTACAGCCTAGTGATGGGCAGGTTCCCTCCACAAGCCGATCAGCTAAGAAACGCTCGCAAACATTGCAGTAAAGCTGTGTTGTTCACAATGTTCAAGTTCAATGAACAGTTAGAAATTAGAAGGCAATTTGCACTGAAAATACTTAAAAGACGAAAAAATGGTTGAGGGATATTTTACCACCATAATACGCACGAAACGTCTAAGCGCAATATGAATATTTACCTGTTGCACTGTGTTTTCAGAAAGCCAGTTATTGTCTAGCAACTTCTTGAAAATTGCTTGGCAAATCTCAGTTTGCTGGGGTGTTGATGTTCGTCCAAATTCATCAAAACAGATGTTGAACCATTTATAGACGCCTTTATGTATTTCATGGTATCTACAGAAGCATATCAGGTACTCAGATGGAGCATAAATACGTTTACACAATATTAGTCAAGTTCTCAATCGTGAGCATAAGTTACATGAGGAATGAGGATGCTTGGTTCACAAAGGTGGCTATAAAAGACAAACAAGAAGAAATATTGGCTAAGCAACACAAAATACATTTTCCTCCAATCATCATCTAGTGCTCTGATAAGCAGCAGGTAGCACAACTAATAAGTTGGTGACAATTAGCAACAAATTACACCTGAACTAATAACATTCAATTAGACAACTGGATGACATTCCTAAACTTATGAAGTCAGGCTTTCTCCTCATCACAACAGTAGGTGTTACCATCTGAACATTCTTCTTCATTATCTCTAAATTGTCATTTGCCAAAAGGTCCTTGTAATCATTACCATGCTCAACAAACAACAAAAATTGTCTTGGATAAAAATATGTATATTAAGCGTAGATGAAGAACTTGCTTGTCACATATCTCCTGAGGAGTGCAGTTCTCCTCCCTGGCCTTTGTCTCTGTTGCTGTCCCATACTCATCAGTCCCACATATGTACAAAACATTGTAGCCACGCAGACGACAATAGCGAGTGAATGCATCAGCACTTAGAACACCTGAAAACCACCTCGAAGTAAAAGAAACAAAAGAAACTGTGACAAGCATACAAAACATAGGAAAGAATTATAAGGGGAAAAGTAAACAATTTGACATGAAAGGAAAAGAAATTGAATAGGTAGAGAAACAAAATGTAAATAGAAACAAGATGTCAGATCGCAGAAGTGACGCATCATGTAAGTGTTCGAATTTTCTTTCATTAAACTTTTACTTAGCCTTTGGAATTCTTTTCGTTTGCTTCTTGGCAGGAAAACAGTCAAGGACATAGGAGCCAAAAGAAAAACCGTGAATATGCGAATAGAGAGAGGGCATGGAGAGAGCGAGGGTTTATAGTTTACAGCCAATGATGTTTCCGAGATGAGGGACGTTGTTCACGTAAGGTAAAGCGCTGGTGATGAGTACGTTTCTCTTCCCCGGAACCGGTAGGTTGGGAACTCGCCGACTGCCGTCTACTCCAGCCTCTTCGTCGGCCATATAGGTTAATTTTCCGGCAAGCACAGAGAGAGAGAGAGAATTGCAGAGTTAGATCGCGCGTACGTTGAAGGCAAATGTTGCAGTAACGGTACCTATTCGACCAAACATAGAATAATATATAGCATATAAGTAGCATTGTGTGATGATGGGGCGGGCATCTTCCTGCTTGGCTACTAAGCAAAAGCAGCAGCAAGTGGAAAAAGGTACCTAATGTGCTCCCACCAGCGGGAAGAAAGAAAGGCACTAACAGTGCCTATTCACCTTCCCTATTTGATGGACTCGGAATAGCTTTTGAATGTACTCTATATTCTAACCGATAAAAATTTTCAAAATCGAATAATTTGAATTTATTTTAAAAATTAAATTGAATCGATTAAATAAATTATTTAAATTGAATAAATTAAAAATTAAAAAAATTGAATCAATCAAAAAAACGACATCATCTTTTATATTTAGATTATTTCAATTTTTTTAATATAAAAATCGAACCAAATTAAAATAACTGAAATATTCGAATTTGAAAAACAAATCGACTCAACCTATAGCTTGAAATCATGGGGCATTGTGGGTTTGGGGAAGGCGGAAAGGCAAGGGTCTCTGACAAGTAGCTTATCGCCTAGTGCTCTCAACATTAATTTATTTCTTATGATTTAAATGTAATAATAAACGTCTTTATAGACAGGAATATACGAAATCTAAGCATTTAATTCAGAATGTAGTTTAGAGTCGTTTCTTTACTCTCCAATTTCCTTCGTCTCTTTAAGGGTTGGGTTTAGTTCATATTTGATATCTCCCTTTAAAATGTCTTCGATAAAGTTATTTAGGTATTAGAATGTTAGCCTCTATTTTATAGAAGCTTTGTTTATGTGTCTCGTTGTGAATTAGTTTTTCTGTGTTTCCTTGTATTGTATTTGGGGTATGCCTCAATATTGCCTATGTACAGTCTTTTTTTTTTTAATTTATATATTCTTAATTAAAAAAATTAAAATACAATATATATAATAATATATGATATAAAATACAATATAATAAATATACTTTATCAATAAAATTATCATCGATATATTAAAAATACGATATATTTATTATCAATCAGTAAAATTATTAGAAATAAGATATATTAAATGTACTTTATCTAACAACAAAATACATTTTATTATTATTTAAATAATTAATTTTTAAAAATAAATTATTTTTAATAAATGACATAAATTTTAGTAATCGTATCATCCTCTATAAAAATTCTAATTTTATTTTTGGGTGCCCCAATCTGACATGATGAGAAGAACTCCTGTGCCGTGGCGTGCTTCCATTGGCGGCTGGCTGCAATTTCGACACCTCAGATGTTTCCCTCCAAGTTTGTAACTGCAAATGGTAACGGTCAAGAACGGGATAACAGACATTGAGGGTTCAGCTGTATATTTATAGCGAGAGATAGATAGATGCAGCTATTCGTATGGCCAAGGGGCCTCAAAACCATCCTATTGGCATGCAAAGACAGAGCATCAGTGGATAGATTACATGCTTTGCTAATAGTATCTGGGATATTCAGTCCCAAGTCTCTTAATGCTCAGTTAGTAGCAGGGTATGCTCGTACCGGTGGCATAGAATTTGCCCGTAAAGTATTCGATAAATTGCCCCAGAAAGGCGTCGATGCTTGGAATGCTATGATCATTGCGTATTCACGGAATGATTATCCGTTTGAAGTCATAGATCTTTACCATCAGATGAATTTGGAAGGAGTTAGGCCTGACAGCTCGACTTTTACAGTCGTGCTCAAGGCATGTGCAAGCTTGTTGGATTTGGAAAGGGGGGAAGAAATTCGAAGATGGGCAGTTGAATGTGGATATGAGTATGATGTATTTGTTCAGTCTTCTCTTTTGAATTTGTATGCCAAGTGTGGGAAGATGGATGAAGCAATGGGTGTCTTCAACAAGATGCCAAGAAGGGATCTTGTTTCGTGGACAACAATGATAAAAGGGTTTGCTCAGAGTGGTCATGCGTGTGAAGCAATCTCTATTTACAGGAGCATGCAGAAGGAAGGAATGGAAGGCGATGGGATTGTAATGCTAGGATTGATTCAGGCTTGTGCAAATCTCAGGGACAGAAACCTGGGTCTTTCTGTTCACGGGCATCTGATTAGAAGAGACCTCCCCATGGATGTGGTAGTTCAAACCAGCCTCGTGGATATGTATGCTAAGACTGGAGATTTGTGCCTCGCTTCTCGTGTATTTAAGAAAATGGATCTCAGAAATGTCATTTCTTGGAGTGCTATGATTTCTGGCTGTGCTCAAAATGGTTTTGCTGGAAATGCACTTGAATTGTTGATAGAGATGCAGAGTGTTGGATTCAAACCAGATTCGGCTTCATTAGTAGGTGCACTTCTTGCATGCTCTCAAGTTGGATATTTAAAATTGGGCAGGTCAATACATGGATATATTGTGAGAAGACTAGATTTTGACCAGATTTCAGGCACTGCAGTGATTGACATGTACTCAAAATGTGGATCCCTTTCTTGTGCACGAGCCTTATTTGATAAGATGAGTTATAGGGACTTGATCTCTTGGAACACAATGATCGCTAGCTATGGAATTCATGGACATGGCAGAGAAGCTCTCTCACTCCTCCTTCAGATGATGGAGACAAACTTAAAACCAGACCATGCAACTTTTGCTTCTCTCCTCTCAGCTTTAAGTCATTCAGGCCTTGTGGAAGAAGGTCAGTACTGGTTTGATCTCATGATTAGAGAATTTCAGGTCCAACCAAGTGAGAAGCATTTTGCTTGTATGGTTGATCTTTTGGCCCGTGCAGGACGGGTGGAAGAAGCCCATGATCTGACAGGTTCCATGGTAAATGAACCAGGGATTGCAGTTTGGGTTGCTCTCCTATCCGGTTGCCTAAATCATCGTAAGTTGGCAATTGGTGAAACAGCAGCAAAGAAGGTTCTTGGGTTAAACCCAGATGAACCAGGAATTTTTGCTTTAGTTTCAAATTTCTTCGCAGCAGCAAGTAGGTGGGATGGAGTAGCCGGTGTGAGGAAAGTCATGAAACAAACAGGGATGAAGAAAGTTCCCGGTTATAGCGCTGTGGAAGTGAATGGAAAGTTCCATGCTTTTGTAAAGGAAGATAAGAGCCATCATCAATACGAACAGATTGTGGGAATTATGGAGAAGCTGGAACAAGAGATGAGGGACGTAGGTTATGTCCCAAATACTGAATCTATGCTGCAGGATATTGAAAAGGAAGAGAAAGTGAGAATGTTTGCAAACGCAATGAGGGGCTGACTGGGGTTTGGGCTCTAGAACACCAACCATATTATTGATCAGAAAGAGTTTTTATCATATGTGAGGATTGCAATGAAGCAACTTAATTCATTTCTGGAATAGTGGATGTATTGTTTTGAGGCAAGCATGCGAGTGTAATCAAAAGCAACAAGTATTGCATGATGAAGCAAATGAAGCAGTTAAACATGAATGATTTTTCAGGCCTTGGAAACGAGCTTAGGGTAGTTTGGCATGTTACCTTGAAGCATTTCAACCAACATTGAGAATGAGATGTTTTGGTTCGTTTTATACGCCGGGGACTTTCTCCAGCTTATCAGAACCAAGGAGAGGTGAGCTTTTTCACTTTGTTGCTGTACAGAGGCTTTAATTCTCTAGTTAGTTTCTTTATTCATTCTTCAAAAGTTTCTTGTTTTGAGCTCACTAAACCGTAATAATTTCCATGAATTCTTAGCAGTATATTAATTGGTGTGAGTACTGATATAAAATTATAACTTTTCACACGAAGTATCAATTTTTTGAATGAAAATTGTTGTGGAAGTTATTCTCCTTGTATTACAAGTTTAAATGGGTTTGCATATCTGCCTTTCTGGTCAAGATTAAACTCTCTAATATTTCATTAGGCCTGATCAGTTTCATAAATTCTAGAACCTATCCATAGCATACTACATACAATGCCATATATGAGTCCTCTGATTTACCGTTACTGCTGCTGCTGCTACAGATTTGTTTGGATGCTAAAGCAATATCCTATTATATCATAGAGTTACCGTAGTGGCATCTGCTAATTTGATTCTGCAACAAAAAAGGGGAAAAAAAAAAAAAAAAGAGGCCAAATTCGGCTCTTTGAAAAAGTTCAAAACATAATTGGCTCTGATCAGGGCTTCTACCAAATAAAAAGAAAAAAAAATGTCCGAATTTCATCCTCAAACTCAATCAAATTATGTAAGGTGAGAAACCAAAATGAAAATTGAAAATCAGGTCCAGAAGACAATCAATCTAAAGCTGAACTACAAGCAAAACATCAAAGATTTGACAAGATTACAAAATTTTCAACTGTGGCCAGTCCTCCCCAATTTCAGATTTCTTCCTTCTGTTAGCAGAGTCGAACCATGAGGTGTTGCAACTATGGAAGGGTAAGATCAGTGCAACCTCAACCAGAACCAGCTCTGCAAAATTTGAGTTCTTTGAACTGATTCAACAAAACTTGAATTCTTGGATTCTGCAAAAGGATTTTTTTTAAGTGCGATACCCTGCAGCTTGGCTCTGAAGATTTTGATTGTCCTCTAAGAGTCGGTCATATTCAAGAAGCAGATCAGCTGATTGCTTCTGGAGAGCAGCAACATGAGCTTCAGCTGTTTCGATCTGTTTGTCCTTCCCTTCAGACTCCAGCTTATGTTTGTTCAGTTTCTCTTTTAAATTTGAGATTTCTTCCTGCAGGAGCTTTATTTCCTTCGTAGCTCTCTCTTCCTTTTCCTTAAGCTGCAGCTTTTCTTTCTCGAGCCTTTCAAATTCCTCTTTTGAAGAGCCAATCTTACTTTTTAAGCCTGTATATCTCTGAAGATAATGGTGCATACGATCAATTAAGAACCCAAGAAATAGACAGAACCCTGCAAGATCAAGTTCAGGCCATCAGGAAAACAGGACTGAGCTAAGGGGACAAAAATAAGAACATTATTCATTTCATCCCCAATCTGCCTCTAAGTTACTGAGAGCATGACTTACGTTTTGTTTAAACCTAAGGATTGTCATCAGCAAACAGTTGAGCTATTCATGGGTTGGTGAGGTCAATAAACTATGGATCACAAGATGCAATTCAAATGCAGCCCCAATTGCATCAACAGAAAACAGGGTGCCAACTTCTCACAATTATTAACTTCACAAATGGAGAAGTTATTAACTTCCCAGGTTTATTAGGAGGGCTACATACAAATACAGCCCACCCCCGACCCTTACAAAACGGAGAGCCCCGTACATCAGGACACTTTTTTTCTCTACCTCTTTTACTACAAACTTTGTTATTCTATCCACCCACCTCACAGGTGCATCTATTAGTTTCTTCTCCAATGTCCAAAAACTAAGGAACATAAAATAAATTCTAAAACTTTGCAGTCATTGAAGTCGGTCCAGACAGCAGTTCAAAGTGATTTCCTCATCAGCTCCTAATTCAATAAAATTAGATCGAAGTTGAAAATAATTCACTCATTACCAAGTGTTCCCTTGGAGATTGAAAAACATATTTGAGTCAAGGATCAAACTCACATGCCAAAATAGAAATCCATCCACCCAACTCATTTTTGTACAAAGAGAGCATACCTTGAAAGTGTAATGTATATAGGCAAGTTTGAAGGTAAGAAATGTTTTGAGTATTGGGTGGGAACCAAGGTCATCTGGAAAAGGACAAGGAGATGGATACGCAGAAAGGTGGCAGCCCGGGGGAGGGGGGGTGATAAGGCAGCCACAAATGCAGCTCTTTTCCAACCTAAGCGGCCACATTAAATAGAGTCCAACGTGCTCACCAACAACACTCTTATCTCTAAACTGTACAAATGTGTTCACCAATGTGCAAACTATAGCTTGCATATTTAAGTGTTCAATGCTTATACAATATATATGTATATATATGCACTTACATATAAGTCATCACATGCCTCAAGGGGAGCCACTACAGCCAGACTGGAGACAAATGAAAAAAAAAGGCCATCTAGGGGTTACAAATGGCAACTGGAACTTGCTGGCTCAAAAGTTAACTTGGTAGCCTCAAAAGTCATGGCAGTCAGACTTTAGGCAACCCTTTTGATATCCCCATCCCTCCTAAGAAGCAACCGTTTAACCCTGGATGGGCTAGGAAGGTGAAAGGGAACTTCAAAAATATTACGCCAATAATCCAGTACATTTTAAGGTGTAAATACAAAACTTGCAAAGAGAATATAGAATTTAAACAAATTATAATTACAAAGACCACAACTGAGACTCCTGAAACTAGAAAGTCTAATTTCGTACAGGCATAAACCTTCTAAGTTCAAAATACACATCGGGCTCGAGTGAACCATATTTATTTGAGTTTTTTAGAGCAAGAAAAATCATCCACAAACAAAATGCATCGGTTTCGTCGATTCTTATGATGGCCTCTTTCCACTGATTAAGCAATTAAGAAAGCATACAAAATTACTAATAGTGAAACAAAAAAGTTGTCTCCTACAGAAAGTTTGAAACCCCATTACGCGGCGGCTATGAATTGATTTACTTAGGAAAACAGTTGCAGCATCACCAACGGGAGAACACAAAACACGAGTGTAAACACTCATAAACATCAAGAAAGAACAAGCAATCAGAAGAATATGCTGGAAACCAAAAGGACTAGAGTCTATACCCATGAGAGAAGCCTCCAGCAAATGGGTCCTCCACAGAACTTGATCCATGGGTGTCATGGTACCAAGTTTAGCACCCTTGTTCTGAATCTTGACAATACTAAAGAAGTTTGATAAGAGGATCACAGACATAGTACCAGCAATTGTTTTAACAGTGGCTGGACCCTTCCCCGCCTTGACCTGATCCAAACCCTTCATCACCAGCTCCCTTAGTGGCCCAATCTTCACCATTAGAAGCAGTGCCACCACACCCTCGGCGAACAGAACCAAGAACAACAATGGAATCATCTTCTTCGATCACCAAAGTCCCACGAATCCCTAATCTTAATCTAAATAGAAATTTAAACTCATCCCAGAAAGAGAAAACCCACACCCAGACCCGATTCGTCTCAGAAACTTAAGATTTAGTGAAAGATTGAAGCTTTTATGCAGAAACCCATTTATCCTATTCCAGTGTACAAGGGTACCAATATTCCTGGCCGAAAATCAAGGCGCACCTCAAGAAACCTGGATTTTTCTTCCAACAAGTAGTTCACCGTTGCTAAAACCAACACTGAAATCTTGAAGAACCCACCTCCTGCAAGAACTAAGATCTTGAAAATTTGGCAACAATGGATCTGAACTAGTTAAAAGAGGAAGAGAAACTTCGAAAAAGCTCGCTACTTGAACCTAGGTTTTTTTTAACCTGAGCCCACAGATCTACAAAATTAGCTGTTGCCATTAAGCGTGAGGGTTTTGGGGACTAATGGATGGATTTGGAGGTGAGCTTTGTCGCTTTTCGGCGAGAAAAAGGAAAGAAATGCTCGCCACTGTATTACAGCTACTGGCAACTAAAAGCAAAAACAGCGGAAAGAAAAGAAGGTAGAAGGCGTACCCCTCAGGATTAAGCAACAGAGACTGATTTTCCCCTCGGGATTAAGCAACGGGGGACTAGTAAATCTTGTTGCAAATCGGAAATGGGTTTGGATCCAGCCTGGGTTAAATTACATGATTGAGTTTTATGCGGAGAGAGAGAGGAGAGGAGGCTCTGTTTCGTTGCCTGTCTTTAACAGTGTTAAAAGGAAGTACGTTAATGCTATTCGCCGGGAAGACATTCGGTGGTTAAACTAAATTTACGTTGCGGTGTTGTACGATGGATAATTACAAATTATATGAATTTTGAAGGGTAAATTTATAATTAGAATAAATTTTTTATTTTTATAATTTATTGATTTAATCTTTAAATTTATTATAATTTTATAATTCTCTTAACAAATTTATAAATTAATTACAATTACATAACTATTCCTTCAGACCCAAAGGAATGGTCCGACGTAGGCTCGCAACGACAAGAAGAGGATTACATTGGTCAAGTCGTTGGGGGTGACTGACATCTGCAAACACTCTGATACTCCAATAAATAAGAGAATAAATGGGCAGAGTATTAGTAAACTAAAGAAGAACATGTATTGGTTCTTAGGAGAGTTGGTTTATATAGAATGATGGAAGGCCTTTCTACATGCATGCGTCATGTGTTTACAAGATGATGAGACTGGACATCTGGTGCTAGAGCTCCCTAACAGCGACATGGTGCCGATAAAATTGACATTAATATGGATGAGATTTACTATTAATCGGGATATGATTTTGAGTGGGCATGGAAATATGCAACGTGCGGTTGTAATGATGTTGTTGCAAGGCTAGGATCGAGTCGCATGTTGGGTTGTGGGCCGAGATTTGGCCATGAGCTAGGGGCTAAGAGTGGGCTGTGAGCCAAGGGCCAAATTAGGCCGGTACGGTCCAATAATCTAGTTATAAAAAATTAATTTTTACCTTATAAAACACAAACACAATCGAAAGAAAAACTTAATTTTACCAAAATTTTTACTCGACTTATATGTTTGTTATAATTATAAAAGGATCATTAGAAAATTTTAATTTTTATCTTTGAAAAACACAAACATAATGTAAGAAAAAACAAACAGAAGTTAAAAGGCAAGCTATGTTATTATTGTGTCATGTTTGATTTTGTTTCTTAATATTGTATTAAAAAAAGTGGACTCATATATAAGGATAAGCCTAATCCCAAAGAAAAAAACCCACAATTCAACAAGAGACCTACACACAAGACTCGTGAGTGGCCTCACACACGAGAGACTTCAATCTGCGGGCCACCCATGCCCCTAACTATTCTTTTCACTTACAAGTCTTTCGGGTAAATCACACTAAAGATCACAAAATTTTGGCGTTCTTTTCAATTTGATCACTAAATTTCAATTTTTTGTAAAATGATAACAAAACTTTAAAATATTTTGCAATGTGGTCACTAAAGTGATTTTTTGATGGTTCCTAGCCAAAATTGCTGACGTGACGATGATGTGGCCATTGCTACATTAGCAATTTTGGTGAGAAAATTATCTAAATATTATTTTAGTGACCATATTACAAAATATTTTAAAGTTTTGTTATTATTTTGCAAAGAGTTAAAATTTAGTGACCAAATTGAAAAGAACGCCAAAATTTTGTGACATTTTGTGTGATTTACCCCAAGTCTTTCGCTAGGAAGCCACTTATTATTAGGTGACTCGTGAAAATGGATCACTTACCATTTCAACAAAATAGTCATCCGTACTTAAAAGTTCATTGTTATATTTAGATAACAATACTTAACAATAAAAAAAAGTTCATAAAGTTTAATGGTATTTTATAATTATAAAAAAACTTATAAATTCAATTAGTTAATTGTAAAAAAAATAAAAATTTATTCTAAAATTATAGCAAATTTAAAATTTTATTATTTTTTATAATTTACATAATTTTTAGATATATTTTTAAATTATAGAAAATTACATATTTTTTTATATTTTTTATTTATATAATAAGGTAATATTTGTTAACCAATATATGTGTTAGAAAAAGTGGAATATGTAAAGCATTTTAAATAAATATGTTTTTCATTGTATTTATTACATTTATTTGGAAAAAAAATCATGTGATTTTTTATCTGTAATTGTTCACATAAATTTATCTCTTTTCCTCTAAACAAATTTAACTTAGGGTGCATTTAATTGCAAGGGTAGAATTTGAGTGAAAATAAAATAAATTCTAGAGAATTGAATTGCAAGAAAAATGAATTCCTGGAAATTGAAATTTTAAACTGTTTAATTAGTATAATTTTTTATCTGAAAAATAATGTTATTTTTCATCTTTTGGTGTTTGATTGGTAATATTTTTCATAAAATTTGGTTATTTTCCTAGCATTTCGTGTTTGATAGACATTTTTTTCATGGAAAATAACACAATTTTCATGAAATTCAATGGTGAAAATGTATTGAAAAATATTAAATCTTGTACAGAAAAATTAAAATAATAACGTATTTTAAATTAATTAAATTATTTTCTCAAAGAAATAAAACTACAAAATTAATTTTTTTTTGTTTTCCAAAGAAATAATTTATACGTAATTTTTAATTTTTCCTTTTTATACATTTATATTTATTAATTATTAAAAATACAAAATATAAATAGTTTGCAAACCCTCCCTCACTCACCTGCCCTTCTCTTTCATCCCCTAACCGCCGCCCACTCTCTACCCTTCTCCCTCTCTTGCTTCACTCGCTGCCACTCGCCCACCCCCATGCCCTTCTCCTTTTCTGACCTCATTCAGACCTTGATTCGTCGTTTGCCTCTCGTTCAATCGCTTTTGCCTTTGCCTGGCTTTGTCGCTCGTCGACGCCAACTCAACCTAGGCCTCGTTCTCGCTGCCTTGCCAATCGCCCCCTTGGCCCTTCACCCTTGATTGTCGCTCGCCCTCACCAACCGTCGGCTCTCCCATCATTCTCTTGCTTGCTAGCTCTCTCGCTCGATAAGTTACTCCTTTCAATTCTCAATAAAATTCCATCTCCTCCCCTCTCCCCCAAGAAATTTGGTTTCCATGATTTGAAGGAAAGTCCCTTGACCATTAATGGGAAAATGAGTTCCTTAAGAAAAAAAAATTAGTTATCAAACAATAGACAAGTTGAAAATTTGGTAAAAAATTACTTTTTCTTAGAAAAAGTTGGCTATTAAACCTTGACTTAGATCTTACAAATAAAAAAAAAATGACTCATGTATCCCTTCATGCATTCTAAAAAATTTAACAAATAATCTGATAAAAAATTTAAAATATTTTTTAATTTTATTTTAATATAATTTAATCTTACTCGACCGACACTACACCTGATAATAGATAATATAGATATAGACGGTGCGTGGAAATGATAAATATTTTCTCACCCGCTGACCCGCACACATTCGGATCTCGGGTTTTTTGTGGTTCTCTCAATCCGACGTGGCGCTGGAAATAGGCTACCCACCAATCAGTCATTGTCCTTTTATTTCACACTTGCGGCTACTTTTATTTCTCTCATCATTTTCAAACATAAGTTTTCAAAAGGTATTAATAAATGTATTTTAATTTTTTTGGTAACATATATTTATTTATTTAAGAGTGTTTTAAATTTTAGTTTCCTCGTTGGTTTATATTTTTACTTTAATTAAAAACAATATAAAAATATTAATAAAACAAAAATTATAAAATAATTAAAAATCTCTATTTATAAACTTTAATAGAAGTTTAAGGAACCAGCCTAAGCCGACCGACCTAGGCTCCAAAGCTTCGGCCCAGCTTGCACAATTGCCCTTTGTTTTTGTTCTCAAAGGATAAGGTGATCCTTCAATTGGTTCGAGTGTTGAATTAATTAAATTATTTAAATTAAAATTGTGTTAAAAATTGAATTAAATTGATTAAATAGAATAAATTTAAAAAAATCAAAAAAACCAAATCAATTGAAAAAAAAAAAACTTAGATGGTTGAACTTGAACAACTTTTTTCCTTCTTATGTTTTGTCAAACTATTGGTAAAAAATGATATTATTTTTTATATTTTGATCAGTTTGATTATTTTAATTTTTTTAATATAAATACTGAAGTGAATCGAAATTATCAAATTTAAAAATCAAACCAAATTAACTTATAATTTGAATCAAACCAAACCAACAATTTTAATCAATTCAGTTTGATTATTTTATTTTAATTAAAATATTATTCACGCCTACTAGTCACAATATCTATAATATATTAGAGATAAAATATTTATATCTAAAAATTTATTTAGAATACTATAATTAATTAATATTAATTTTCAATAAATAAAAAGCTGTGATTTATATTTACAATATGTGACTTTAAATTATTTTCTCTAATCGAGAGGGTCTCATACAATGGACAAATTGAATAATTTTGATATCTAAAAATCCCTCCTATAGTCATACAAAAATTATAAATATTATTCATAAATATTTCTAATTCTAATAAGGTATTAGAATATTAGAATAAATGTTATTCATAAGAATTGAGGATTTCAAAATATCAAGATAGATATTATCTATAAAAATTATAATTATAAGGGATTTTCTCTATAAATAAGCAATCATTTATTTCAAAAAATGTACATCTCTAATATTAGTTTTAATATGACATTCTAAGTTTTCATTATTTTTAGTGTTTAAATTAAGTATCAGAGTATTTGCCTATAAATTTTTCTAGACATTCTGATTATTTTCTTTATTGCATATTCTAAGGGTGAAATTTGGGTGGAAAGAAAATGAATTTTAGGGAATTGCATTTCAGAAAAAATTAATTTTTGAAAATTAAAAGTTTAAACTGTTTAATTGGTATAATTTATATCTGAAAAATGATATTATTTTTCATCTTTTGGTGTTTGATTGGTAATATTTTTTTTATAGAATTTGATCATTTTTCTGATATTTTGCGTTTGATAAGCATTATTTTCTTTAGAAAATGACATATTTTCCATGAAATTTAATAGTGAAAATGTATTAAAGAACACTGAATGAGACATACACAGAGACACATATATTCATACACATATATACTCATATACACATCATATATACGTATATATATACACACATACACATATATATACACACATACATACATATATGAAAACGAAAAGCTGCCTCCCCGCTCGCCCTTTCTCTCGCTACCTCTCTCTTTCTCGTTAGTTTGTTTTTCTTTTTATTTGCACACAGATACACACACACATATATATATACGCACTCTTTCTCGCTACCTCCCCGTTCACCCACCCGTTGTCTCTCACCCACTTGCCTTCTCTCTCTCTCGCTCACCTTTTCGTTCATTTTTTGTCCATCTCTCTTTCTAGATTTGCTTCCAAGGAAGTTGAAAAGAATGAAGACGGGAGCAACACAATGGATTGCTGCTTCAATTGTCTGAAAAATCAGAACTGCCCCCCATGAATTTGGTTTCCATGATTTGAAGAAAAAAGTCATCACGTGACAAGAAATGAGAAAATGAGTTTCCTAAAAAAACTTGGCAGTCAAACACTACACAAATGAAAAATTGAGTGAAAAAAATGTGTTTTTTCAAGAAAAAAGTGGCTATCAAACTGGGCCTAAGTGGCTTAATAACAACCATTTAATTCAATAAATTTATTATTATATTTAAGTAATTATAATAATGATTAACATTAAAAATAAGGTACATTTCATGGTGCTGGTAACGTGCGGACATAATATTTTTTATTTTATTTTTAAACACTAAAAGTATTTCAAACCTTATTTTTATTTTTGTTACTAAAGTATTAGAAATATAATTAAAAGGAAACTAAGGGAGACAAGTCATTAGCTGTCGACGCGAGAAACCAACAATTCAAAGCTACCAAACCAACAAAAGGCGGCTTTCACTCCCTCTTCAATACAAGTTATATTGTTTATATATAAAAGATAAAGTTGATAAATATAAATAATAAATAAATTTTCTAAATCCCAGCGGAGTTTACTAAATTATTAACGTATTTTTGATATTTTTGTATGAGCGAGATTTTGTTTTATGTGATAACCTTTTAATGATCAAATTAGTATTCGATAATGAGTTAAGAAAAACACTAAAGTACTTAATTAAATTAAAAAATGCCTGTATTATATTTGTTAGAGGTTTTATCTTTTATTTTTATCATTTTTTTTATAGAGTTTAAATGAATTGATGATGGCATTTTTAATTAATAAATTTATTATTATATTAAAATGATAATAAAATATTTTAAGTATAAATTATTTTTCTCATTGAATAGATCGCATATCATTCTATAATTAGGGACACTAGTGATGCAATTATTCCCTTTAAATAATTATATCACGTATTTTTGCTAATTTATAGGTTGTAAACTCTTATAAATGTTATTTATTTAAGAAAAAAAATTGAAATAAAATAATAATAATAATAATAATGATATGATGGGGCCTTTTGATGGAACGGCCCAAGAGTGACTCCACCATGTGCGTGGGTCTCCTCCTGTCCATGGTCCTCACAAACTGCAGCCACGTCAACTTCAATAAATATTTTAAAATATTAATTAATAAAATTATTTGTAATATTAAAATAAATCTAATAATATTAATTTTTAATCATCACACAGTTTTATTTGCTGTCATATTTTATATAATTTATTTAAGTAATTAATTTTTTTAATAATATTTAAATTTAATTAAAATAAAATATATTTATTACTGAAATAGAGAAAAGGACAAACGGGGAACATACTGACTCCCGACCATCGAAGGGACAGCGACAGCGTCGGTCGAACCAACCTCCTCCCTCCGTCCAGCGGCAGCCGCCGTAACAGTTGCGGTAATGCGGTGGCGCCGGTCAACGGCTGATGAACCCAACCTTGTATTTTTATTATTTCCGGTTATAATAACTTCCACTGTCTATTAGCCACCCAACAAGAACAGGGCAGCCGCCACGTCAATTTGGGACATATTTTAAAGACCCGCTTACGTCATTCCCATTTCTTAGATGTTCTTTGAGCCCGTCCTCATTTTCCCCAACCAAACAATCCCTTAAATATGGTCATGCACGTGTGAACGCATCCACAAATTATTCGCATTGGAGATCGTATTGTTTATGTAATTTGACTCTTTACGGGTGGACGAGGTCATCTGCAAAGTTGTGTTTTTACGATGGCCAAGCGGGATTTTTATTCGTGACTGGCCCAAGATTTCTAGATCAAATTCACGAGGTTTCGGGATACGCGTAACTTCTCTAATATGGTTGAATAGAGCGTCGCATGAATAACCTTCTCTAATATGATTGGATATATGAGATGAACAAAATTAAATATAAGAGGTATTTTGAATATTTATTATTTTTAATGTATTTATTTAATTTATTTAATAATTCTTAAAAAATAAATCACGTAACTTTTTTTCTTAACATTTATATCTTCTAATATATTTTAAAAAAATATTTTAATAAAAATTTTAAAATACTTCTCAATCTTATACACTATTTCATATTTTAATTTAAAAAATATTTTAACCTTAGGGTGCGTTTGATTGCACTTATTTTTCATAAAAAAATGCTTATTTTTCACCCAAATTCTAACTTTTGTGTTGTTTGATTAACCAAAATTTTCAGGAAAACTAAGCTCTCACTTTCGGTCACGTGTGGCACTTTTCTCGTTTTTGCTGGAAATGGTTTTCCTAAGGGGGGTAGTTTTTCATTTATCGAGAATTCACTCACCGCGCACGGCACCTCTCTCGCTTTTGTCCACCTCGATTTCTCTAGAGTTTTCCTCTTCGTCGCCATCTATCGCTGAAGTAGAGTCCCGACTTGGGCTTCATCGCCATCTCTGACTTCCTGTGAGTCGCCATCCACCGCTGAAGATGAGCTCTGTATTAGGCTTCGTCGCCATCTCCACAGAAGAGAAAGAAAGAGGCTCACAGTGACGACGACAACATTGCGGCTAACTCAAATGGTGACGGTGGAATTGGAAGAGCTTATAGCGAGGATCTGGTTGTTGGGCATGTTGACGACAACTCGGCGTCGGCGTCATAGAGCTGGATATGGGCGATCTTCTGCACTTGCAAAAATGCCAAGCAACTGCAGTGGCAGGAAAGAGACGCAGTAGAGAGACAGAGAGAATGGGTTTGGGGGTGAGAGAGTGGGTTTTGTAATTTGTGATGAAGAATAAAACAAAAGCGATGAATATGGGTTTAATTATGTTTATTTTTATTTGTGATGATGATGTGCCTTGTAGAGCCAGAAATGTCCGATCTCTATTTGATTGGATTTATTTTTATTTTATTTTATTACTATTTTTCATCACAAATTAATAAATAGAGAGTGTTTATTGTTATTTTTAATTTTTTGTGATAAATACAAATGTATAGAAATAAAAATTAAAAATGACCAAATTTTATAAAAAATATTACCAATCATTTTTTAGGTAAAAATTTATACCAATCAAAAGGTTTAAAATTTTAATTTTTAAAAATTTATTTTTCCTACGATTCAATTCTTTAGAATTCTTTTTTCTTTTCACCCAAATTCCACCCTTATAATCAAACACACCGTTATATTATATTAATAGTCTCCTAGTCATTTTAACCAACACTAGCAAACTAGTAAAAGGGAGAGATGAAAATGTTTACGGAGCCTGGACGCGGGAGGGGGAAGAAGAGTAAACTTTTAGAGAGAGAGAGAGAGGGGGGAGGGAATGGTCAACTATGACCGGTGGCGTCTGTCAATGGTTGATAAACCCCCTCTCCTTCCATCTCCCGTCCTCTCTCCTTCTCTCTTTCTTCCCCTTAATTCGGTCGTTAAAAGTGTTTTTGTGTTGAAAAATCTGTATTGGTTTGATTAAATTTCCTTAACAATTCTTCCGTGCCTTCTGAGCTTCCGACTTCAATTCACCAGCTTGGTGCAGAGAAATGGCAGTAAGCCAACCTTCGCTTCTTTAATTCTTTAATCTACCTTTATATGAATTGATTTTGCCCTTCCAATCCTCTGCTTTCGTGCTTTCTCTTAAATTTTAGCAAAGCAACTTGATGTTTGGTCTCGTTCTGCTATAATAAAGGGTTTTGTTTCCCTGTTTTGACTTTTCTTGGGATTCTGCTGCTTAATTCGGTGGATTTGCAGGTTCTGCTCCAATTTGTGGGTTTTGCTGTCCATGTTTGCAAATGGTTTGTTTGATCTATTGATTTTGGCAGTTCCTATAGTACCATGCTTCTGTTCATGAAATGGATTCAAGAGTCCAGACTGTCTAGTTGCTTGGAAATAATGAGCTTAAGTTTCTTCACTTATACGATTCATTTGCTTTATGTGTGTGTGTGGTTGATTAGAAGATAGATCCAGCAGTTCGGTATTCGTACTAATGATTTTTTTTTTTTTATTATGCTCTTGGTTTGGTGTCCCAGTCCGTACTTAACTGATGGCCCTTCGATTCCTAAAGTGTGGTCTGAAAGTTGTTTCTGGAAGGTGGTACAGTTTGATGGTTTTTTGGGCATTTTCCTATAATTGCAAGAGCCTTTCATTCCAAAGCCTTGACCGAAGAATGAATTTGGGGTTTTGACTTTGAAAGCTTTTTGGTTCATTCATCGAGTAGTTCTATTTGGTAGTTGAATGTTTTAACCTTCCTTCTTTCAATTAGCAGTTATAATCATTGTGCCGAGTCATAGGTCTGAAATGAGACTCTGATCTGAGGGAAATTTTAAGATTTGTCGAATTGCATGTATTTATTAATCTTCAGGATAAAATTTACTCGACCAATTTGTCTTCCCGTGATTTGACAAGCTATATCACCAAAATTCTTAATGGTCTATGTAGTTATAAAAAAAAAAAAAGCACAAATATGGAAAGATTGTGCTAATTAAGACACATTATATGTTGTTCTACACCATATTTGTCAATAGAAATGATACATT
This sequence comes from Diospyros lotus, assembly GCF_014633365.1. Lineage (NCBI taxonomy): Eukaryota > Viridiplantae > Streptophyta > Magnoliopsida > Ericales > Ebenaceae > Diospyros > Diospyros lotus. The sequence goes on along the minus strand of NC_068349.1, from coordinate 512,278 downwards.
TATGCATCTTTTGCTTCCATTTACGTCTTAGTTACTAGAGGAAAAGCATAGATGATTGTTGAACATCACAAGTCACAGTGGCTTCTCTTCTGCAAATACTTGAGCCTATGCCTGCCTTTAGTTGCTGCACTCCAGTAATTCACAAGTTTGCGTCTCAGTCATAAAAAATAAAAAAAGAATGCCTTCGATAATTAGCATACTTCCAACAAAACAAGCACTTCTGCAATGTGTGGTGAGAATGGATTCTTGGTCTATCGTGCACTCGGCAATCAGAAGTTCCATATCAGGTAGCTAGTTTTCATTTCAACCAAATTGTGGAAGATCTTTCTTTTTTTAATGTTCGTAATTGCAAATTATTTTTCTTCAAGTTGTTACTTGCAAGAAATCTCTGCTCTCTCTCTCTCTTGCTTTTTTAGTGTGATAATAATTCTCCTGTGGTTTTACACTCCATTCACCTACATTGGTCAGTAACTACCCTTAATATCTGGTCGGCAAGTATCAATTCACTCACTGGAAACACAAAGCAGATGAATTGCAGGTTAACACGTCACAAGCACTGAATATTACAGAAATGAAAAACTTGTGGTAATCTTGTACTTTTGTAACATGCAGCTGCTAATTTCTCATAAAGAATGGATGGTATCTTTATTGAAGGTCAGGAATAACATGGCTACTGTTTTAGTAACTTGTGCATGATTCTAAAGCTCTGCTGATTAATTTATAAGCAGGCTTTAGAACATGTGAATGAAACTTATTATTTCATGATTTTTCATATGGCTGATGGTGATAATTGGTAAAGCTCAAGGCCATACGACATGTTCTGGAAAAAAGTGCAAGTGCTGTTTACATAGTAAAATTCTGTTGGAACACTGTCACTTTCTGGCATTGGAGTCACAACTGTTCATTTTTACCTGTTTCATGGAGGTGTAGGGCACATAAAAACGTCATTTAACTGTACTTTTACCTGTATCATCTCGTATTTCATTTGTCCATAACCTTATATCCCTGACTACTTTTACCACACATTATTGTCATTTCTTTATTGGTAATAGACACATTTTATAACTGCAGCAACGCTCCCATGTACCAAAATTTGGCAACTGGGAAAGCGAAGAGAATGTTCCTTACACGGTCTACTTTGACAAGGCGAGGAAGGGAAGAACTGGTGGGAAGCTGATAAACCCAAATGATCCCCAAGAGAATCCAGATATCTTGGACAACATCAAGCCTCCATCTCAAGCTTCTCCATCCAGGAGCAGAACTGAACCAGAAGAACCAATTAGAAGGGAAGCAGCAAAGCCAAGGCTAGCCAGTGGGGAATATGGAGAGTTTAGGCAGTCGAGTGGCTCTCCGGCACATAATGATAATATGGGACGGAGAGGTACTGGTGATTCGGCACAACAGCGTCATGGAGGCCGCGGATCGAGCTCAGGTCAACCTCAAAGGCGGAGTACTGACCACAGCGTGGACCGGTCACCTCTCCATCCACATTATCAGGCAAAGATTGTGGCAAAAGGTAGTGCATCTCCTGCTGCCTCTGAAGGAAGGAACTCATATGATAGCAGCCATGGTGCTCCTGGAAGAACCAGAATGAGAGCAGCTAATCGTGGCGATGAGACTGTAAGATCTTTTACCTGACTCCTGAACCTTCATATATCGTACAGATTAGTATCTTACATATAGCGATTTGTAAAAAGCAATGCAATCTGTGTTGAAAGCTGCCCCCACCCCACGTAGGAATATGATAGAGACTTGTAATTCTGCAATGCAGCCTGATAGGGGTGCTGCTGTTCCAAAATTTGGCGAATGGGATGAGAACAACCCTTCGTGTGCTGATGGTTATACGCACATTTTCAACAAAGTTCGGGAGGAAAAGCACGGTGGAGCTGGAAATTCTGTGAGCAATGAACCTTCTTACACTCCCATCCGGAGGAAAACCCCAGATGCTGACACCAAGGCATGCCCCTTAATCTTGTATAATAAGCTCTTATACTTGTTCTTTCACATTATTCGTCATGCCCCCTTGTTCCTATCCTCATTTTTCTTTCGTTTCCCTCTTTACAGATCTGCTGCTTTCCATGGGTTAGAAAGTAAACCGTTTGAATTTCTGGATATATGTTGTGAGAGCCATCGAGACCTGTATATAGCTCTGAAGGCTTTGCCTACTCAGGGTTATCTTTCTTTGTTTCTGTGCTGGTGTGTCTTTAATGTTGCGATGACCTTTAAGCTTCTGATTTAAAGATTTCTTCTTCCTTTTCTCTGCTGTTGATGTTTTCTGAATGGCGGATTACTGTTACACCAACCATAGTTGGCTGAAAAAGGAAAAAAAACCCGAAAAGATACAGATTCTTTTGTTTGTTCCAACATGTTGCTTTGCTTTCGTTCTGAAGCATTTTATCATATAAGCATCTTCCTCATCTACTTGTATGCAGCTTCTAATTGAGATATGCCGCTGCAGGCTAAAAGATTTCAGCCTCTCATGATCTGCATCTTCCAAGTGATCGATAATGTTTGTACTATAGATGTCAAATAGGCCATGCCAACCCACAGGGAGATTGGGCCAACACGAGTAGTGGGCCTGACCCAACTCACAGGCCCATTGGGCTTCTTTGGGCCAAGGGCCTTGGGTGGCGATGGGCTGTGCTACACGCAACTCACCATTGGGAACGGTCGTGTCCAAATAGGAACAAGAGGTTATTATTTTATGCCTTTAGGGTATACTTCAAGTGGTTGAACCACGATAAAAAAGATTCATATTAATAGATTGTGAGTTTAATTTCTTATCTTACGCAATAAGGTAAAATTTTTATCTGTAATTTATCTCTTTTATTAAAATTAAGGACACGAGTAGCGAGGAACCAGAGCAATAATCCCAAGTTATTATTTTCTAAAACAATGGCTTAGGTGGAAAATTTGCACCTCATTAAATTAATTTAAAATTAATTATCAAAATTAAAAGAAATAATAATAAAATTATAAATTCATGATTTTTTTTTTATTAATTTCATAATTAGTCTTTAAATTTAAATAGAGTATTAAAGTTATATTTCATTGTTTATATATATATATATACACTAATGAATATCATATTAGAGGAAAACAATAACTTTTCTTTTATGGACCTAGATTATGTAAGTTATTAATTGAAAGTCTATATTAGTTGTTTTCACAAATCTAAAGTTTAAATAAATTAACAAATATCTTATATATAACTCATCTCAAGTCAAAATAAATTATAATAATTATAGTATATGCTAAATATAGTCAATGTAAAACTCGTTAAATTAAACATAAACAAAAAAAAGATACCAAACTTGGAAGGAATTTAACAATAGATAGAGATAAAAAAAATTAAAATTAATGGATTCTTACTAATAAGATTAAGGTATGTTATTAGTATTGTTATTTAATAACATGACTCTATCGAAATATCATTATATATTTATATAAATAAAATATTTCAAACAAACAAGATGGTGTAATAAATTGTAATATTTTTCCCAATGTAGGGTCAAATCAGGATTTATTTAAATAATAAATACACAATACATATCATTATAAATGTTTTCATAATATCATTATTTTTTTATTTTGATGGAATTTGAAAGACTATAGTTATAAATAATTCAAAGCATTAACCTCTCGAGGTAGTGTAGATATAGTCCACTCTACATGCTTAGGAGCTTAGGTTGTTGAGATAGTGAGTTTGTGTTTGTTTTCGTGTGGATTTTGATAATTTGTGTCTATTTTGAGAGATTAGACTTATGAGTTTTAGTTCATGACTTATCTATTTGTACACTTTGAAGTGAGGCGAGACATGTCGTAAATTTTAGAGAAGGATAGTTCTAACGTATCTGGCTGAAGATTGAATGTGTTGTGGGAATCCCTTGAATTTTTCAAAATAAAAAAAAAATAATTCAAGGCATTGACATTAATCCCTTTTAAAATTTTAAATTATTTTATCTTCTATAATTTAAAAATAAAACAAAAACATAAAAAATCTAAGTTAGTTGATCCAGTTCAACGAATTCTTAAAAGAAAATTGATTTTTTTATTAGACATGGACATTTATAATTATTTATAAAAAATAAATATAAATTATAAACTACAAGAAAATGAGAGTGAGTGTTCGTAGAGTGTAATTCTGTTCACCCTTGTTTAATAAGGTGAACATAACTTTCGTTAATTTTTAATATGAGGTTTCTCTCTGTTCAAGAAACTCATCTTTTATTTTTCTCTTTCATTTTCTCTTATTCTTATTGTCATCATATTCTCGTTGTCTCGTCTTTTGTATACTAATTGTCGCTATATCTTTTTATTTTGATGATTAACGTGCAAAAGGCAAGACAATGAGAGTCGAGTAACAGTGATCGACCTCAAAAGAGAAGGTGATGGTGACGAGAGGAAGACAAGTAGAGCATGAGGAAGACTGAGAGAGGGGAAGAGAAAGAGGGGATAAATTTCTTAAGAGAGTTTCATCGCTTTAGTCCCCCCGTTAGAAAACTAACGGGGTTACGTTCACTACCGTTAAGTGGGTGAACAAAATCGCACTCGTGTTCATATGAAGATGGCGAACACGGTATAGAGATGGACGGTGGATTCGTGTGCGTCAGTGGGACCCACTTGGGGAGACGTGGCTCCTGTCTGGGGCCTCGCCGACTACTCTTCGTCACTAAGCACCAAGACAACTGAAAGTCCTCTTCCCCCACCCCCCCTCTCTCTCTTTCCCTGCTCTCTCTCTCTCTCTCTCTCACACACACACACACACACACCGCGCTTCCGTCTTTAGAGAGAAGCCCTAGGGAGGAAGGCCGCCCAGGGGTTCTCTTCTTCGCCTCCTCGTCGTTGGGCCAGCTCAGGTTCTTTTCATCTGGAAAACATCGAAATCGCGGTACGATCTTCTGCTAATGCGGCTTTGAAATTTAGGAATTATTGCTCTCTTTGTCGTGCGGAGCTCTAATTCTCCATCATCTCTGTTTTGGTTGTTGAATCTACTTCTGATGTTTATCTTTTTGACTCTTTCTGTGTTGCGTAATTCATCAGTTGATACGTGTTTGTTCTCTAGTATTTCTTTTGTTTTATGTGTTAAAATAATCTGATTTTGTTTATTTTTTGGAATTTGGAAGTTCATACTACTGATGAATCTTGTTTTAATTCTGATTCTGATTTCCCTTTTTCTTTCTTCGAATGTACGTCGTCATTGTCCCAAAAACATTACGAGAACTAAGACAATCTTGAAATTTGATGACATGATCATGTTATTTAGAGGTTGAAAGGCGAAAAATTCTCTGAAAATTGTTTTTTAGTATTGTCTTAATAATGTGAGTCTGGTTAAATTTCATTTATCATCGCGTAGGGTTAGAATGTAAACTGCGGATTGTAGTAATGTTTTGAAAATCTAATGTTACAATTTGATCACGTTTACAATTTATGGCATTGTTACATAAGACTGGGGTTTGGAACTTAGAGGTGTCTAAAGATAGTTATTTAATTTGCTTCTCTACGTTCAGACAAACCGATGGTTATACACATCTGATGATACTGTTTAAGAATCATGTTATTTCAGTAATCTCCCTTGCCACAGAGAAGTCACGTGTTTGGTCAGAATAGAATTTATGGTTATATTCATTGTTGTTGAATTGTTAATCACCATCTCATTTAAAAGTTTAAGCTAGTATATAGAGGGTTAATTTTATCTTTTATATTATTGGTTTTACTCTCAACATGTCCCCTCACATGTGGCCGGGCTTCAATGTACAACGGGTGTTTTAAGTTTGAACTCAAAACCTTTGTCTACTCTGATACCACATTGAATTGTTAATTATCTCTCATTTAAAAGCTTAAGCTGGTAGATATAAGGTTAATTTTATCTTTTATATTATCATTTTTTACTCTCAACAATTGTAATGGCTGCTGAAGAGCTGTAACCACCAATTGCCGATCAAGGTTTCAATGGCTATTATGTAGCAGGAATTGTCATTACGGTTATCCAACTTCTGATACTTGGGCCGCTGTTGTTTCCATCTCTAAGCCCATGAATTTTTTACTATACTGCTCTACAGTTCTACAGTTCCAAAAGGTGTCATCTAGCTGATGTTTTCTCATTTAGTGCCTATTTATTGAAGTGGCAGATTTTTGGCTTATATAAAAGAAGCAGATTGTTTCCATCACCATTTCCCTTGCTCATGCTTATCAGCATCTGCAAGTACCAGTGGAGTGTCATGGATGTGAAAATTGGGTGCAATTAGTTCATTATCTACATGTGCAAGCTTATGACATTGATGATGATAATGGGAGCCGAACTTGTCAAGTTTGTTCCTGCCATTCTTTATGGGTTTTAGTGCACGAACTATTTAAGAATGAATGTTTTTAAGTGTGTCTTAAGTTATGGAATGTGCTAGCCTTTTGCAAGCAAGCTTTATTATTTATTTTAGGACTGTAACCACACATGTTTACCAAGATATAAATAGTTTTAACTATCTAATTATGGTACTGTCTCCAAGTACATAGTGCGCCTATGGTATTCTCTGATTTTGTTGGCTTAATCTACAGAAATTACTACATCATTTGTAAAACATGTTTTAAGTTACAAAACGTTGATTAGAAATCTTTATAAACATCCAAATGGTGTGACGAACAGGGTTAGGTTATGCATATCTGTTGATTGATTGATTCTTGTTGATTGATTCCTCAATTTATGGGATTGATTATCAATCCCAATTATCCCACAATCTATGGGATTGATTATAATTAATCTTAATTGTTGGGATTGATTGATTGATTGATGTAATTAGGATTCCTTCTTTTTTCCTTAGTTATAGGGATTTGATTGGTTTCTTTCTCCTATATATATTATCTCTATTCCTTGTGAAGTGTAAGAGAAATATATACCAAGTTTTCAGTTTTCTTTTACATGGTATTAGAGTCGATTGGTGCCTAAAGAAGACTCATTCTCTTCTAGCCTTCATTGCTACTATAATCCGATTGCTTCTCACTTCATCTTTTCTTTTCATCATTCCATACAATGTCTGAGATCTTAGAAATTGCTTCTCCCATGTCAACAAGGGAAGTGATACCAATAGAGCCATCAATCGGAAGTTCTTCTTCTGGTGAGCTACCCAGTATGCACTATTCATAGCGGTTGGATGGAGGTAACTACCTTCAATGGTCCCAACTAGTAAGAACCTTTTTGAAGGGTTAGAGGGAAGATTTCTCACCTCTTTGGACCAACCCCTAAGGCTACGGATCCTACGTTTGCTGCTTGGGATGTAGACGACTCAATGTTGATATCATAGCTATGGAGTTCGATGCAACCAGAGGCGAGCAAAAACTACTCGTTCCTCTCTACAATTAAGGACATTTGGGAGACTGTCAAGAGGATTTACTCAAAGGTACAAGATGCCTCAGTTATTTATGAAATTAAGACTAAAATTAGTAGCACAAAACAAGGATCCTTGCCTGTGACTGATTACTATAATAGGATGAATGATTTTTGGCTTGAGTTAAACCATTATCAAGGTATCAAGATGGTATGTAGTGAAGATGCTATTATTCTAACCTCTATGTTAGCAAGAGATAGAATAGTAGAATTTTTGGCTGGTCTTAATCTTGAATTTGATCAGGTCAGGGCACAGGTCCTTAGTCGTGAAAAAATGCCATCTTTGAATGAAGTCTATTTTATAGTTTGAAGTGAGAAACATAGGAGGACAACCATGTTTATGACCATCATTTGGAAGGTCCTGCTATGATTTCTAATAAGATGCAGGGTGCATGGCCAAAAACATTTCAAGGAAAGGATCAAACTGTTCCTAAACAAAACAAAGAGGGAGTATGGTGTTCCTATTGCAAGAAGCCAAGACACACGAGAGAGACATGCTTCAAACTGCATGATAAGAAGGCCATATTGAGCAAAATGGGGGGATTCAAGAACCTGCCATCTAAGAACTCCACAAGAGTTTACCTGTCAGCTAAAGAAGCAGAAGAATCTGCTGAAAAGAGTGAGCCTACTGTCATCTCAGACTTGGGGGAGTTAAATGCAGAGGAGATGAGTAAGTTGAAAACCTTCCTTAAAACTTTCCAAGGGGAATCATGTTCTCTAGTTCAAGTAGGTATGTGCTTTAATTCTGAAATCTCAATTGCCTCTAAAACTACTAGGAATGAACTATGGATATTGGATTCTGGAGTTATTGACCATATGACACCTAACCTAAAAACTTCTGAGACCTATGAATTCATAAATAGCTCCAGAAAAAATACAGTTGCTAATGGCCAATCTGTTCCTATAATTGGGCAAGGAAAAGTGTGTTTAAATCCTGATTTTCAAATACAGCATGTGCTCTATGTGCCTAACCTATCTACCAATCTTCTTTCAGTGCACAAACTTACCCAATATCTTAATTGTTGTGTAACCTTTTCTCCTCATGACTATGTGTTTCAAGATCTGGCCATGGGGAGGAAGATTGGTGTTGCTAAAGCACATAAAGGGCTGTACTACTTCCAAAAGGCCTCTGAATTACTTGCAGGAGATCAGCCCACTCTAGCCTGCTCTTCCCAATCAACCTCTACTCAATAATGTATGGCTTCAGCATCTTAGACTAGGACATCCTCCTTTCCCTTTATTAAAAACAATGTTTCCAAGTTTGTTTTCTGGTTTGAATATTAATGAATTACATTGTGAGGTGTGTGAATTGTCTAAACATCATAGAGTTCCCTATGCTATCAGTAATAAACTATCCTTGTTTCCCTTCTCTTTGGTGCATTCTAATGAGTGGGGACATTCTAAAATTCCTAACTATTCTGGGGCTAAGTGGTTTGTCTCTTTTGTTGATGATTGTACTATGATGATATGGGTTTATTTATTGAAAGATAAAGCAGCCCTTAGTAACATCCTCCCATCATTTCATAACATGATTTTCACCCAATTTGGAGTGTCAATTAAAAGGTATAGAACTGATAATGCAAGGAACTACTTTAACTATCATTTAAATCATTTTTTCCAACAAAAGGGGATTATTCATGAATCTTCTTGTGTTGACACCCCTCAACAAAATGGAGTTGCTGAAAGAAAGATGAGACATCTCCTAAATGTCACTAGGGCTCTCTTACACTAACATTCTGTGCCTAAATCCTTTTGGGGTGAGGTAGTGTTAACTGCCACATATCTTATCAATAGGGTTCCTTCTAGGGTGCTAGGTCATCTTAGCCCTTTTCAGTGTCTCACATCCCACTTCCTAGAACTCGGTCTTCATACTCCTCTTCCCCTTAAAGTGTTTGGGTGTGTAGCTTTTGTTCATGTGTCTAAACAACAAAGGGACAAATTTGATCCTAGGGCACTTCGATGTGTTTTTCTAGGCTATTCTCCTACTAAAAAGGGATATAAATGTTACCATCCTTCCACACGAAAGTTTTTCTCTAAGGATGTCACTTTTGCGGAGAACCAGTCATTTTTCTGCCCTTTTCCTTCTGGTCACCAGGGGGAGAGTATGAGTGGTGACCAGATTTTGCTGCCAAGTTTGGATGACTTAATGGGGCTGCTACCTTCTCCTGTACATCAGTCACAACCTATTCTTGACACTACAACTTCTTCTTCCCCTCAACCTATCTCTCCTACACTAGATTCTCCAACATGTTGTAATTATCCTAACCCTATACCAAATCCAGTGATATCTCCTGTAAGGTTCAAAGGATTACCTCATGTTTACAAGAAGAAGGGTTAGCGTAATCCATGTGCTATGCAAGGACTAGCTTCGCCCCAAATGTCAGGTATGGAATCAACTTAGTCTCCTATTTATTTTGACCCTATACACACTGATTTGGACTTGCCCATTGCTGTTAGGAAAGGAATTAGGAGTTGTACACAACATTCTGTAGCCAATTTTATTTCTTACCATCGTTTGTCACCAAAACACAAGAGCTTTTTGTCTTCCCTTAATTCTATAGTCGTTCCTAAGTCTGTAGAAGAGGCATTGCAGAATCCAACATTAGAATTGGGTACATGTTATGCAAGAGGAAACGAGGGTCTTAGAGAAAAATTAGACTTGGGAAATGGTGCCTAAACCAAAAGGAGTGCAGCCTGTGAGTTGTAGATGAATATTTAATGTAAAGTACAATGCAGATGGTACTTTGGAAAGATATAAAGTTAGGTTGGTAGCAAATGGGTATGCTCAAACCTACAACATTGACTACTTGGAAACGTTTGCACTTGTGGCAAAGATGACCACTGTAAGGATTCTTCTATCCTTAGCTAGCTGTTTTGGTTAGAAATTGATGCAATTAGATGTAAAAAATGCTTTTTACATAGTGATCTCGAGGCAGAGTAGGGGAGATCACACCATATTTATTAAGCATTCGAAGCAGGGTAGCCTAACAGCATTGCTTGTATATGTTGATGACATTATTGTCACCGGGGATGACTTTGATGAGCAACAATAGCTAAAGAAAGATTTTGCCCGGGAATTTGATATCAAAGATCTTGGTAAGTTTAGGTACTTCTTGGGAATTGAAGTAGCCTACTCTAGTGTTGGCATTTTTCTTTCTCAAAGAAAGTATATCAGGGAATTGCTGGAGGAAACAAGGATGCTAGGTGGTAGGTCAGCAAGTACTCCCTCAAAGCCTAATCTGAAGCTAGGAAATGCTAATGGTTTGGTGGTAGAAAGAGGAAGGTATCAAAGGTTGGTAGGCCGTTTGATTTACCTATCTCACACCAGGCCTGACATTGCATTTGTTGTCAGCTTGGTGAGCTAGTTTATGCATAATCTAACTGAGGAACATATGCAAGTAGGGAAGAGAATATTGTACTATCTAAAGGTAACTCTAGGGAAAGGTTTGTTATTCAGATCAAGAAAGGAATTAGAAGTTGCAGGGTATACAGATGCTAACTATGGGGGCTCACTGGTAGATAGGAGGTCAACTACAGGGTATTGTGTCTTTCTTGGAGGCAACTTGATATCTTGGAGGAGTAAAAAACAGGGTGTAGTGGCTCAATCTAGTACAGAAGTTGAATTTAGGGAAATGACACTTGGCTTGTGTGAATTATTGTGGCTAAAAATAGTGTTGGAAGACCTAAAAATCTCTAGCTATGGACCAATGAAGTTGTTTTGTGATAATCAGTAAGCTATTAGTATTGCACATAACCCTGTGCAAAATGACCAAATCAAGCATGTTGAGATTGATAGACATTTCATTAAAGAAAAGTTGGAAGCTGAGGAAGTTTGTATACCCTTTGTTATCTCAGAAAATCAAATTGCTGATGTGTTAACAAAGAGACTACCTATCAAGAGATTTGAGGAACTTATAGGCAAGTTGAGAATTATTGATATTCATTCACCAATTTGAGGGAGAGTGTTGATTGATTGATTCCTCAATTTATGGGATTGATTATCAATCCCAATTATCCCACAATCTATGGGATTGATTATAATCAATCTTAATTGTTGTGATTTATTAATTGATATAAATTAGTAATTGATGTAATTAAGATTCTTTCTTTTTTCTTTAGTTATAGGGATTTGATTGGTTTTTTTCGCTTATATATATTATAACCATTCCTTGCGAAGTGTAAGAGAAATATATACCAAGTTTTCAGTTTTCTTCTACAATATCGGTGAAGGCATTTGCTACTAGTGGCTGGATTGTGAACGAATGTTATGTCCTGTCATATATAGCATGTGTATTTGACAAGTAACTCATAAGAACCTTTTAATCTCATTTTGTTCGCCTTTTTCACCCATTCACTTTTTGTAAAGGAATAATTTTTTTTTCAATTGTATTTTTTTATTTATTATGACTTTAACAAATGGTTGTTTCTTATTAGTGGAGTCTCATCATTGAGGAATTGCAAAATGTGGGAAGTTTGATATATCCATTTTTGGTTGGCATTAGAATATTGCCATTCTTATATGCAAGTTTTGACATTAAAAATAATGAAAAAAATCAAGAATATAATTATTTTGAACTATTTTTGGCTTTGATATCATGAGATTTGTGGAGAAGCCATGAATTACACTAAAACTCAAATGGAGACTGATTTACCTAGTTATTCGAATGAGCCAAGCCAGCCCATGAGATATTCATGACTCAACTAGTTAATTAACCCAATAAGTTGGTTTCATGAACCAAATGAACTGAATAATATGGCTCGTTTAATATCATATATATGAAATTATTAATACTGCTATTATATTAAATTTTAACATATTACATATAATTCTAAACTATTCTATTCTATTGTATTACCACAGAACATATTAGCCGCTTGCTCTTCATTTGGGATTTAGAAGACTCTCTCTCTCTCTCTTATATGTTGCGATTTTGAAGAGACCTAACAATAGGTTTGAGGTTGAGGCTTGTGATTTCTGTGTTGTCGCCTATGTTATGTTCAGTTATGAGATTGTTGGTACTTCCCAGGTATGTTTGCAATTGAGGATTTGATTTTTACATTGTGTTTGGTTTTGAGATTTTTAGGTTTTTTTTTTATTATATGATTCAGTTTTGATGAAATAGGGGTTTTATTACCTAATTTGGGTTCCTTCCTGTCTCTCATCAATTGATTCTTACTCCTTGGGGATTTTGTTCTTTTTCTTATTCTGGATGTTCTTGGTCTTGATTGATTTGGGGGTTTTCCCAATTTGTCTAACTTACATGAATGAGGGTTTTGTTTTCAGATTTGGGTTCCTTTCTGGCTCTTGGTTGTCTTAATGTATCTCCTTGGGGGTTTTGTTATTTTTCTTTCTGTGAATGTTCTATATCTTGATTGATTGCACCACTGTTCGTTTTCGTTGTGTAAATGCTAATTCCTCTTTTCTTTTATGTAAAATTGAGTCCCTTTCATCCAAAACTCTTCCTTGACCAAACCCCCTACAGGCTGCAGTGACTCCAACCTATTCTTGGTCGATGCCACCACGGATGTGACCAACATTCCCCACAACTACTTGACCCAACTTGGTTCATTTTGGCTCAAATTGAGTTGAATGGCTCACAAATTTTAGTTGAGTCAAGCTCAAGCAGAGCTACGAGCCTACTAGATTTTGATTGAGTCGATTCAGCTCAGCTTGACCCAACTTGACTAACTGTCACCCCTGTTTGAGATCCATGAAGTAGCCACTAAAAACATCAATGTATCAAGAACTTAGCTGTAAAAATGCGTGTTTTTCTTAGAAGCTTGCAAGTTACTGTATGACAAGCATCAATTGCTCCAACTCATTGACCATCACTCTTGATACCATTGCACCGTGATGGTGATCTTTATTGTGACCTTAGTACTATTGATAATATGTTGACAACTAGAAAACTTCAAGGCATGCACACATTTGTTCATGCATCTCGTGTTTAATTTGTTAATTATTAATCTTATTTAACATAACGATTGCTAGGGCAGAAATTTCTATTTAGAAACATATCTGTTAGAAATTGGGAACACTGGCAGCCTTTAAATCACCCAAGAAACCACTCAAACACCTCACAACACACTCACAGCTCACCCGACCAACATATCACAACACAACCATATACTAAAGAACAGAAATTTAACGCAAGAACAGAACAAGAAATGAAAACATCAAACCACACAAGGAGACAAAGATTATCCTGGTTCTGGCCGACTTAAATCAGCTCTACATCCAGCCTTCAAACTTGAGCACAGCCTCTTTATTTGATAGATGATCAGTACAGCAACTCCCCTCTTTCTCTCTCACGATACAAGCCTCTCCCAAGAATGTACAAAGACTACTTACACACACATATAGCCTTCCACTCTCAAAGCTCTCATGAAAAACAGAAAGAGAACATGCTGCCTCTTAACCCCTAGCCCTCACTGCCCTATTTATAGACAACAGTGAAATTTCCTAGGCACATAATTGATATTTACAGTTTGATCCCTCAAACTTTGAACTAATTACACTTGAGGCCCAACGCCTATCAACTAACCATTTAACCGCATATAAACAACTGCACAAAATACTATCACTAACTCAGACAATCTTCAACAAATCTCCACCATTGTCTTGAGTGGGATACCTTCCATCTTCATCCATCAAAGACTTTTTAGCTTGCTCTTCCTTTGGTTTCCCGCATGATAACCAGATCATCAAATCAATCAACAAACATTAAGAAAATCAAAAACAATGCTGTAAATTTCACCAATGGATCACCTAGGACAATACTTTCAGTTACACTTAACTAAACCTGCAACTCTCATTAGAATTATCTACCTCCTCAAGGGTCTTCCTAATGAATGCATTCCTAACATCAATATGATTGATATATTCCATGGTGGGACTAAGGACTAAGCCAATTGGACTGCCCATTGGCTGTTTCAACTCCTCCTACCTAGACTATATTTTAGGGTTCCTGCTGCATACAAAATGCAACATGTACACCCTAAATGCATAATTTCCAGCTAGGCACACTCCACCATAAACCAAATCAATACATGATGTTACTCATTAATCCAAAGTGTCCAAACATTTATACAGCATCACAACACAGTGAACCTTATCCGGATTGGCCTTAGCTTTACTAGGCTTCCTCCTATCTCCCAAAATCGGCCTTTAGGCTTTACCACTGCCTTTCTTCTCATGTTTGTTTCAACTCAAAAGGCTTCTCATCTTTCCTTTGACTCTCCTCTAACTATCTACCAGGGAACCAAGATATGCTTAAGATTGGGTAACCTAGGCTGCCTTAAGCTGTCCAAATCCTATTCCAACCTCTATGCCTGAGAATTTCCAGCTTCTCCCTTTATTCTTCACTCTCAAAACTGATCTTGACACTCAGCTATACCTTGAGAATCCTTCATGAACAAATACCGATGAAGCTGCCTTACATTTCCCTAGGCATACCATTGAAATACAGCTTTCCATGCACTCAAAATTCAACCCTTGGACTTATCCTAAAGGGATCAGATTCCTTATACCTTCACCCAGAATTACCATCATCCCTAGAGAGACCTTCTAAGCAATCAACCTTGCTTACCTTTCCCCCTAACCTCTATTCCTTTGGGCTACTCTATAGGATCAATATTCCCTTAATTTTCTCATGGATAATGGCTGATTAGAACACTTATTTGACCCAAATTAAGCCTTCATGTGCTGCTATAACCAAATGGCCATGTCTAGCCTTTTTTTTTTGTTCTAGACTTATCCCCATTTCCAGCACCTCCTTAATTCTCAAATAGCCATTTCACAGCACTCCACCCCTTTAACCTAAGGGATATACCACTTAAAAGTCCAAGCTTCATTTTTCCCCAAATTTACATGGCTCCATGCCATCCATTTGGACAAGAGTGCATCACCTCTTCTTATATAAGAGGTTCTATTTTCCAGCCTGCTCCTTAGCACTCAAACCTGAGCCTAAGCATCCTTCAAACCCAACATTCCATACCTCACTGGTAGATTACTTGTGGTTCTATCTTTTACCCATCCTAGGCAATGCTAGACCTTCTATTCCCTTGCTCATTACCTACAAGATGATTCTCCTTCCCTTTCCTTGCTTAATCCAGATTTTGATCAACCATGGGCTTCACCATACAAGACAACCCTTGCACACACCCTTTTCCCCTCACTGTTCACAAGGACCCTCAATGCAAGAGCCAAAGCTATACTAGATTCCTCCCTCTCACAATCTAGCCCAAGCTTACACAATGAATCTGATCAAACCATTTTCCAGATTTCCCTATTGTTATACCCTGGTTCATAGGTTAGTTTAGGACATCCCAAAGGATTCTCCTTGCTGGCCAGCATTCCAAATTCCATCTCTTGGCCTTGGAATCAACTAATTCCATGTCCTATTAGTAGAGTTTTCCCTCATAGGTAAGAACCCTAGCTTTAGGAAACCTAGGCATACCTATTCCACAACTCTACTACACCTAACCTTCCGCACCAGAAGCAATTTCCAGCAAGCTTCCTAAATTCCAGCAAGCTCATATACGCTTGGGAATTCCTTAGGGACACATCATCACCACTAGGTTCACTTCACCCAGTTCCACCATGAGACAAGGCTTAGATAGGTTCCCAAAACATCCTAGAAACTGATTTCTAATGGGATTTACTAATTTTGGAGACTTCTACCTTTGGAGACCTTGCCAAAACTACATGGATTCTATTCCTATACACCTGCAAATTTTCCCTTCCCCTGATATCCCTAGCCTTAGATACCTTTCCTAGTCCTTGCTCACCATTGTGAGCCATCCTCAACAAATGACACAGCCTAACCTTATCATAGGCTATCCTTTAGTGGCTGCAGCTTATCCACATATAAATGCAAGCATGCACCACATAACCTCCATTCTTGAGGGTTGCTACCATCTCTCTAAGAGATCCTTGCAACTTCTTAGGACTCCAATTCTCACTATCTAATTATTCCTAAGGACATTAGGCTTTCTATTAAATCAGGGACATATTTTACAGCTTCTAATATTCTGGAACGGCTCCACCATGCTTTCTATTCTCATATCTCCAATTATCTGGGCCTTAGTTTGATGCCTAGACAAACCATTTCCCCCTCCACCATGTCTCTATGGGCTAAATACCCATTTCCTATGAGAATTACACCCTAACCCTAGGACCTATACTATTTTTACTGCATACCTAGAAAGACTATAGGACATCCGCACTCTCATAGCCAAAACCACACATGGTGTTTGAACATTCAGGGCTAGTTCTTTCTTGGGATTCTTTCTTCCTGTTTGGGCAATTCTTCTTCATATGCCCTTCTTCATGGCAATGAAAGCATTTAATCACTTTCTTGCCATTCCTAGACTTAGACCGAGACCTACCTTTAAACCTAGGGTCTCTTCTTCCTGTTCTAGAGATCACTGCCAAGGCTTCTATGGCAGATTTTGGGACTCTACCTTGTGTTGAAAATCTTTAGTACAGCTGCTTGGACAGGGTTCTAAACATGTAAAGTGTCTCTAGTCTATCCCAAAGATCCTTCGCAGTTGTCTTCTTTGACACCTCCCGCAAGACTTTTATCTTCTAGACTTAGAACAAGGGTGTTAAAAAACTCTTTGATGGTTTCTATCCTCCTATCCCTGATTTCCTTTTTTTGGACTTCAGATAGGGTTTTCAGGCATAGGCTTTCCAGCCTCTAGGGCTTCCTCCAGTCCAAGATTCCCCAATAAAGCTCTCATCTTCATCCTCCATAGGCCAAAAACGTTTTGGCCATCAAGCTTCTTCACATCATACCGTGCGGCAAAGGCTATAGAAGCCATTCCTGCGAGTATGGGGTGAAATTCTAAGTTCTTGATGGATCTTGATGAGAGACCCGGCTCTGATACCAAATTGTTAGAAATTGGGAACACTGGCAGCCTTTAAATCACCCAAGAAACCACTCAAACAACTCACAACACACTCACAGCTCACCCGACCAACATACCACAACACAACCATATACTAAAGAACATAAATTTAACGCAAGAACAGAACAAGAAATGAAAACATCAAACCATACAAGGAGACAAAGATTATCCTAGTTCAGGCCGACTTGAATCAGCCCTACATCTAGTCTTCAAACCCGAGCACAGCCTCTTTATTTGATAGATGATCAGTACAGCAACTCCCCTCTTTCTCTCTCACGATACAAACCTCTCCCAAGAATGTACAAAGACTACTTACACACACATATAGCCTTCCACTCTCAAAGCTCTCATGAAAAACAAAAAGAGAACATGCGGCCTCTTAACCCCTAGCCCTCACTGCCCTATTTATAGACAACAGTGAAATTTCCTAGGCACATAATTGATATTTACAGTTTGACCCTCAAACTTTGAACTAATTACATTTGAGGCCCAACGCCTATCAACTAACCATTTAACCACATATAAACAACTGCACAAAATCCTATCACTAACTCAGACAATCTTCAACAATATCCTTAGTGACACCACTTGTGTTTTTTCCCCTGGTAAGATAACATTCTTTGTTCAGTGAAAACTGGAAAGGTAGCATTTAGGCAGAAAAAATGTTCTATATGGTACTATGTCTAGATTTGGTTTGAAACTAAATGAATTCTGATTGAAAATTCAGGATTATGAAAGCTAAGACTGCATATTGTATGTACTGGTAATAAAAGAGTCTCCTTTTGCATGATCAGGGTTGCTTGAGAGTGTGAGGAACATGAGCCTGGTAGGACTTAGAGAGTATGTAAGGAACCCAAGGAGGAGGAAGGTGGCACTAGATTTAGACCTCAATATGGAACCTGCAGGGAACCCGGATCAGGAAGGCAATTCGGGTCATACCAATTCTCAGAATGTGCAAGCTGGACAACAAGGAGGTTCTGTGCTACCCCTACCAATTGATGTAGATTCGTTTGATGATGATGTTGTAATATCCTCCGCCAGGGCATTTGCAGAAGTATATTTTTTTTATTATTATCTAAAATCTTCTTTTGTGTCATGACATTTATATTTGTATGGATCAAATATGGTTCTACCAAATTTTAGCAACTCCTTACCATTATTGCTTTTAATCTCTCTTCAGGCTAAAAACAATTCTAGGAGGAACCGTCAAAACACTCTTGTAGTTGATTTAGATTCAGGTAATTCATGCTTTTTCTTACTGCCTATGCTTTGCATGTTTACTTGCTGTTTAACACTCTGTGTCACACTTCTTGATGTTTGTGATATGCATCAAGCATGTCCTGAACATTTTTGTACTACATGCTCTATACCATCCTGTTTCCTTTTTACTATTTGCTAGCATATTATTGAATATTCATTTTTTAGCATATTATTGAATGTTCATTTTTTTCCATGCTCTTATGGTTGAAAGATTCGTTTCATCTTGGGTCAATTTTCTGTCAGCTGGATAATTAAGTTCCTTTTGGGACCTTAGTTTGATTTTAAAACTTATGTCATGCCAGCTCTGCCATATACACCTGAATCTATCAACTTTTGTTTAGATACATCCTTTACAATATAAGGAGGCAGCTGCTTAGTCAGATACCTGAGACAAATGGTAAACATGCTATGAGAGCAACCCATTGGGATTGGTTCATGCTTGAAAGGAAAATGTAAATTTGGATTTTTTTCTTTCCTTCAAGAAGGCATTGTGTACTTTGCCTGTACTCTTTTCACTGTATGGTTGGTCTATTTGGATCAGTACTCTGTCTGACTGCAGTATGTTGACAACAATATTGTTGATTGTTCCTTTCTTTGTTGGCCCCCTGCTTTTGGTTTGAAAAGGGTATATGCCATTGTGGAGCCCTTAATTTGGGTGATAGGTGATAGGTGATAGGTAATTATACTAAAGACACCCCAAGGGTGTATGACCCATGTATGAAAGAGGAGGATTAAAAGAAACCTTTGTTCTTTATCCATCATATCAATGAAGAAAATCTACAAAATTCAAAAATTGATTTGAGGAGAAGTTTGATCCACTTGAACCAACTACATAGAAGAGTAAGAGCTTTCTTATCAATTGGAAGTGTTGATATGTCACATGTTGTTTTTGACATACTCTGATGTCTATTTATGCGTGCCTCTTTTTCCATAGGTTGACTCCCTTGACCTTAAAGTACTCTGGCTGTATTGTCACCATTGGTGTCACAACAGTGCCCCCCACAAATTCATAGAAGATCCAGCTTGAGTTTTTTTTTCTTTTTACTAATTGGCACTCTTTTTCAAGTTAAAATAAGATCTTTCATGTTCACTTATGCACCACCAACCAAAATCATCTTCAAATAACCGATGGTGATCTTGCTTGGTGATGCCAACTTCACAAAGAAAGCCAACTTTGTGAGTCTTGGTGCCCCCCTCCTTTTGAGGAAAGAAGGAATCTCCAATTCTTGCTGGTCTTATTTTCAAAATTTTCTCACTATAACAACTTGAAATGGACCTCCAAATTGTGTCACCCTCTCCCTCTATTGATAAACCCTTTTAGTGTAAGAATCTTTTAATGTTAAATATTTGTATAATTTTATTGAACTTTTTTTTTTCCCCTCTCGGTCCTTTCTATTTGCAACCATATGCTACCATCCTGGTTTCTTTGTTGGTGGATTTGGGCATTATTGATTGCGAATTAGGGTATTTTGATAGTGGAAATTATGTTTTATGGGTGTGAGGGATTAACTGTTAGATGTAGCTTTGTGTAGGTGTTAGACCTATTTCATCCCGAACATGAATCGGATTTGTGCATATTGTGATAGCATCCAAAAATTGTTTTAGGGGCATTTTTAGTGATATTCAATATGTAAGTATATGAACAAAAACTAGGAAACAAAATATTTTAGTGCCCCTTTATAAATATTTAAAAAAGATGGTCCACTTCTGGGAAAATTCGCAGAAACCCTAGGATTAGGTTTCAACGATGAGTAATTCCCTTGGCAGCGTGCTTCAAGTCCAACCTTGGTCTCTCTCTCTCTCTCTCTGGGTATTTCTGACATAATTTATGCAGTAACATTGTTATATTTTTTATTGATGTAATTGCCTGACTTTGTAAAGTATCTAATTGGCATTCCTTCTTTTCCTTCTCTTAATTTCTTTCTTATTTGTATGGATTATTGCAGAAGAAAGGGAGGTTGGTACTAGTAATCGGAACAAGCGGAGGAGAGTTTCTTCAAGCCAAATAATCATAAACTGTGACCTCTACGTAAGTCTGGAAGAGTATGACATCCCCATGGTAATAATTGATATTTGTTTAGGCTGGTGTATAATTTTTTTAGTGTTACTTGAAAATATGTCTCATAGATTGGTTTATATCTTTCTTTGGAGAGGCAAAGAAAGATAAAATATGTCCCTTCTCACCTCTAAACAATTGCCTTTGAATATGTCACTGCTGCCTTAATGTTGTAAGAACAAATGGCAGATGAAGTGGTACAGAGGAGAAAACAAGTAGAAAATGGTTTTTGTAAGTAGTCTATGTACTTAGTTATGGATGTTAGTCGCAGGTATTCATTAAGCTTATGTTTGTTTGCCATTTAAGATTTATGGGATTTTGTTATATCTAAGGATAGCTGATGAAATAGGAATCCAATGGGATTAAATTTGAGAGCACTATTTGTCCCATGTTTGTTTGGATTGGGATAAGCGTTGGGATTCATGAAATAAATGAAATGGAGAAAATATATAGGTGTGGATTGCTGATATTGAACACCCCCCCCCCCCCCCCCCCTCTTGTATTATGGTAGTACCCCAATTCTGTTTTCTATTTTTTTTTTTTTTTGCCGAGTAATTTTGGTTTTTTAGTAATTTGTTTGAATTACATGTTTACACCAAGTGAGGAACAACAAATGGTTGAGGGTGGGGGTAAATATCCATTCCTCCATTTATCTCACCAAGCAAGCATACCCTAAACTCATCTAATGATTGTATGCTCATCCTATTTTAACATTCTAGTAACCATGCCAGGTACATTTCCTATATTTTATTGCACTTCTCAAGTGTCTAGTATGGTTCCCCTTCGTAAATTTATAAGAGTCCATATAACATAGGCATTATTTAAGGTAGCCTTTTCTATTCATTTGACTGATGGTCTACTAAATTTATTTACCATTCCTACTGAATGGAAAATTGCATGATACTTAGCTAAGACTCTAGGACTTTGTTGCAAGTAATGATTCTTCGCATACTCTAGGGCGGCCTTCTTTTCTCATCCCACCTGATCTTAGACTTCACAATTAATACCAATGGAGAAGTAAGGATGGTAATACTGTTCATTATGGTTTTAATTTACATTTTTAGGTCTGCTTTTTCTGCTAGACTTTTTACAAGTGAAAGACATCCCTTCTCAGCTGCACTAAAAAAAAATTCATTCTTTTGATGAGTAGTTCACTGAAGCCATTTATTGGGTACAACCCATTAACATGGCTGGTTATTGTGTTTTGTAATTAAGATATTGTCTTTATATGAAAATAGAAGAACAAGAATGTTGAGAGCATGGAACCTTCTTCACTGCCGCCTCCACCACCAAAGGAACCAACCTTTAGCTGTCCAGTATGCATGGGCCAATTTGTTGAGGAGATGTCAACTAAGTGTGGTCACATTTTCTGCAAGTCATGCCTCAAGTCTGCAATAGCTGCTCAGGGTAAATGTCCTACCTGTCGAAGAAAAGTCACCATGAAAGATACCATCAGGGTCTACCTTCCTGCTGCCAATTGAACGAGGTGTGGTCTTAAACGCCTTCTTTTCATGCTGATCTTTTTGTTTTGTAACTAGACTGAAATAATGATTGGGAGAGGGTTTTCTAGAAGCGGCTTTTGATCTGATGAAAAGGAGAGAATTTCTGAATCGGCAACAATTTAGTATTCTTAGGAGTTACTTCATTACACAAGAAGAATCTTTTGGAGGTCCATTGTGATAAAGGGGTAATATATGCATATAAAAGGCTTGTGGAGTAGCATGGATGGAATTTTAGAGTTTTTTTTTTTTTTTTGTTGAGCCATTTGCTTTAGAAATTATTTGTGAAAATATGGAATTTGGTCAGTTCAAAACATCAGCTTTGCAGATATGGTGTATCTTGTTGTATGAATCATTTTCAGTGCATTTATGTCGTTAAAGAAATGTACCTATCTAGTTTAATTATTCTTTGAAGGATTGATAGGATAAAAGTAAGTATACAGGTTCCGCAAGTTGACTGTAAGAATTCCATTTTCAATTTTACAATTTTTTCACCTTAATGATATCTTCTTGGGGGAAAAAAAAAAGTACATTTGTCGCAGAGTGTTGCGACCTTTGGAATTATTATGTTTCTCATTCAACGATGATAGATTGTTTGGGGCCAGTGGGTTTTAAACATTGTATGTGTGCATTTATTTTTTTCTTTTGATTTCTTCGGGGGCTGTGTCTGTAACCTGTTGTTTCTACTTCACTGTAGCTATGTATTTTTCTTGCCAGTATAGTATATATTTCCATGTTTCCAAATATTTTGCATTTGCCAATGGGTCTCTGTGTTTCTTGTGTCAATCAGGAAGATGCATCCGGGGTTGCATTGCAAGACGAGGAGAGAATGGGAACGGTGGCTGGCATCCATCCAAGCCATGACTTTTATTTTCGGGTCATGCAACTGTATGTTTATCCGTCTTTGGTGGGTTGTTTTTTTTCTTATCAAACTATTGAATTTCAGTCTGTTGGATTTTGTTTGTTGTTGTTCTTCTAAGTTACTTCTATATCCAAATACTATACCAGTACCTCCTAATCGTAAAGCAAAGATATGGTTATTGGCTCTAAGCTACTAAAGGAAAATAGTTTTTGCAAGTAATTTTAGAAGCCTAGGTATTAATTGTTAGTCTTTCTTATGAATAAGTAGCTCCTCACTGTTGACCAGCAGCCAGAGCATGAGATCTGGGCTATGTTGCACGGAAACACTTCATAAGAGTCGTTTCTCCATTTCTGAAACGTTTCTTATTTTTATTTCAGACCCTATTTATACTTATTTTTTATAAGAATGTCCGTGCAACATAAGCTCTGGACGCTCTTGACTGACTGACTGATAGGAGAAGTTAGAATTCATTTAGTCGGCATCGCATAGTGGTATAACTTGCTCATCATGTGGGCACCCAAGAAAATGGAAAACTTAAGCCAAGGATGGGTGGGTTTTTTATTTCCACATAATTTTTATTTTCGCTTCTTTTTATTTAGATGTAAGTTTAGTTCCCCCCCCCCTAAAAAAATTCACCTTTTTTTGTGACCAAATTTGAGTTTTATCTTTTCTGTACTTTTTTTTAAATCTTAAATTATTAAAACTTTTAAAGGACAAAAATAACTTGTGAATTGGTGACAAAAGTGATAGTTGAGGTGGTAATATGGGATGGAGGATAAAAAAGGATTTATTCCAAGAGGGCGTGGGTGTGGGTGTAGCCGTGTAGGTGTGACACGGCACGGCACGGCACAGCTCAGCTCACTGATCACTGCTGAGTTATGTTTTTCATTTCATTCGACAACTGATTGGTTTGAAATTGTAGTGTTGTGTTGATTTTGGAGCCCTACATATAGAAGCTGCTCAGCTAAATCTTTCCATTTTGCATATTTAATATAACTTGTATGTATTGTTGACTTACGAGAGAGACGAAAAGATCTATAAATTGTCTTTGAACGCAAAGTTATTTTTGCCATTATGTTTGCTGTTACGTGGTTCTATCAGCAATAAATATATTTAAGTTGTTTTTGTAACATTTGTCTTTTTCAAACCTTTAAAAATTAAAAAAAGCGTATATAATTTTTTTTTTTAAAAAAAGAAGTCTACATTATCAGTGTACAAAACCATTTTACATTTAATATATTTTCCTATTTCTATGTTATTGTAATCTTTACTCTTCCCTATGAATGCATTGAGTTTCTCTTCATTCTTTTGATTTTCCTTCTTTTTCCACCTCTGCATTGCCAATGTAAAAAGTGAAAAAGAAGAGGAAGAACCAGATGGAAAGAAAATAAAAACACACAGAATAGATGAAGAGGATAATAAAAGAAACAGCCTAAGACGATGGAAATAAAAAATAAACGTATTACTTGAACATTTAAGAATGATTTGTGCCATATTTTTATGTTATTGTATTATACATTTACATTAATTAAATACATGACATATCAATATAAGAGTGTTACTCCTAAATATCCAAATAACATTGAAAACTAGAACCGGAAAAAGTCGAGTTGAAGGGAAAGAAGGCCACCAAGGGTCAAAGTTCGGCTTCAGCTTTGATTTTTAGCGAAAATATAAATGAAAATAGAAAACCTAAAGGCAGAAGAACTCTCTTGGTGTTCCAGTAATTGTGTTTTCCCAATAAAAGCACACAACTAAACGGTGTTTCTTTTTTGTGTTTACCTCACAGATCCATGGCTGTGTGAATTCATCAGTCCCTTCACAATCTAGGCAAAGGTGACAGTTCAATAATAGATTTTGTGTCTGCTGCCTCATTATTTATCAACTTTGATATGGTTTTAATGCTTTTCATATTAAATGTAATGTTTATCAATCCACGTGCAAATACAACAGATTGGAGCAAAACCTCTGGGTAGAAAACTATTCCCAAATCCCGATAGAGAACAAAAAGAGAAAAAAGTAGAAACTTAAACAATACAGAAACATTAAAAGAAAAGGAAAAGAAAACACAAACAAAGAAGATGGATCAGCACGGAGGGTGAACTAAATGATCAGATCAATTACATTGCTGGTTTCTTTCTCCTCCACTCTGTGCGCCCCCTGTTTATCTCGAGCCCATCACCTGAAAGTCTCAGCAAATGTAAGAACTGACAGTAATCGTCTCTCTCTTTTGCTGAGGCACCAGTAGCTCCGTTAGTACTTCCATGAAGCTCTGAAGATGCAGTCTCATCGCCCGGTTCTGGGCTTGTGAGAGAATCAACAACATCATCGTGTTGGCATTCTCGCCTGTAATCCAGGGTGATGGTTTCCAGTTCATGAGTGTCAATGACTTCTTGCGGCATACTCTGTCATGAAAATAATTTGGGACTTAGTCAGGTTGTTGTTAACCCACTGCAAGCAGTCCATAAGATGAATGACCCCAATTTCAATCAGAAGTTAAAGTTCCATTGTGAGAGCCACCTATTAAAAACAATCTATCTTCCAAGGCAGTGCAAATGAAACGGCTATCTATGTGACAAGTAATGGTTAGTGAAAAGTTCATGCACATGTGAGGATGAACACTCGGGTGGGCTGCTTTACGTCCGTGCATTTGGGAAAGCCTATTCAGGAGTAACAATCAAACAAAGTCCTTGTTCTTGTTGATTGGGCACATAATCCTCCTCACAGATTGGGCATTTACTATCCAACCAAAAAGCTTAAATCGTTTAGTAGTGCTGCCGTCTCCTTTTGTATGGTCCAAGATCTCCTATTTCTTATTCAACGAAGGATTCATGATACACTACCCCGTCTAAATCCCCCTTGCCTCAAGAGGGGTTGGACCACCTGGAGCTTTAAGTGTGAAATCAAATAAAGAAGTGGGTCACAAGCAAGGCATTTGCCATCCAACCCAAAAGCTTAAGTTGTCTGTCCTCCCTTGTATACCGGCAGATCTTCCATTCCGTATCCAATATGGATACCTCACACTGGCCCACGAAATAACTACTCCCGATTAGAGTTAGGGTACGCAATCATTTCTAATGATCTACTATAAGTGAATACCTATCTTTAAGAGGTATTCATTTCATGGTCAAAGCTCTCTTTTTGTCCTTGACAAAAGACAAAAAAAACTGAACTGCATACACAAGTTACAGCTAACACAAGGCAATTATGATCTTGCACTAGTTGAGAAAAGAAGGCAAATGCCCATCAATCGGGGGGGGCATGTTCTTCCTGGGGCAATAGGAAAAATGCAGTACCCAACGCAGAACCAGCTGTTATTTGTGAACCCACGTCTTTGTCCTAATCCAGGACTATCACATTATGTAGAATCACAGATGATTCAGGATAGATGTTACGGAATAGAAGACCTCTATGCGTGCATTATAAACTTTAACAGAAAAAAAGAGCCAGTGTTCATCTGTCAAGGAAAAACAACATATACTTCTACCAACCTCCAGAACCCAGCCAATATAGGTAACATTGTTTACATGCTGGTTCATGTCAAAATCAGCTCTTCTTGGCTGCAAAATACCAAAAACATTGAGAGCTTGAGAGATACACTAACCCAAAACTTGCAGAAACACCAGAAACTTACCACCAGTCCTAGCCGGGAATACTGGGCAGGATCTTCCAGCTTTGATATCTTCTTCAGGCTGCCATTATTCTCCTCGGGAAATGCTAGTCTAATTGTCATTTTAAAATGGATCAAAAGGGCAAACACACATAAATAATAATTTAGACAAAAAGCACAGAGACAGGTTCTGGACTGGCTGGCAACATTAGGACAGTTAGAATGTCGAAAAATATTCTTACAGAAAAAGGGAATACCACAAATTGTAATAAAAAAATAAAACACATGAATTCTACAAGAACAATCCACTAAAACCATGCTAGCTGCAGATAGGGAGGACAGACAGACACCCGCATCTTTAGACAAGGTAAGTTCTTCCTATCGTGTACTTGTGACCAATGCACTTCAGGTACTCATGGTCATTTTAGCATGAAATGATTTGTAAAAATACTTTTAAGCTCTGCCAACAAACTAAATTTCATGATTCATCAAGTGGGGGAGAAAAGATCTGAGCAAATATGATGAAGAAGCCAACATAAATGATAGAATATTATCATCCTCCACAATCCAATCAAAGCACAGGAAATGTTGCTCGTGCATATTGCTACATTAATCAATCAAAAAAAATTTACTTAGCAAAAAATTACAAAATAATAAATCAAATGCTGATAAAACTTAAGCCTTGAAGGAAAGAAAACCTTACCTAGGCTCTCTTGGACAGTAAACTAGATATTCCTCTCGGACATCATCTGACACTTTCTGGAGTCGTCTGGTATCTTGGTTCATCATCACCCATTTGCTGCAATTAACAAATGTAAATGGCTTAGTTTCAGCTCAAGAGAAATGCAAATGCAATTATGTTAATTCATGAACATTGAAAGCAAATGCCTGACCATCATCCAGTTATTTCCACACTGGAATTTGGAATTTAACTATTGATCGCAAGCGTCTACACTTTTGCTAACAGCCAGAACAGATAACATCTCCATAGTCAGGAGAGTTATCAGGCCAGCAAACACATAAGAGATACAAGGGTTCTGAAAAAGGAGTTTCAAGTTTGTTCTGTTGAGACTGTAAACAGCAAATGTTCAAGAGGAAAAAGATATGTAACACTTGGACAAAAAAGATAAACAAAAGGAAGTCTGAGAGAAATAGAAAAACAACCTTAAGAGTTTCCATTAAAAAGACCCAAACTGCCAAATCCATAAAAATATATTGATTTAGATAAGGGTGGGAAATTGATCCCCCTTAATTTTGTGGAAAATATATAGTGCATAAAGTTCGATTTTTTCCCCCAAAATTGTCCCTTTTCAGTGTATAACATGTAGCTCAATTTGGAAAAAAGTCATATGTAACTAACAAAAGAACATGAGATATTACAACAACAACATATCAAACCTTAATCCGAATAAGTAGGGACAGCTACATGAATTTTAGCTATCCAATTATTACCACTTATGGCCATATATTTTTCTAACTCTTATATCACACCTAAAAGTTTTTCACCACATTTTTCTTGGTCTTTCTCTACATCTTTTGCCAAAAACTTGTTCCATTTCATCCACTCTCTTCCTGGGAGCTTCTATGGAGACCATGATATTATTATAATATAATATTTTCCAATGTCTAGAAGACAGATCATTACATTTTAATTCCATGCAATTTGTTGAGATCTATCAATATTGATTACGAACATTAATAGAAGGTGGATGAAAATATGCAAATAGTTTGTTTGTTTTGCAACAATTATAGAACTGATATTCCAAATATGAATGACATGTTTGTAAGCTATGAAACAAAGACACGGACATGGGACATGACATTTTCCAAAACAGTAGGACACAACAGTCAGAATTCGTTAATTAAATAAAGTCAAATTTTACATTTCTAATGGCATAATTAAGTACCAAAGCTATATTCCAAACTCATAAATATGCATTTAAAATTCATAATCCCAGATTCCAAATGAATAAGTCTAATCTAATTAGAAACCAACTCACAACTCATTACACCAAAACAAGTATTTAAGATTCATCAAAAAACACAATATAGAGACTAGATCTAGGAAATAAATAAACAAAAAATGAAAATCAATCCTTCACTCCTTTGGCTTCTTCATTTTCAACTTCGATAGCACCATCAATATTATTTGCAAAAACCACACCCTCCAAGTCCGGTTCATCAAGAGAAAGATTAGCTACTTCAAGCATCCCAATATCCTCAAATTAGTCAAAAGAATCTCCAGCTATATCCCACATCTTCACCCAAGAGTGTCCGTGAAGTGTCCCTAGAGGGGACACATTTTCTCTGTGTATCCCCTCCCGTGTCCATTAAAAAATGTAAAAAAAAAAGGGGCACACCACGTGGGCATGTCCGATATGTATCGCTGTGGTGCCACCATGTCCAATCCAATGTACAACTGACAGCCACAACACCGACATGATAGCCCTAGGGGAGTGTCCAAGCTTTGTTGTAGTATGTCAGCAAACAGTAGTCACATTATAAAATGACAGTTACAATGCCAGGTACACAGGTCATAAATTTACACTACTTTCATGTTGAGCTATGTTATATAGTTGTAAGGGTGTCTCAGTGCTAAGAAGCCTCTCTCTTTATGAAGATTGGGGCAGGGTTATTTTTGTGTGTAATCCTACCTTAACTCTGCAAAGAGAATATTTCCACAACTTGAATCCTTAATCTTCTAGTCACAAAGGAGCAACCTTACCTTGGCACCAAGGCTCACCCTCCTATTTTATACAGTAATAAATATGCCATTTTCAAGAGCTTAATGATCGATTTAGTGAAATAAATACTAAACCACTTCATTATATAACATGTTTATGTTCAGAAAATGGTTGCTTACTTTTAAAAAACCAGGACTGATTTAACATACTCGACTTTACTCATACAAATTCTCTAGTTAACACAATTAAGATGGTTTGAACATGTGAAAAAAAGATCTGTAGAGGTAATACATTAGGTAAGTGGATGAAATAGAAGAAATCTATAACAAAGGAGGGAGAGGATAGACGAAAGAAAAGTGGGAGGGACAAGGACAAAGATGTATAGACGTCTAGAATGTATCTAGTCAGCCCCACTTAGTGGGAATGCTTGTGACTGTTGTTATTGATCTCATGGCGCTTCATAATTAGTTTGAAACTTATATTATTGGTTTGCCTATTAGCAGTGAATTTTCAAATTTAAGAAGTTAGTTGAAAGAAGAAAGAGTATTGTATTGTTTGTCTTTTGGTTTATTTGCTTGTAGAGCTAGCATTGTACATTTGTACTGTCTGCTTCTACAATTATAGAAAGAGTATTTCAACCATAAAAATAGTTAAAAATCACTTTCATAATTGAATTGGAAATGGTTAGATGAATGATTACTTAGTCATACACATTGAAAACAATGTATTTAATAGCATTAACAATGAATTGATTTTGCAATGCTTCCAAAATATGAAATCTCATTGAGGTAAATTGTATGATATACCTATTTCCCTTAAGATGATGGAAACAACTTTATTTTGTTACTTTTTATTTTTTGTACTTTAATTTTTCATAATGTGCTATGATACTATATTAGCCAAAAAAAAAAAATTAACCTCACTAAGCCCAAGTTCTAGCTCTGCCGAGCAAGCCTCACACATTGAAGTCCCAAAACTTCCCACTGAAAAGCATTTATTAGCAAGACTATGTCTGAATCAAAATGGATCGTTGGATAAGGGTAAGTGTCTAATTGATTGTAAAGAATGCATACTGAATAAATGTTACTGTAGTCAGTTATAAAATTGCCGGTCATAGCAAATACTTCAACGTCAAATATTACAAAATGTCTCCCCCATGCAGAATACTCCTCATACTTGTAATTTGAAGGACTGGAAAAATAATACAAGCAATACGTGAATACAAGCACTCAACATGGTAATAGCCTCACTAGAACTTATCCTGCTCCTTTTGGGTGCATTTATGACATAATTATTTACCAATCAAAAAGAAAACAAGAAGCTTAACTAGAACTTCTGAGCATTTTAAGATCAAAAGGGCTTTGAGAACACAACAATTGAAGCAAGCATCACCTGGTAGCCCTCCCAATGACTTCACCAGTAGCACAGTCCTTGAGGATCCAATCTCTTCTGGTCCCAATCCGTCCTTCGCTCTGACACCAAGTTTCAATTTCAACCACATCACTCCTGTCCCACATACAATATGGAAGATAAATTAAAGATCAATACTTGACCAAAATTCAAGTTATGATAGGAGAGCAAAAGTTTCACCAAGCTGGGTATTTGTAAACTTCAATGTGCATGCGAGCAGTCACCCATATGAGATGCAACTTTCTCATGGTAAGGGTTGTTGCAAAGCCATCTGTCGAAAATCCCACACTTTGGGCATGATTACATCCAACCTCCTATATTACAAAGTTTGTCAAGAACATTAATTGAAAATAAAATCCAGAAAGCGTAGAAACTGAGGCAGATCACCCATTGCCAAAATTGATAAGTGTATAGACCTGGAAAACCAATATATGCGATACAACAGGGTAACATAGGAAACAGAGAAATTGCATAAAATTGAAGCAGCGAGTCGCAACGCAAAAAGTGGTTAAACAAGGAAAGTAAAGAATGGGCATGCGAGGGAGAGTTGCCACACTATCTGTAAGAATTCAACAATCCCTTAATTTTATATGAGAGTAAACAATTCAAATACGGAAAATGTATTACTTACTTGCAATCGACAAAGCTTAAAAGAACAACCATTGAAAGGGAAAATTGTGAGAATTCCAAATCAAGCACTTGCACGTGCATGTGAGCGAAATACACTACCATACCCAATGTCAGAGAATACATGAATCTGGAGATAATATGTAACAGAGAGAGACCGGGGGGGGGGGAGCACATCAACAACCCTTAAGTTCGTGTGAGAAGAGACATCCACATTCAAATCCAGCTCAGGCAAATCTAAATAAGATAAAGGTCATTACTCAATTGCAGTTGAGCAAGATTGACAAAACAAAAAATCTCCACCAATTTACAGGGAAAAGCGTGAGAATTCCAAATCAAGCACTTGCAATTGCGCCCAAAACTAGAAATGCAGTATCATATCTCTTGCAGACCACACGGGAACCTAGTAATAATAATACGCACACAAAGAGAGAAATAGAGGGAGAGATTTCTTCTTTTGTTTTACCTGCAAAAGATTAGCAATGGTTTCAACAGTAGCAGTTTTGTTTATCCCAACCTCATAGCACCTCACTATGAACTTCTCCTTGTAGGACAGCCCGTCCTCCGCCAAGCTGCCCAACCTGAGGCGGTCCCCCCAGCTCCTCCCCAACCCGGCCTCCCGCCAGTTCGTTTCCCTGACGGCCGACGTCGCCAGAATTGGAGCTCCATCAGACGACGAAGAGCAGGACACGGCGGCGCTCGGTCTGCGAATCGTCAACGGACTAGAGAAAACGCCGAGCAAGCGGCAGCACTTGCTGTTTAGGGCTTGAAATTTGTGCCCTCTAGTGGCCGCATTGGGCGAAGAAGAAGATGATGGCGCCTTCAACATCTTCTTCTTCTTCTTAGGGGCCGCCGCTTCCGTCGTCCTTGTCTCTGCTGCCAAATCTCTCTGGTTCCAGCGTATTTTGTAATGGTCGATGGGACCGAGGCGGTAGATCTTAGGATGATTGGATCCGAAAATGCCACTCGTCTTGGACGCATTCACGATGTTGCCCCCCCCACGTATGTAACCTCAGTCCCCGGTCGGCGCTCTTTTTGCTTTTTTAACTTAGTTTTCGAAAATATCATTTAAACCCCCACAACTCATATTTGGTATCAGAATTGCAAAATTTCAGTTTAACTGAAATAATTAAATTAAAGTTTATTGATTTGGTTCAATTTTAAATTTTAATAATTTTGGTTAATTTTTGTGTTAAAAAAATAAAAATAATTGAATTAATCAAAATTGTCAAACACGTCATTTTTTACTTAAATTAAAAAAAATTAAAAATACAAAAACAAAAGAATTAAATCGATCATTCCTTATCCTTTAGCCATTTCTTTGTAATTGCAAGACTATAATCTGATTAAAGTCTTTTGTAGTCGTCTCGATCGATCCCAACCTTTCCTCTTTACTCCAATCAATGATCCACGATCGATCCCAATCCACAAAAGTGGTGAGTTGTTGGGTTTTTTGAATTTTTGGTTTGTTCGTTTTTTTTTTTTTTTCGACTAGTTTAATTTTTTCAATTTTCTATTTGTTTGGTTTTCATATTTTTTCAGTTAATTTGATTCAATTTTTTACACAATTTCAATCTATTCGGTTTCATCATTCCAATCGATTCAATAACCAAATCGATAATTTGCATAATCCTACTCATATTCACTTTTCAAACTCGAATCTTCCCTTATCATTGATTTACCTTTTGCTTCGAAGTACTTTAACAAGTTTGATGGTATTAACTTGCATTTTGACACCAATAAAAAAGTTAACAAAACTAAACACAACCTAAACTAGACTGATTGACAAAAAAAAAAAAAAAAAAAAAAAACTAATTTTCTATATAAATAAGGACCGGAACGGTTAACCCATCAGAAACCAAGTTGCCTAAACTAGTTAAAAAGTTTATTCAGCCAAAAATAATATGCTTTCAGTAATAATCTTTTATTAGAAAAACAACTTTCTTTTACACTTGTCAAATCTTTATCGTTTTTGCCATTATCTAACACGACGTACAAAAAACAGTAACAAGAGAACAAAATCTTTCTTTTGAGTCAAATTTTCGATTTTGTTTATGTTATTTTAAGGTAAGATACAGAAGGAGCCTATGTTGTTCAGTGAGTAAGGTTTTTTTTAAACCTTTTCTTAGTAACCAGACACTACACAGTTGGGTCCAAGGAGTTTGGCAAATGGCACTCAGAAGACAGGATTTCTGATGAGTTATAATTTATCCAATACTAAGTTTGGTTAATGTGATATGGGTGAAGACTTTTGGTTAATGAGTCAGAACTTATTGAATAAGGAACAAGTTTCAGCACAAGGTAGTTGGAAGTTGGTTCAGACATGTTTCGACACTCATTTATAATATTTTATTTGATATTTGTGTATTAATTTATTATATATTTATATTTATATTAATATAACACAAACATAACATATCCATTCATAAAGGTCACAAGTGAGGGTCTAAAGAGCATTTATTTTTTATTATTTTGCTTTCACATTGCACAAAATTACAAAAGATTATGCGGACTTGCTCTTGAGCATTCCTGTCCAAAATACACAAACACATTATGTAAACAAATGAATATACCAACAACAATATATAGCTTTTGTCAACTAAATAACATAAATGACCACTAAATTTTGTATTAATATACAAAATGGTTATTGAACTTTAATTTGTAGTTAAAAAATCACTCAACTTTAATTTAGTATATAATTCAATAATTACCATCAATTGTTATTAAAAATATGTTAAGAAGGTGTTGGCGTAACAAATAACATGGACGATTAAATAATACAAATATTTATTGAACTTTCTACAAAATAACAAAAAAATCACTAAATTTTGCAATAAGATTACTACAAATTGAAGTTCAATGACATTTTTGTACCTTCGTGTAAAGTTTAGTTATTATTTATGTTATTTAGCTACGTAGTGAATAGACCATATGATAACTCTTATAACTCATATCATACTTAATCGACGTCTCTTTTCGCGATTTTTTTTTGTTGCCTTTCTCTACTTCCATCTCCTGGTAAAACAAATGAGTATAAATTGTAACCCACATGATAGAGCTTTTGAGTTTTAGGAATAACATACCGCTAAGGTGGCAATTTGACATAATAAAGGTGAAGGGGTCACAACTAGGCAAC
Organism: Diospyros lotus; assembly: GCF_014633365.1. NCBI lineage: Eukaryota > Viridiplantae > Streptophyta > Magnoliopsida > Ericales > Ebenaceae > Diospyros > Diospyros lotus. The sequence goes on along the minus strand of NC_068349.1, from coordinate 477,841 downwards.
ATTAAATCACATGGGACGTGGCTTTGCCATGGAAGAAGACCATTCCTTCCTTGAGGGCAAACTTCAGACGAAAGTAGGGGGAGCTTAGAGCAGCATTTTAACAACAATCTTGGTGATTTTTTTCTTATTTGCCTTTCAAGTGTTCTGCACATATAGTCGCAATAAGTTAGTTACAGTGTGGGGGAAACGAAAACAAAATGGGTCCACGCACGTTCAACCAGAAAGCTGAGATCTCATCACCCTTAACATGCTAGTTAGAACATCCATCTTGGAGATGAATGGACTGCATTTTGGCGTGGCCTGTTGATCAGTTGTGGCTGTTCTGAACTGTTTCGCTTTTTCATGATGGAGGAGACAGTTGGGCTGAAGTAGTCGTTGCTCTTCTGAGGGATCGCCCCTTGTGAATGGAGCTTTCTTCCTTGTGTGAAGCTCCTCTGCTTTTCCAAACCCGCCTTGCGAGCCACTGGATTCCTTTGAACCGTGTTCCATCTGTTGTAGTTCACGCAGCTCTGGCTCCTCCCTATCTGCTGGAACTTCCCCTCCCTAGGGCTTGGATAGTTCCGGCTCTCTGCTGTTTCTGCAGAATACATGGTAGTCTCTCCCTCACTGCTGTACCCATTCTGCACATCCAAAACCTGAATTGGTGATGAACTGGACTGGACCTCACTCTGCGCCTCATTTACAGAACCTGTTGCCGCAGTGTCAGCATCCGGAATCGCATCATTCTGTCCTCTGTCGCTAAATCTGTCTTCTTCTCTTAGCGGCCGCAGCAAGGTAGGTTCCTTTAAGCAATTCTCATCTGAGTAAGGGGCCAGACTCATGGTAGGTTGTGGCAAGACTGGAGTTTTGGCAACTTTTGTAGGAAAGTTAATATCCAAGATCTGGGTTTGGTTATTTTCCTTCTTCCTTACTGGGACTGAGGTTAATTTTGGAGACTCGTAAATTTCTGGGGTAGGAATCCCTTGGACATGGGTAGCGGCATGAGAACCGGTGATAGGGTTTTCTTCATCAAAGGTATTTGCAGCAGCAGAAGAGCTGGGTCCTGGTTGATCCTTTGTTTTCAATATTATATTTGATGAGGATGGTGTTCCTTCATTTTCGGCCTCCGTAGACTTGAAAACCCTCCTCATTGTGAACGATGCACAAGAATGATCACTCTTCTGTCCAGCAGACATCAATCGGATGAGTGGCAATTTAGGTTTGTTGAGTTCATCGAGGTTACCCTCCCAGTGTTGGTTTAACCAATCACAGATGGCAGGAATAGGAATTCCAAATTGCATGAGAAGATCCTTCTTCCATGATGATGATGAAGAAGACGAAGTTGAACAGGATTTTGTGTTTGGAGATGTAGCCAATTTCATAGGATCACAGACCATGAATGCAAGATTGCCTTGCACATCAAAACCCGCGGATCCAGGGCTCCAAGTTACATCATCAGTGGACAGCTTTATGAGATTGTCGGTGGCTATAACCACTTTTCCTTCACCAACGGTCAACTCTTTTTTCTGTGTGTACCCTAGAAGGTAAACTATACCACCCAGCTCCAGGTTTGGTCTAGAGCAGGTTTTCAAGTAGTGAGGTTGCTGTCCCTGAGTATTTGAGTCTCCATCCATGGAATCCAAACCCACTATTGTGAGATCAAGAACGGAGCTGGTGATGAAAAACCTGCAAGTAAATGAAAGAATGCAAAATTAATTGAGAATCCAGCACAGGCTTGAATCAATCACAAGATAAAAATAACATTACATCTTTCTCATGCATTTGCCTCCTAAGAATATATAGATCCACTTCACAGGAATAAAATTAAGGGTATCATAGGTACTAATGAAGATTATAGCATCATGACGATGACTTAGTTTTGAAAGAGACATAAAAAGGGGTACAATGGCCTCCCTGATCCCAGAAAAAGAAAATGACAAAACAAACTACAGTGGGGTAACAAACAACACCAAAGTCTAGACTTAAATCTTCTTTTTTTCTGCAGAAGTTTATTGCCTTCTTGTATTTTTGGACAACAACCTTGGATCATGTAACTTATTCTCAGAATTAACAACTTCTTTCACTTAGCAGGAAAATCAAACCATATAGGTACATTCAAATGCAGAGCCCTGTCAATAATGTCAGAAAAATAGTGCATAGAACCATAATAAAAACTCTAGGCAGATTGCTTCCATGAATGGTTAAGATACCGAAGCACAGGAATAAAAGTGAAAGAACATGATCCAAAATAATATGATTATGGGCCTATATCATATGACATTTCGCTCTAGTATCTGTTGCTTGAAATGCATAATAAGCTTGGCTTTAAGAACATAGTTTCACCCAGTATAAACTATAAACTCTTGTAAGCATCTTCTTAATATCCCAAATGATTAATTTTTACAAATCACATCCAATAGAATGATTGCTCAAATACTGAGAGCAGCAAAACCAAAAGGTGAAACTAAAACTCAGTCCAGTCTCAAAAATTGGTACCACTGAGCTTAAACACTAGTATTTGAGCAGTCATGTTCCCATAAAAAATACAGTAATGGCAGGGCCATGTAATAATTACCTCCTTTAGTGTCAAGGAGAAATTACATAAGTCATCATTTTCACAAGGATTGCATAGAAGAAGCAAAGTTTGATTACTTCCAACACTCGTCACTTTACATCCTTCAACAGAATTCAGGTTCAAGTGCCTTGATGTGGACAAAGATATTAGAAATCAACAATTCTTGAAGTTGGTATTCATCTTGTACATTGTGAGGTAAGATCTCAAACTTGGGTATTATAGCAAAAATATCTTTTACAAGAAGATCGCATGATTAATGAAGAAAAACAAGACAATACAACAATACGTATAGGCAAACTGAATTTAACATGCACACATTGCCGTTTGTTTTTATCAATGAAAATGGATTTAAAAGGAGCATACTTTTAAATTAACAGCATACATTCAGAATAACTAAGTTAATTTAAGGAAAAAGGTAATGACAAGAGATTCCCTGAGCCTGAATTATTATAGATAAAGACAAACATTCTTTATCAATCATTCATCTAGATTCAGTCACAAATAAGCCAATCCCCATATACTTGGAGCTTGATTTATTAGAAGCTTTCATGACATGGTAACAATGGAACAAGCTTTCATAATGGACAAGCAAAAGGCTTCATGCTCTTTAGGAGGAGACAGACATGAACACTTCATATAATATAATATTGTGTGTATGTGTGTGTGTGTATAAGAGTGCCAGATTTGGTAAAAGAAAGTCTCGCTGAATGAATACCCTACCCATCCTCATCTCCATCCCCCACCCCAATGAAAGGCTGAAAGGATACTTTCAGGAAACAACAGTTCATGAAGATGCTAACACATACAGTGTCTAACTAAATGTAGGCGCAGTTAATATATCAAGTGGGACAGTACTGTTTAATGTGAAGGATTTAAATTTGGTATGCCTCCTCTCCAACTTGATGAGCCTGCCACCAAACTGACCATAATGGAATCCAACACCAAATAAAACAAAATAATTGGCTATTGGTTATTAGTTGATTAATGGATTTTTCCCATGTGAACCCCAAATGATCAATATACCTGGAGGGTTTTTGAGCCTCATCCTATGGTGTTGTTCAACTTATTACTAGAATCAGCTTGTGTTATTGCTCGACATTCAAGCATTAAGCTCAAAAAGTCAAGACTGCATAATTTTCATGAAATCAATTACAAGTAGTCTTCCTACAGTTTGAAAAGCTGAAAAAAGAAACAGGCATTTTATTAGGGTAAGCAAACAGTGAATTCCTCAAGAACATGAAGTCACACGCACCTAATGCCCTGTAGCGTGGACAACTGTCCAAGTTGTAGGGCAGCCAATTGTTGCTCATAACATCTTTCAACTGTATACACACCCACTTCGACTGCTATATCAAAGTCAGTTACTAATACAGCCAGATGCGAATTGAATTTTAACTTAAAGTGATTATTTTGAAGGGTATTCCCGAGGCTCCTCACTTTGTGAGCGTCCCAGTTTCAAACGACATTGTCTTAAATGAATGTTTAAATGCACCATACAATTAGCAACTAATGTATTCTTTTGCAAAGTGTAATAATGATTCTACCAAATTGGATCAATGCAGTAGCTTCACTCTTGCACCAACCAAGTCCCAATATAGAAGATTCACTGCAGTTTAAGTAAATGGATAGCCTTCAAATCCCCCAAATGTTGCTCGCAAGCAGCGCACTCACTACTAATATTTCCCCCAAAAAAACAAAAAAAGACAAAAAAAAAAAAAACTAACTTCAATTATGTACAATTGAAATAAAGGGGTCTACCAGTCAGTGGTGGCAAGTATCTCCACGCTAAACCATAAAAAGGTAAAAAGAATGAGGTGTGCTCTAGATCGAACATCACATCACCACAAGCAAGGGTATATTGCAACAATTACATCCAACCAATGAGCAATGCCCGTGAATTAGCATTACATCGCCAGTCATTTTCGCATCTAATACTTTTCACAAGCTACTACGAATCCGCACAGCAACAGAACAAAAATTAAGCGACAAACAAGAAAATCCAAAATTTACCACGAAAGGCGGCTAAAAATCGGAAACCCAACCTGTGGGGAAAAAGGCTAGCACCAACGCCATTTTGCAGCCGGATCTCGGCCGCCTCAGCGGCGGCTACCGACGGGAGGTTGACGTGAGTGGTCAACAGTAGATTCCGGTGGATCAGAAAGCCAGTGCCGGACATTTCTCCTCCAGCACCGCCGGGGGAGATTCGGGCCATGGCCGGTCCCTTTCCGGAGAAAATGGCGGCTTTGATTCTCTCAGACTTGCCTCCACCATTGCAGAAGCACCAAGATTCCCCCAGAACCCCCATCTCCTCAAATGCCCTCCTCAGAACTTCAGATCCGGAGTCACAGCTCGTGGTAATGCATTCTCTCTCTGTCTCTCTCTAGCTTCGCTGTGTTCGAACGGAAAGTAAGGTATATAAGTGCGAGTAAAGTAAAGCAGTATAAATGGCAGATATACATAAATAAATATATATATATATAGAGAGAGAGAGAGAGAGAGAGAGAGAGAGATTACTGCGAGAAGTGGAAGCGAGACGAGATGCTCATGAAATGCACTTAAGATTAATCCAAAATTTTAAGAAGCTTTTGTCACTCTTCTGTCACACAGAGAGGGAGAGAGAGAGAGAGAGTGTAAAAGGGATGGGGTGGACGCGAGAGAGGGAGAGAGGAAAGAAGTGGAATTTGTCATGTCTGCTCCGCTCTTCTCTTCAATTTATTTTCTTGCAGTGTCGGTGAATAAATTAGGAAATGGGCATAGGGCTCTTCCCCAAAATGCAAAAACCAAGTACAAATTAACAAGCACGTGTTCCCACTTTCACGTTTTTCTTGGTCGCTATTCAATTTTTTTATTTCTTTCAAAATTACTTGCATGTATTTGTATTTTTAAATAAATTTAATTTTTATATTTTAACATTTTAATAAAATAATTTAATATTTTTATTATATTTTGTACTTGTATTTTTAACTAGATTTAATTTCTATATTTTTATGTGTAAAAAAAATAAAATAATATGTCGACGTTTGATTTCGCTCGACCGTGATTCGTTTTGGGCCGCGGTGAGTCAATCCAAAAATATCGAAAAGGAAGGAAGAAAATCCATCCCCCAAAGTTCCAAGCGTGTACACCAGAATCTTTTATGTGGTTCGGCCAGAACGATGCCTAGTCCACGGCCGCCATCTGATTATTCTCCCAGAGTGGCGGTATCTGATTATTATTTTTCTTGTCCTCTTTGCCCCTCATGGTCTCTTTGATTCTCATTTATCTTGAGGGGCTTTTACAATCTAGATAATATATAAAAATATAGTGTTTGTATAATGGGGGACAAACAGTTCTTACCGCCTTCGCAAGACCGGGAGTGGGATCCTCATTACGAGGGGCATGGGCTGTTACAGATAAAGTGATCGGACCCTACCTCTAACTTCTCAGCAGCTTTGCCGCTCATGCGAGCTGGAGGTTTTAGGCCAGCGACCTGGATGGACCAGCGATCTGGAGGATATTTCAGGAACTCGTTAATCGATTGCTCCGAGCTCGTTGGGGGATTACCGGGAGCTCGCCATATGCTCGCTTTACGAGTTCCGGATCTTTAGTGGAGGCTGGACCTTCCTTGACGAGGTCGTCCGGGCCTTCTTGGCCTTGGGTGATTGGGCCGGTCTATCGGACCGAGTCTGGCCCATGCGGGGTGATGCGGGAAATACATATAACATAATATAAGTCAATTTAATTTTTTTTATACATCAAAAAAATAAATTAAATTAACTTTAAAATATAATTAAAATAGCAAAAAATTCGAATGAGCAAACACAAAAAAAAACATAAATATACAAAAAACAAAAATATGTATTTAGCCAATAAAATTTAAGAAAATTCTATTTGCTGGTTTGCTTTCCGCAACCATATTTTATTAAAATTTAAAATAATTTAAATAAAAACTCAAAAATAACCTCATCGCACACACCATCCCTCATTTCAGTCACCGTCTCTTTTCGCCTTTGCCTTCCACCCAGCAGCACCGGGTCCGCCAATGCCGGCGTCAATGGCGATCCTGCCCAGTAGCACCGTTACTTCAATCACCGTTGGCATCACCAACGACGACGACATTGTTTGCCATCGAGAACGACGGCGCTATCCAACAACATTGTCCCACCGAACCCCAGGGTTCAACTGGCTTTGAAAGCCCCCGAACCCATGGATTTAGGGGCCTTCAATGGGTTCAAGGTGTCTTGAAGGCAAGCACCCCGAACCCCGGGGTTCGGGCCGTCTTCTCTAACCGTCTGTGTATGTGTATGTATGTATATATATATATATGTCTGTGTCTGTGTTCGGGCCATCTTATCCAAAGAATGTGGTTGCCGACGACCACGATGGCGGACACGGCGCTGCTAGGCAGTGCCACGGCCGTCGCTCATGATGGCAATTTCGATTGTGTTGTAGGTGGGGCAGAAAGGGCGTCGCTGTGGAAGGCAGAGGCAGAAAGGGATGGCAGTGGAATGGATGGTGTATGCGAGAAGTAAGTGGGATGGCTGCGTAATGCTATTTTGAATTTTTACTTAAATTATTTTAATCATATTATATTTTAATAAAATATAATTGCAGAGAGCAAACCACTCTACAAATAAAATTTCCCTAAGGCGCGTTTGATAGCCATTTTTCCTAAGAAAAAAATATATTTTTACCGAAATTTTCACTTGTGTAGTGTTTGATAGTTATTTTTTTTCAAGTAATTCTTTTTCCCATTTATTCTCACGCGATGAATTTTTTTCTCAAATCAAGGAAACGAAATTCTTTTGAGGGGGAGGGAGGAGCTCCAGTTTGGCAATTGAAACAACCAACTTACTAAGTGAGAATCGAGAAAGCTAGAGAAGTAGCAAGCGAGAGATCGAGGGGAAAGTCGGCGGCCGGGAGGTGATTGGCGAGGCAAAGAGAGCGAGGCCAAGGTCGAGTCGACGCCGACGAGTGACAGAGCTAGACAGAGGTCGAGTCGTCCAATGGAAGCAAATAGGTTAGGGAGAGAGACTAACAAAGGGGGGGGCAGCAGACGCCTAAGCGAGAAAAAGAATAAGGGAGAATTTGTAAATTTTATATTGAGAAATAATTAATAAATACACACCCCAATTTGTAAATTTTATTAATAAATACAAATTAATAAGTTTGGACAATAAAATTTTTTTAATTTTGTGATTTTATTTTTTTGGAAAAATAATTTAATTAACTTAAAATACGTTATTATTTTAATTTTTTTTTATATAAGATTTAATATTTTTCAATACATTTTTATTATTAAATTTTTTCATATAAAATAATATCTATCAAACAAGAAATGTCAAGAAAATAATCAAATTCTATAAAAAAAAATTACTAATCAAACACCAAAAGATAAAAAAATAACATTATTTTTTAAGTAAAAAATTATATCAATCAAGTTTAAACTTTTAATTTTTAAAATTTTATTTTCCCTACAATTCAATTTACTAAAATTCATTTTTTTTTCACCCCACTTTCACCCTTACAATCAAACACACCCCAAGATTTAGACTCAATGCCCATCCTCAATTCTAACCTTGCATTTGGTTAATGAGTGATGGAATAAAATTATTTTATTTCTTATTTGATACGATAAATGATAATACTTTAATTATAATAAAAAAATTATCCAAATATATTTTATTTTAATTTATATCAAGTATCTAAATAACATTTTCAAAAGTGAAAAGCTTCGTTTCGTACATACCAGGCTTATAATCTGCCTGAAATCTGGCTCTCTGTTCACGGCTCAAGACCATCATCATCCAACATTCCATATAAGAGTTCAATGTTAAGAGCACCATCTTTATAAGCAAAATCTAATAGCTATGAGAGCATGAATCATATCAAACAAGGAAACTTCTGAACAGGTTATTGCTAGTAAATAGGTTCAACAAGCATTAGCAAGCCAATGGAACCAATAGGATTGTAGAAATTAAAACTGACAGTCACATAGCCAGCTTAAAACTCAAAAGTATCTCCAACAGTTTGCTGCTTCAACCCATTCCATATAACACCATGACACGACTTTTTTACCAGCTACTCAAGGCCAATTACACTGCTCAATAAACGTACGACACGGCACTAGTGTTCTTAACTCCATGGGCATCCTCAACTGCCTTCAGACTTCTCCAGAGCTGCAATAAGTATCATGTCAGTTCATAAAAAAACCCACCACGGTTACATTAATCTCCCACGTATATAACTAATTGCTAACAAAATTTTGGTTGTCAAAAATGAGTGAGGTGGTCCACCTTGAGCCACTAATTCTAGTCAAATTCTTTAGAATGGAAAATGGTTAGTAAAGAGAATAAGTGATAGTCAATGAGCCCATATATTCTCTTTTTTTTTTCTTTTACAAGAATTAGCTAGTCATCGAGATGTTTCAAGAAAACACTATAAAAAGAGCCCCTTCAAACAACTGTTAAACGGGAAAAAAAAAAGCAGATGCACAGATCATTGTCACTGCCTCCAAAAGAAATTAAAAGAACAAATATTTCCAAATACAAACAAGGAGGTAGAGATAGTACTGTTGTAGTTTAGAAGCTTCTCAATGAGGTCAACATGTGTCATAAGCATTCTTCTACAACAATACCGAACCAACCCCAGCGCATCAAGGGCATCTCTGCATAGGAAGCAAATTTAACGTTACACTGAAATGAATGTAACAGCACATAGATGCTAGTTCAGTTTCATCACTGCACTTTTCACTAAACAATAACCCCAGTATTTCATGCATTCACTGTCACAACAAGAAGAATCTCAAAGAATTAGTTTTGATGTTAACTGGTCATTTTTGCTCCTAAAGTGACATACTAATGACAATTTGCAAATATATTTCATACATCCTACAAGGGCGTCAAAATATAATTCAAAAATCTGGTTGCAAAATACATAAGTCCTATCATATAGGACAAATAAGCATCATTCTTAGGTTTTAGGAAAGGCAGTTCATATATTCAACTTCGAACAGAGAGTTCTTAGGTCATACCATATCATCTGTTTGTGTATCAAGATATGAAATGAGTAACAGGAACAATGGTAAAAGTACAAAACTTAAAAGGGTATTTTTTTTTCTCTCTCTTTAACCTCATATTCTTCTATACAACAATTTAATCCTACTAGCTGCTCTAATTTTGGAACTACATGACACAATTAGTAATTGCAATAACAGAAATTTCCCATGAAACTAATGCAAGTGCTTCAAATTGTTAAATTGAATGCCCATCCCCACCCCCCACCCCCCACCCCCCCAAAAAAAAAAACAGAAAAGAAAAACACAACGCAAGGTGGGGAAAGCAACACAATCCTCGAGTGGGAAGGCTAGGCACCAAAAGAATAGCAACAAGAAGTAATGAACAACTAGCAATTCGAGGCATAAATTGAACGACTTATCCTTCCGGAAAGTAACCTACTACTTAGGTAATGCAAAGATGATGAAGAAACAGCATGCATATAGCGGAAAACAAATATTATGCAATGTGTCTCGGTAATCGACCACCGGACGAATCCATACCCCAAAACCACAACCAATCAATTCTAGCCATGAAACCAATACGGATAGGCATAAAGTTGACAATAGGACTAGGGATTATTTTCCTGTAAAACACACATAAAAAGGATTTTCCTCGCACATATAGTGCATACTGCATCGTACTCACCCTTCGGTATAATCCGCCTGCAGAAGATCAAGATAGGTGTCCCATTTGTTTCCAATAACCTTCCAAGAGAACGAACAGAATAACAAATTAGGAGATTCCCAGAAAACAAAGATTAGGGGATAAAGCGAAGACAATCAAGAATTTAAAAGGGGATACGTAGGACCGAATTTTGGCAACGAGCATACCTTCCCGCAAGTAAAGCAACGAACTGGTATGATCATCTTTGATTTGCCCTAATTTCAGCTTTTGCCCGTTCGCGATGCAGCAGACTGGACAGTGGACACGATGCAAGAATGTTTTGAAACCCTAAAACAGGGTGCCTCCATTAAAAACATTTTACCGTGGCAATCTTGTAATTTTTGTGAGTCTTGGAGACTGTTTGGCTAGTTTTTTTTTTTAATAGAGTTTTAAATTATCAGTAACTTAATTTGATAAGAAGCTTTTAAGATATAATGTTTTAAGTTAATAAAATATTTAGATAAAATATTTTTTAAAATTATATATTTAATAAAATAAAAACTTATATGTTGTGAAAAATAGTAAAATAACCAAAAAAGGGATATGTCACTATTTGTGTAAATAAATTTATTAAAAAATAATGATAATTAATAGGTATAAATAAATATATTTTATATAAAAAATTATAACATATACTATAGTTTAAATCTATATTTAATGAATATATTTATCCATTATAATTATATATTATTATATTGTATAAACTTTTATATTTTTAAATATATCAATATATAACTCTCATTATCAATTATTAAGTATGACATAAGCAATAGACAATTATAGATGATAGGCTTAATACATCTTAAAGTCCTTCAACTATTACAAAATATGATATTGAGTCCCTAATCTAAAAAGCCTCAATATTAGGTCTTTAAACAATTAAAAAGATATCTTCTTAGTTCTTGTCGTCAATACTAATAAACGGCTCCATTATGTTTATCCAAAACTTATATATACACGTATATATGCGAGAGAGAGCTCGCCACGACCATAGGAAGGGATAGGTCTGTGCAATATATATAGAGAGAGAGAGAGAAAGATAGGGGGTCGCGGCCATGGCAGTCACCGCCAACTGCCATGGCTGTGGCCATCACCCACCCCCAATATATACAAACACACGCGCACATATGGCCGCTATGAATGCAACCGTCACCCACCTGCCATGGTAGTCGCGATGAATGTGGCCATTGTTGCGAGAGAGAAAAAGAGTTGGGCAAGGATGGGTGATGGGTTGTACATTGTGTGTGTATATATATATATATATATATATAAAGAGAGAGAGAGAGAGAGTGTGTGGGTTGCGGCCATGGCAGTCACTACCAACTGCCATGGCTACGGCCATCACTCATCCCCCCAACCATGGCCGCGACCATCACCCACCCCTTAATATACACAAACACACGTACACATATGGGCGCTATGAACACAGTCGTCACCCACTTGCCATGGTAGCCATGATGAACGCGGCCATCGTTGCGAGAGAGAGAGAGTTGGGCAATGGTGGGTAATGGGATGTACAATATATATATATATATATATATATATAGAGAGAGAGAGAGAGAGAGGGGGTCACAGTCATGGGAAGGGGTGGGTCTGATATATTCTGCAGTATATATATAGAGAGAGAGAGACGGCTGCGGCCATGAGAGATCACACAAAATATTAACAATATTATATACATAAATCTGTTATGTCACACACCTTAAACGGTGCGTGATGTCATGCATAAACGGATGTAAACGATAAAGACTACAAATGTATCTTTTTAATTGTTTAAAGACCAAATCTTGAAGTTTTTTAGGTTAGGGACTCAATGTCATATTTTGTAATAGTTAAGGAACTTTAAAATGTATTAAGCCTAAATAATATTGAGAGAGAAAGACAACGAGACGTAAATAGTGATAGAAAAAAAGATAAATAGACAAATACACATGAGTTTTGTCGATAACTTGATTTAGTAATTATTAACAACCCATTGTAAATGAAACCATAACTCATCGATATAAGAGGTTTTAATGCAAAGAGAGAGAATGATTGACCATGAAATAACATATTGTTTATGTTGTTGTTACACTTCATTTTATCATTTTGTTGTTGGTGTTATCAATTTTTTTTTCTCCATTTCGTGCTCATGATAGATGACTAGGTCCTCATAATTATTTAAAAATTAATTTTGTAACTTTTAAGGCAGGAAACATTTCAACAATCCAAATAAGATAAATCATTAAAAGTGTTGTGTCATAAATAAAAAATTAAAAAAACTCAAAATATTTTTTTTGGTTAAAAGGTGTAAATTTCTCATAACTGGAAGATCCTGCACAATGTGCAAATTAGATAATTTTGATATTCGAAAATTTATTCGAATATTTAAAAAAATAATAAACAATTATCTAAAAATAATTATAATTTAAAAAAAAATCAAAATGTTGGGATAAATATCATTCATAAGAATCTAAATCCTAACGGGTTAAAAAATATAATAATTTTAAATCTCAAGAAAATTATGAAATGTCAAGATAGACATTATATGTGAGAATCCTAATCCTGCACTATTTCGAATTACTTCGTACCTCTTTATAAATAAACAATCATTTATTCCAGAAAATGTATGCTTTTAATATTGGTTTAAATACGATATTCAATATTTCTAGTGTCTAAATTAAGTATCAAAGTGTTTATGCGGGGAACTTTCCACGCTCTTTGATTGTTTTTTTTCTTGCAGGTTCAGGTGGTTTAACGATGACATTTTCAATTAAATAAATTTATTATTGTATTTTGACAAAAACAAAAATAAAGTAATTTATGACTTTAGAAGTGTTAATCAGATGTTTAATTCAAATAGTATTCTTAGGATAACTAAATAGCATTGTTGGGAACTTAGGATAACTCTCAGAAAGGAAATTCTATATGCAACTACCATTTTTACTCTTTACACCCACATTGAAAAATACCCAAGGGAAAAAGTAATTTTTACCCTTACTTGCAGCCACTCGTTATTGCCAGTGACTGCGACGAACGTGGTTGACATCAACTCTCGCCTCTCACCCACTTTCCTCTTTCTCTATCTCTCAATCTCTCCCATCGACGTTCCTCGCGGCCTCCATCATCACACCCAAATTGGGTGGGAGGTGGGAGTTGATGGCAATAGGGTTGTAATCGAGCTAAGCTTGGCATAGCTCAAGCTTGGCTTGATCTATTTGTCTGGAGCTCTCGACTCAAGCTTGAAATCTTGTTCAAGCTTGGGTTCATTTTGTTCTTTATGAGCTTGAGCTCGACTTGCTTATAATTCATTTAGATTCGTTCACGAGCCAAGCTCGATTATTTTATTCGAAAGCCCAGCTCGACTCGACAAAAGCTTGTTTATGACCTCGAGTTTAAACTAATAATAAAATAAAACTCAAATTTAAATAAATTTTCATAGCATAACCATTAACCAAATTATGTCAAAAATTCTACAAATATACCCAAATAAATAAGAAATAATTTTGAAGTCCAAATAAATAAAAGTAAATCTGAAAGGACTTCATAACACCAAATTGGACTTCTAACTGTTATAATAGTATAGTTGTTTGCATTGCAGCATTAAAACATATTACAAGAAACACCCCCCACACCCCCCCCCCCCCCCCAATAAAATTCTTAATAGAAGTAAACTCCATGAATAACACAAGCAAGCTATAGATTTATACACAATTGTTCAGGATCCAAACATATTGCAAGAAAATACACAAGACAACAGGTTCTTGAAAAAACCATACTTAACAGAGCGCAAAAGAAAAAAGAACCTCATTTAAGCATTGCACCCACAATCCAGAACCAAGGCACTGTACAAAAAACACTCTTAGTGTCGGCACTGGCAACCTATTTATAAAGGCCGGCTATGAAGAGATAAATTACGTCCAAATCTGAAATAAAATCTACTGAAAATCAAGCATAAATGCTACTTATGATTGAGATAACCAAAATAATTAGATAAGATAATAACAATTTAATACATTAACCAACAAGATGGGAAGAGACACTAAGATTAGCCCAAACCTATCAAGACAAGACAAAATCAAATTGGAAAATTCCAGATTATAACCACTCATTTTAGCATAGAAAAAAAAAAAATCAATCCCTTCAAGTTCAAACAACAACAGCGGCGACGATGACCAGAGGTGCAACGAGTCGGGAAGAGAGGGGAAGAGAGAGAGAGCCAGACCTTGGGGAGCGGGACGACGACCGGAGCATGATCTGGGGGTGGCGATGACAACCAACGACAGATCTCGAGGCGGCGGCGGCGACGACCAGAGACGAAGGCGGAGGCAGATGGGTTGATGGCAACAGCGAGAGTTCAGAGAGAGGAGGGGGAAGAGGGGGTGAGTTAAGGTTATGTTTTGGCCAAAGATTAGATAAGGGGGAAATGGGAATTTGGCAATTTGGGAGGAAAATAGTTTTTTTTTTTAAATAATTAGTTATTAAATAAAAAATAAAATAATTTATAAAAATAATATTAATAATTATTTAATTGATAAAAATAAAATGATCTATGATAATTGATAAAATTATTTAAATTATGACAATTATTAAATAATTTAAATTATAATTTATGATAATCATTTAAAATATGATAAAAAAATAATTTAAATTATTATATCAAATTAATATTTATTTAAAATTTTAATTATATAATAAAATTAATAATTATAATAAATTAGTTTGATATATTGTATTCTTTTTAATATGTTAGTATTTTTTAATATATTGTATTATTAATAAATAATTAAAATTTAATTAATTATAATAACTTAATAATTATATTCATGTATTTACATTATTATATTAGGAATTACTTATAATAGTGTTACTTTAAATCTTAATAATTATTTCTTGGTTATAATTAACGAAAATATATTTAATAAAAAAAAATTATAAATATAATCCTAAACAAAAAATAATCAGAGAAAAGAGAAAAAAGATAACAGATAATATGAGATCATAAATAAGGTTAAAAGCGATCGAGATAGATTTGAAAACTAACCTGTATGAGAAACGTTACAAATGACGAAAAAATGTCCATAATTTCGCAACTTTATCTCTATTTCTATAGACACTTTTTATAAAATTAATAGTACTATCTATTTGTTAAAGTTTTAGGCATTTTAAAAATTAGTAGATGAGCAAAAGAGGAATTTTATAAATTAGAAATCGGGTAGAGATTTAATTTTTTATTTTTTATATTTTTGGTATTTAAACAAATATTAAATAAAAATATCACAAAAATAATTTAATGCATAAAAATGAAAAATATAAGAAGGATAAGATTAGCGATGGAAAATATTTAATAAAATATATAAAAAATCATTTGTAATGTTTAATATTCAATTCAAAATATATATAAAAAAAAACATTAACTTTAGTTTTAAATCTTGATTCCTAAACAAACCAATTTATACACCACAAATTCAAAATTTAAAAACATATAAAAAGCAATATTCTTTTTGAGAAAACTAAAATATAAATTATATAAATATAAAAATACAGGAGCATTAATTTTACTTACAATTTAATTTAATATTTTAGTATATAAGTAAAAAGATAAATTTTGTTCTAATATTTAATAGTTAATTAATAAATATATAAGATTGCAGTGTTTGATTAATCAAACATAATGCATTTATTGAGGGTTAACTCACTAAAAATAATAACTGGCATTTATTGATTCAATTAATATATATGTATTTAATAAGAAATTCTATAGTTAATTTAATTATTTTTTTATATTTATATATATCCAAATCTAATTAAATGTTAATATAATATATGATATATATTTTTTATAAACATATGTTAGGAACCAAGTCTATATTATATTTATATATATATATATTTATATATAAAAATATATAGAACTAAATGTTGACCAAATGTGCTTAACTTAATGATAAAAAAGTGATTTAAAATATAAAAATCTAATTGTTGTGGGTTCGAATCCTCACAAAAATAATATTTTTTTGTGAAATTACAATATTTTGATACTTATTTACTTATTGACTTATTTATTTAAAAATTATACATATTAATATTTAATTTATTATATAAAAATTCACGTGGCTATCAAAATATTATTTTTAATATAATGTTAATATTTTTATAAGATTAATTTTTATAAAATGATATTATTTAGTCATTTAATTTGAATGAATAAAACATTATTTCTTTATATAATTTTATTTTATACATATTGACATATTACTAAATTTATATAATGAACTCTAATTATTAACTCAATTAATTTTATTCCTGAACTCATAGTCGAGCTAGCTTACGAGCTCATTTTCAAGCCAATTCACAAATTGGATCACGAGCCAATTATTGAGTCAACTGAGTTTATTATCAAGTCAACTCACAATCATACTATCAAGTTAGCTCACGAGCTTTGTTTACGAATCCATTTGTCGAGCCAACTCGCGAGCTGGTTCATGTACTTACAAACGAGCCAACTTGAGAGCTAATGAGCCTAGTATTGGGTTACTCAAGCAATATTTGACTCGCTTAACTTTTTGAATTTTAAATTTAGTTTGAAATTTGACTCGTTTATGAATTAAGTCGAACAAAGACGAGCTTTTTTCAAGTCGGACATTGAGCCACTCAACTCATTTTCAACCCTAGATGGTGACTGCATTTGTCATAGTTGTCGTCAATGATGAGTCGTGATGGTCGAGTATGATGATGGCCAAGGTCGAGTATGACAATGGCCAACGATGTAAATGGAATGGCTGTGTACAAGAATGTTTTTAGAAAATAATTATACAATTGCAAAAGGTGACTATGGGATGGAAAAAAAATGGGCGTAAATAAAATTTTTCCTATGAGAATTAACTTCTAATTTATAAAATTACTATTCTACCTTCTAACAAATCAAAAAATTCCAGCCCTACTGCCCAAATCCCTAACCCAAAATCTCAATCAGGGCATCACTTTTTCATCTCTCTTCTTCTCCCTCCCAGTTGGGGCTCCTGTCCGTCATCTCCGGCGTCTCTCGTCTCGCTTATCTCCGGCATCCATCGTCCGTCGTCGCTGACCCAAATCAAGAAGGTGCTGAAGCCGCTGTTTCGTTTTCCTCGCTGTCTTCACGCTGTCATATCCGGCGTCACAGCATCTCCGTCTTCTTTGTTGCTGCCGCCGGCGCCACAGCGTTCCCGCTCCGGCGTTTCTGCTGCGGCCATTGATTAGCAATTATTGACTGCTCCAAGATATTCAGATCTCAGAGGTATGCGATTTTTTCTGTATTTTGTTGTTGATTAGCAATTAACAACAAAAAATACACAGCAAACATCTGTTAACAACAACAAAATACAGAATTTCCCTTGGGTATTTTTCAATGTGGGTGTAAAGAGTAAAAATGGTGGTTGCATATAGAATTTCCTTTCTCAGAGTTATCCTAAGTTCCCAACAATGCTATCTATTATCTTCGTCATATGACTCATATCTCTGATGAACTGTCAGCCACATCCTTGGCACAGATATAATCATCAAGCTAATGGAAAAGGTTTTGTGATTTTGATACTTCTGATACAGATAGCATTACAGATCTGGGAAGGTCTAGATATGTCCCAGATCTTATCTATATCTATTTTCTAAAAGTGTGCTGAGATTTATGTGGGTGCAAGGTTTGTGTTATTCCGTGTATATGTATATTTGACATTTGTATAGGTATATTTTCAAATATGTGAAGCCTGTAATCAGATTTTAAACTTTATGGGTGTGACGTAATAAAGTTCGTGAACGATTTGAGAAACAGAAACTGAAAATGCAGCTCAAATACGATATATGGAGTGGTCTCTTAACCCGCCATATGATGTTTGAGACATACTCAGAGAGGCTTGAGTCATTTTAGTGATAAAGCAGTAAATGATCATGAAATAATTTCAACCATATCAAATCAAGTCAAGAACCATATAAAGAGAGTTGTTTTTTTTCCATATCTAAATATAATGGCTTTTGACAACTATATTGGTGTGGCTACCTGGCTATTCCATTTTACATCAGACAACTATATATCACCTTTTCTTTTTCCCTTGTCATGTCTTTTACTTTCCCAGTGAAGATTAAGATTTAAGTCTTGTAGCATGGGAAATTAGTCATCCCAGTGAAGGTTAAGATTTAGTATTGTCCATGTCAGATACTGATGTTTTACATGTGCTAATAAGGATTGTAACATAAGCTGTCATTGTGCAGATCATCCTCGCAGGTGATACGGATTCTTGACATAAATATTTTCTCACCATGTGGTTCTACCATAAGAATATGAAAACCTGTCAGGCAGTAGGAATCTCCTGTCAACTTATTAGAATGAGGGAAGTTGGCAATTACTTGGGTTTAGTGGACACTCTGCTCTTGTTGAAGTGCTCCACCACCCTCTTTTATTCCACTTTAGGTTTTGATAACGCGTTATTTTCATTTCTTTCTCTGTGTACAACAATTTTGACTAGATGCACCATGACATTGTTCTGCATTTTGGATCATTGTGTGGCTGTGTTTTTAAGATCATTTCTGTTTTCAAATCCCTTATCTGGTCCATTTGTTTAAGTTAGATGCAGTCTCTTTTGCTGAGCTAAATTTGCATTGGAATAATGACTACTTTTAAATTTTGTTAGTACCTTGGATCTTCAGTATAAATTTTTTGGGGCTTCTGACAAATGATTCTGTAATAGAAAAAAAACAAATTTGACAACCTTTTATCCCATTAGGTGGGAATAAAAAACAAGAAAAGAAAAGAAAATTATAAATATAAATGCAACTCAGGTCTGACACATCAAGTGGTCCATTAAACTGTCATATGATGCTTGGGACATTGCGCAAGGGCTTTGAGTCTATCTGCAATGGACAGTGAAATGATTTCAGCCACATCCCTTCTGATGGCAGTCCCTGTTTTAAACTTTTAAAGAACTTAATTGGTAACAAAAATAAAAGGTTTAATCTGTATTGTCATGTTCAGATGTAGTGCAAACCTTGAGTGAGACAATCTTTATTGTTACTTCAGTTTGCTGATAATTTCCTCTCCATAAGTTACTATCAGGGATGAAACACATTGTGAAGATAATGACATTGCTGGTAGCCATATCTGCCTTTTGGATTGGCCTACTCCAAACATCAATAGTTCCACACAGCTATACTTGGTTGGTGAGCTACTTCTTCTAATATGCGTGCCTGCTTGTGTACATATGTTAATTAACTTTGTTGCTGACCGCACTTAGTGAGATTAAGGCTTGTGCAATGATGTTCATTAACTTTATTTTTTCTAGCTTGCTTCATTTGTTCTTTAGCTTACATGGCATTTTTGACTAATGTCCAGCTACCTTTGTACTTTATTGTGTCATTGGGATGCTATGGCCTATTGATGGTAGGAGTTGGTCTGATGCAATTTCCAACTTGCCCCCAAGAGGCAGTGCTTCTGCAGCAGGTATTTACTTTTCCTTTTGGTTTACTTTGCATAGCAAAACTTCATTTCTCTTGTTTCTGAGGGTTATTGCTAAATAATTATTCATACCTAAGAAAAGGCTTTTGTTGGGGCTGGAGGTTGAAGGAATACGAAATAAAGAATTTTTTGCCCTTCTTTTCTCCCTTTTTCTTGGTTCATAAACTTCTACTCTGTTTGAATGCTGTTGCTATTCATCATGTTCATGCATTAATATAAAGCCTTGGTATATGGTTTCCACTATAAAGATAAAGAATTCATGCATACAAACATACCACTAAAATAATGGATGATTGTGAATTCTATAGGTTGACCAAGTAGGAAATTGAACTATGCAATAATATCATTGTAAAAATGATGGATAGGTTATTTCATTGTAGAAAATGGTGTCCTCATTGCTCAGGACTCCCAGATTTCTGAGAGTTGGGGGAGGGTGGAACCTATGACCTTCCAGTCACAAAAGAGCAACTTTAGAGTTACTACCAATGCTCACCCTTAAGGGCCAAAGCATAAGATATGACAGAAAAAATATAGAAAGAGCATAGAACAAATGCACCCAAACAACAGTACACAATAGGAACTTAGGAAGTGTAAAGATTTGGACCCCAATTGACAGAAACAATGAAAGTTTCCTCATCACTAAATCCTAAAGAGATCCCCATGAAAGAGAATTCAGTTAAAAGTTATAATAATCTGATGTTGACAATGAATCAAATGATACATAGTGAAATATACTGTTGAGGAGGGCTCTAAGATAGGAGAACAATACTAGTGCAGAGATTTCAAGCATAAATTAAGGGTTGAACTACTGCAATATCAGTATTGTTTGAAGAACTATAAATAGTATTAGAACTATATTCCATGTAAGGTGATCTACCCATCAAGTTCCGATTGCAATAGCATACACACAAGGGAAAGCACTTGTCATTCTTAGTTGGCATTCTGAAAACAAATGACAATTAATACCTGTCAAATCTATCAACAATAGAAAAAGAAACAAATTACAAACCATCCAACCCTATCATCTAACAGACCTACAAAAATAATTTTGAAGTAATCAAAAGGAATCAACAAAATGATCAAATATAGAAAAATGTTTTAACTCCAAAAATTAGAAACATACAAATCTATATTGACTAGCAAGCGGTTATAGAATTTACCATAGATCCACGTCATGAAATTACCTCTTTTCAAAAAGCCCATGTGAATTTGATTATTTAAATATACCTCAAATATCTAATAACTGATAATGAAAACAACCGTAGAAATCAGTTAAAGCTCAACCGTAGAAATCAGTTAAAGCTCAACCGTAGACAACAACACAATAACATATCCAGCCTTTATCCCACTATGTGGGGTCGGCTACATGAATTCTAGACTTCTATGTATTTCTGTCTTTTGTCATATCCTCATTTAGATCCATATATTTCATATCAAATTTTAATGTCTCTCACAAAGTCTTATTGGGTCTACCTCTACCTCTTTTTGTGACTAATTGTTCCATTTCATCAACTCTCCTCACAGGAGCGTCTCTTAGTCTCCTTCTCACATGACCAAACCATCTTAGTCTAGTCTCTCTCATCTTCTCCTCGATTGGCACTACTCCTACCTTATTACGAATAACTTCATTTTTAATTTTATCCTTTCTTGTATGTCCGCACATCCATCTTAACATCCTCATCTCCGCTACACTCGTCTTTTGCTCATGCTGGTATTTGAAAAGCTCAACCGTAGAAATCAGTTAAAAACTTAAAATGTAGCTAAGTTTTGCTTTATTATTATTTTTCAAAATGTAACAATGAGAAGTCCAAGCTTTAGCAGACAAAGGTGCTTCATGAATGAAAAGAAAATTCTTCCCTTGATGAAATATTTGATGGAGCAGGGGTAAAGACTACTTACCGTATTTTGTGTGTCTTTATGAACTCAATTATGTATATATAACCTTATTTGGTAGCAGTATTAATGCTGGTCATCAGAACACATTTTAAAATGTATTCTCAAAAGATGATAATGTGTGTGACTTTTTGCAATTTTATTTCTTCATTTTCTGAAGAAGAAATTTGAAATGTGGTTATTATCCTTTTTGCAAATCTAATTGTCTGACTTGCTGACATCTAATTTCCCCAAATTGCCTAAACCATCAGAACTTGCAAACCTTTTATTTCCACTTTTGAATGCATGTTAAATCAATATGGTTTCCAAAACCCCACTTTTCAGTTATTGGAGTTCCATCTAATAGTTTACTTTCTCTCTCCCTCTTTGTTTTTTCTCCTTCAATTTGAAAGGCCACTAGGCACTAGCATTATGTATTTCTATGTTCCATCATCTTTTTGTTTGAATTAACAGGAAACTTAAAACAATAATATATTGAACCTTTTTGGTTAGGTGAAATAAAATATTACTGGTTCTGTTCACTACTGATAATTTTATAAACAAG
Organism: Diospyros lotus; assembly: GCF_014633365.1. Classification (NCBI taxonomy): domain Eukaryota; kingdom Viridiplantae; phylum Streptophyta; class Magnoliopsida; order Ericales; family Ebenaceae; genus Diospyros; species Diospyros lotus. The sequence continues at coordinate 455,687 of NC_068349.1, read as the reverse complement.
TTTCTCCAGGTTTGAACCATGAAAAGAGAGGGGTTATCGTAAAGCAACTGCTTGTAATATGGGATCTTCACATGTTTGAAGTTTTTCCAAGGTTTCATATATGAGATTTCACAAATGATGTTTGGGTTGGAAAAGACTGATAATAATCCAGACCTACTGGACATTTTCTCCTTGAACTTGGATTAATGGTTATTGTTCGAGGCTTAGTGTGAGATTCTTCTCAGATGGAATTATATTTTGCCTAAAATTGTGATGTAGGTGGTTACCTTGCTAGTTCTTTATATTTCTTTAGAGTGTAATGGGGGCAATGAGTATCCAAAAATATTTGTTTGTACGAGGCTTGTGAAGAAAAAGAAGTGTAACCAATTAAATGTATTTTTGTTGTTACTTCTCTGGACCCAAGATTTTTTGAAGTGATAAAATAAGGTATTCCATTGGGATTGAAAAGGTGAATTTATTATTGATAGCTTTTGATCTGTTCCTTACCTGCATCATCTGTTCTTCCTTTATGTGCTTAAATATGTTTACATGGGTATGGACGGGCCTTATTTTGTTAATATCTAATTTTTCTTGTCTATGCTATGTAAATCTATAACTAATTAGGTTCTTTTTGTAGGACATTGTGGAGGCAAAGGAATTCCTACAGCAAAGAGGGGTTGATATTAGTTCCGATTGATCTGAAATGCCTTGAAAGAAAGCTCAACTTTGGTAGAGAAGAGTTTTGGATGCTTCAGACCAGGATTTGTGCATTGGAGTTACCCAAAAGAGTATTTCACAATGTTCTCCCTTAATATCCCAGCTATGTGATGAGAAATAAGGATTTTAGATTTCAATGTAAAGATATTTAGAGTTTGTTTAGGTTTGAGTGTCATGTTTTGATTAGATTTTAGATTGTTAAATGTAAGTTAGGTTTTATCTTCTATTACAGTTGGGATAGAAGGATTGGATTTTGCTCACTGTGCCGCCTCTGTATTGATGGAGCTTGAATTCAGTAAAAAATGCTAAATCTTTTATACCTAAATCACTGACTGGCAGTGTCAGAAATCTAATTGGCCTGGAACCCACTGAATGGCAAAGTCTGACCTGACACTCATATGAACCCATATATTTTTAAAGATTTATTAGCTTCCCCAGTGTCAATTGATGAACTATGATTTGCATCACTGGGGTGAATTTTGATGTAGAATATGCATTAGATTGGAGTGGGTATCCTTGACAGCGTCAAGAATGAGAGTGGAAACATTGGATTGTTTGAGACCACTCCGGTACCTGTTTAGTATGGAGATTGCTGGAAGTGTACTTTTTATTGTATTGCACCAACAGGCTAGATTAACAGAGTGCATACAACAGCAATTAGCAAATACCCATTAGGACTAGAGTCTCAGTCAGGGATGCCCATTTGCAGCCTTGCTATCTACTTTAGGAACTTCTCCTCCAAATCTGCTTCCGCCTAGAGCTGTACCTGTACGTTCTCCAGGTCCAGTCTTGCTGAGAGCCCTCAACCACCACCAGGCCAAAGGGACGTCCGGGTGAATGATGTTGAACAACGATGGAGGCCACCACCACCACCATGGGAGGTGGAAATCACTGTTGCCAATTGGGAAGCCGCCATTGTCGCCCAAAGGAAAGCCGTTAGTGCCACCAATGCCAGGCGTCACCCCGGGATTGAGGAACGTGTCATCTTTGGCTGAGACATCCCGCCCTCCTTCAGCAATGGCAAAGAAGGCGGCGAGGAAGACCGCCAGAGCGAGGGCGGGCAGTGCCTTGCTAACTCTCTCCATGGTAATTTTTCACTCCTCCCTGATAATGCTCTCTATATCTTGTTCTGTTTTGCTTGAGATGGGGTAGGGTAGATGGAGAGGCTTCCCCATTTTATAGTGGAATTGCAGAGATTCAGCTGCTTTCTCTTCCCAAATGTGGGACTTTATCAATGGGGCTATGCGTGTCCGCTAATACGGCTTAAAGAAAAAGAGTTAATTTTGGTTGGCACCCGCAGCAGAGGATTGTTATTATCATCTTTAATTTCAGCAGTTGATTAGGTCCCTCTTGAACCAGAGGTGGACAAAATGATGGTGATAAGTCGTATATGGCTTTATGAATTCATTGCTTCGGGGAAAAGCATTACCCTGTTAATTCTATCATCTTGTAGCTTAAATTATTCCATTAATGGTGACTGACTGATCCAATCCAATGGTGGCCGTCATCATCAATTCAACCAACTGTTTGAAATTGGTAATCAGATAATGGTTCAGAAACCCACTGCGTTTGTACAAATAATTTAAGGATTAATTTAAGGTTCATATCTCTACAAATAATTTAAGTTTGACATTTAGAAAAATAATATTTTTTTAAAAAAGATAAGAATCGAAAACACAATAAAATGTATAAATAAAATATATATATTTTTTGTATATATAAATTTTAATATAAAAAATTATATATTTAAAATTAATATATAATATATAATTTTTATATTATATATGATAGGAAATTTTTTCCATCATAATATTACGAAATGACTTGAGTTTCTAAAATTGTGAAATCAGTTTAAAATTATTTTTTTAATATTTTTTGACCTTTCAATATAAAAAATATTTCAGAAATATCAGAATGATAATCTCAAAACATTTTTGTGTATTATAGTGTATAGTATTTTTGAGGTTTTTAAACTCACTTATTTTAATTAGTTTAAATAAATTCTAAATGTCATAGATTTAACTATTAAAGATTAAATTTAATTAAAGTTTATCTATTGCAAAATAATATTAGAATAAGGTCTAAATTGAGATCAACTTGGACGTATACATATGATTTATGTAAAATAATAATAATAATAATAATAATAATAATATTATTATTATTATTATTATTATTTGAAGTTGCCTGACATGGCCCACTTTTTCAGGAGCGTTTTAAAGAAATTTTCAATTTTTGTTTTAAAAATTAAAACAAATATTATTTTAATTTTTTATTATAATACTTTTAATAATATGATATAAAATATAATATATTAATAAAAATATTATAAACTATTTTCCATTATCGAGACTTAAGCATATTGTGAAGGGAAATTCTATTTGCAATCATAAGTTTTGCTCTTCACAACCATTATAGGTAAAATATTAAATTTTATTATTTACTGCCACATTTATTATTTTGTCTAACCATTTATATACCAAATATACTCTCCAAACAATCATACACCCCACGCGCATTCAAGTTGTTCTTCTTCGCATCAAACTTTGGTCTTCTTCCTATTCTCATTCTTTGCGCATCAAACCTTGTTATTCTTCTTCTTCAGACTACTCTCATAGACCACTACCGGCCTCTCACCGTCGTCTATTTCGCTTGCCTCGCCCACCCTCTTCGTTGGAGTTCTCTGAAATCGCAAAAAATGCCCCGCCAAGTAAGGGTTTCTCAAATCATGGGATTTGGGGAACCCTTCACCCCTCAACAACAAGGTCCGGGGGCTAAGGGGTTCCCCAAACTTCGAGATTCAGGAACCTCTAAGCCCTCGAACAACAAGATTCAGGGGGTATGGGGTTTCTCGAATCTCGCCCTTCAGGGGGTAAGGGTTCTCCTAACTTACTTATATCAGGTTGAGTTATTAGTATCAAAAATTAAAATTATATATGTATTATAACTATATTTTATGAAAAAATAAAAATTTTATTATATATATAATTATAACTATATATTATAATATATAAAATATAATCCATTAATTTTTTCCGAATCTATGGATTCAGAATTCCTTCAATCTTCTGAATTTTAGGGTTTGGGGAACCCCAAATCGCCCAAATCCTAAGATTCGGGGCTTCAAGACACCTCTGAAAGGTATTTTTTTATTTTTTAATTAATCTTATTTTTTTAATTCATTCGTCGTGTATGTAAATTATGTGATTTAATTTATCCGTAATATATGTAAATTATGTGATTTAACTAGTGATCGATGTTATAAATTATGTTATTTTTAAATATAAATTATATAGATGTATGTTATTTGATAATATTAAGAAATTATTTTAATTTTTAAAAACATTTATAATTTTTTACTATTTTATATTGATCTATTATAGTTGTTATTATTTGAATAATAAAGTAAAGTGCTATGGTGATGATTAGTGAGAAAGTAGATGCACGTGTTTGAGGAGTAATAGTGAGTGATTAATCGTCAATGATTTAAATAAAAGATAAATATGAATTTTCGTTTGAAAATATTTTAAAAATATCAAAAATGAGTTACAAGAAAAAAAAAAAAAAAGGCTGTAAATAGAATTTCGTTATTGTGCGTAAATAATGATTCAGCCAAAGGGGGGAATAGTCAGATTTGCCCCTGTCTTGCACAAACTTCAAAGCATGGGCAAATCTGTCTTTTCATCCCTTCGACCGAAATTCTCGGCCCCAATTCGATATTTGAATCACACTGCGGTTGTGAGAAATCGGATTTCCAATTGCGATCGATCACTCTCTGTGGAGAGTTTCTCTCTGGATTCGAAAATCCGGTGACGATGGGAAGCGGCGGCGGCAGCGGCAGCGACGTGGAGGCAGGGTTTGCGAAGCTGCAGGGGGAAGACTTCGAGTACTATATGCAGACCTACTCCATCATATTGGGCCGCAACAGCAAGAAATCAACCGTCGATGTCGACCTCTCCTCCCTCGGCGGCGGCATGAACATCTCCCGCCACCACGCCCGCATCTTCTACGACTTCCAGCGCCGCCGATTCGCCCTCGAGGTCTTCGGCAAGAACGGCTGCTTCGTCGAGGGCGTGCTCCACCTTCCCGGTAACGCTCCCGTCAAGCTCGACTCTCAGGACCTCCTCCAGATCGGGGACAAGGAGTTCTATTTCCTTCTCCCTGTGCGCAGCATCCTCGGCGGCCCCATCGGCCCCCGGCACCACCTCAATTACCATCCTCAGCCCGCCGCGGCGGCCGCGCCGCATCACCACCAGTTGCTGCCGCCGGCCGGTAGGGTTGCGAAGGCTGGGAGGGGTAGGGTTATGAGTAGCAACAGCGAGTACTTTGAGGATGACTATGCCGATGAAGAAGGTCGTGGCGCCGGCGACGAGGGCTTGGTTCCGGCTAAAAAGGTGAGGAGGGGAGGGGATGGGCATGAGATGTACGGGCACATCTCGTCAGGTTCCGGTGGAAAGGGGGTGGTTTCGGGACAATTGGGTGAGTAAATATTAGCCTTCTTTTTGCTTTAGGAGAATATTAAGCACCAGAATTTTACTATGATGAATAATAAGACGCTGCTTGTTGAATAGTTTTATCTAGACCATTACTTGGATTAACAACACTTTTCTTTTATTATCGTTTTCAGATTCTGACAATTGTCAATTTACAAATTACTTGCACCTAGATTCGATACGAAAATTCCTGCTTTCATTTAGCTGGATATCTAGGTTTGTTTTTAAGAATTTTACCTTATCATCTAACTATGTATCATTCCGCAGGGTATGTGGCATTTGGCATTTGCTGCAAATTGATTCACATAATTTCACACCTGAGTTTAAGTTTCTTTCTCTTTTTCTTGGATGAGTTTAGGTTTCATTTTACTGGCCAACACATTATACGTCTCATTCTAACTGAGTGCTAGCTAAACTCTGATTGCACGGCCTTTTTTAGTGAAAGTGTCTTTTTCGCTACCCTCAAGTGGCTAAAACAGGTCCATCATTTTAGGTGTCAAAATTCTGATTGATGGTTGGGATAAAGCAATTCGGTGAAACCTTTTGTAGTTTGCTTTATGTTCAGGTTTCAAGATCTTGGAGGGAGGTGATTTTTGGAAACCACAGTTGTGTTTCCTATGTGCCTTTACTTTCAATTCAAACCCAAGCATACTCAGTCTTGCCTACCAATGGAAGAAGTATTTAGTTGTTGTATGACATTAATTTTTATTACAACACTGTTGTATATCATGGGAAGTATATCTGAATTTAATTGGAAATGAAGGTTTTTTTTTGGTAGTATAGTTGCAATATGGCAGTATGGAAAACTGATTTAAAAACAGTGGTTTGCCTCCCAGAGGTCTTTTGCTCCACGAGTTGGGACTAACTAGATACTCTGCTCCACTAAGCACTTCACTTATTCGCCAATCTTGACATTGTTGATTATTATTTTCTTTTGTTAAAACCAGTTTCCACACGGCATTGGTGCCTTTCAAAAATAGAGCTGCAAATGTTTCCCAACTGAGTTGTCGATAAATTAGTTAGGTAGTTAATATCTGCAACAAGGAGCAATCTTACAGGACTAAATCCCAAGCCATTTCCCCAGAGTTCACACATCACTCAACTGTTGCCATTTTCGCTGGAGCTCCATCCACTCCACATTTGCTTTTTGGTTCTGTATTCTATTTTTCTTCCCCTTGGGCCCATCTTGAAGGAACCAATTAGTAGAGGCCAAGCCACATTACTTCGTAATCTGCTGCTGTTCTTATAAATCTTATATATTTTAACTATTTGCAAGAAGGGAAGGGTAGATAATAGAGAGACATCTTCTCCTTCTCTTCAAATGGACAGTTCCTGTGAATCTTATACACTACATGCAAAAAGGAATGGAGTGTTGAAGGTGAAATGAGATCTTCGGTTGAGCAGTATGAAAAAAATAAAGAATCTAAACATCCGATGGACAGTTTCCTATGCAAGTATCTAGCAAAATAGGTAGAGAGAAACTAAGAAAAACTTGGTGGGAGATAATTAGTATGATATGAATTATGAGGGCCTGCAAATGATAAGGTCATAGTTTGTAATGATATGGCCAATCTCACATAGGAGTTTTTTACTTGAATAGATTTTTTTTTAAATGATATTACCAAAATAATAGCCTCCCCAAACTATTTACTGGAGTAGTATTTAGAAGGCCACTCAGCATGCTGTGCAGGTGTATGCTTGCCAGGCATGTGACAGAAAAGGACCCCTGGCAGAAGCTTAAAAATGCTCTTGGCAGGGTATTTTTAACCCAAGCCCTTGCTCCCCACACTATAATTATTCTGAGTGTGGGAAGCAAAGCAATATGTTGAGCGATTGATTGAACACTTAGCACACAATCGTCACACTCTCACACGAAAACAGAAAGGAAACAAGAGACAAAAGGGTTTATCCTGGTTCGGACTTTGAATGAATCAAAATTTTACATCCAGACTGAAAGGCGATACCCAGAATTCACTATAGAATAGATCAGTACACACACAGCCTTCACACACAGGCTTCCCTCACAGAGATTACAAAGTCTAATAATCCTAGGCTTTTCTCTCTTGTGTACATGCAGAAAATTGAAGAAAATGCGCACCAAAAACATAGCCGGTCCCTCTATTTATAGAGTATAGAGGAGGCGGCAATTACAAGACATTTAAAAGAAAGAACAAAAGTTGGTACTAACTGTTACATGGTTAGTTACCATTACAATGACTTTTAAAATTTAAAAAAAACATTTGATTCCTTTAATGCCTCTATTCTGATTTTAAGACTTACTTTGTGCAAACTTCAACACAATATCTATAAACCTATAAATGCTGCTGAGGGAGCTCCAAAATGCTCCCCCCTGAAGCTTTTATATGAAACACATATAATACCAATAATACATATATCTAATACATGTAATGAATGTACCCCAACATATATGTAATACAATGTATCATGATACATGTGCCATTAAAAGAAACACAATTAATGGTACACACCCACACACATACATGATGACTGCCTTTAATGTTATATACATATACATTCCCCAAAACTGCTTCAATAGACAGTGTTCATCATATTGTGTGTGAGAGTATTCGTCCTAGCTTCAATCAACAGTGAATTGGTTACAGATTAGATCTTGTGCTTGCTTACTCTGTTGGATTGTGAGTAAGACTGGTCAAGACTCAAGACTGAGAGATAGAGAGAGCGAGGGTCCGATGCAGATAAGGGTTCATGCAAAGTAATTTGGGGATTTTGTTGTTGTAACTCCCATCAGCATAAAATGGCGTCATATAAGTAGCCTGACTTAAGTCTGATATTGTCCGTAGGCCATATACGCTCTTCATATGTGCGTTTTATCAGCTTTGTGCATACAAATGCTCCTGGCAGCGGCATTTCTCTGTTTCAGCATGTCATGCGAGCAATCGTGCCCGTGTAGCTGCTGAGTGGCCTCCTCAATACTATTCCAGTAAATAGTTTGGGGAGACTACTATTTTGGTAATATTGTTTAAAAACAATACTATTTTTTAAAAACCTCCCTCACATAGTGGCTTAAAGGTTGAGATGATGTTGTTAGGAGAGGGATGTGCCAAGGCCAACTGTCCTCTATATTGGGGAAAAAAAGCAAGATCTTAAATCTATGAATTGGCTGTTCAAACTCTGAATGGTTCTTTTGTTTCACTCTCCCCATATGGCATCAACTAAAAGGATGTGAAAAAATAAAGCAACAGTAACTTGCCATCAAATATTACAAAAACCACTAGAGCTGCCAGAACCTGTATAAAATGACTGAATAATGCTGTTTGTTGGATTCACAAAAAAATCACAATCCCTTGATGTATATTCCTCTTTTTTTCTTTTACTAATATTGAAAAACAAAAATGAAGTGCATAGGTAAGTTCCTCATGGAAATTTACTGTAATTTTTTAGTAGGACGTGGCTTTGTTGATTTTGCCTCTTCCAGAGGACATGATGAAGCCTCTTGTGCTTCCATATGAATGCAAATTGTTACAACCTGCTGAGAAAATTGAAAGAATTGAATAGTGACATGGAGCTGTACATCAGAATTTGTTTTTATTGGTGCTCTGTACCATTAACATGATATTTGTCTCCAGTTCCTGCAGATAAGAAGGTTGAGGCAAGGTCCAGAATCGACAGAGATTCCGATAATCATCAACTTCTTCAGTTGGAAGAGAAGGATGTGGTATCATCTGTAGCTACAGTGCTTTCTGATCTTTGTGGTCCTGGGGAATGGATGCCAATGGAAAAACTCCATACAGAGGTAACTTTGAAACATTTTCCTTCTGGACACTGTTACTGGTGCTGAAATCATTGGCCAGTTTGGGGTAGTGAGTGTGAATGCAAAGGTAGAATGAAGTAGAATGGGCTTTTTGCCCATTCGCCATTCCAATCCGGCCAATGACTTTTGCATATATTACATTATTCTTTTCCTTTTGCACTGTTGCTTTCTATGCATTAGTTGATTGTGATCTCACCCATAAGGTTAATTGTGTAGTGCCAAGGATTTACTGTTCAATGGTGCTGAAAAGCTTCTTACTGGCTTATTGTTTTTCTTATCCTGAATGATCATAAATGATCAAAGGCCTCCATCTTTGCTTGATGTTTAGACAATTGCAGGTCAACCAGTGAGAATTAAATAAAGAGCAAACGTTTTCAACTATTCTGGTCAACTACAGCTAATGTTTGGTTTAGTCCACTCTCTGGGATAATACAGAACCTTCAGATTCTTGGAATCCTTTTTACTTTCTTGCCTGATTAGAAATCCATTTTAAACGACCACCTTCTACTTATTTTTACTCCTCCCTTCACTTTGAAACACCATGCATTAAATTGCAGATTGGCTTGACTTTAGGTATTCATAGCTGTAGTTAAACTGAATTTTGTTCAACATTTGTTCTTGCTAGTATTGTTCAAGTTTTAAGGATTGAGTACTTTGACCTAGTACCTCTGCCATCTCGAGTAGTCCAGCTGCACTGCATCATTGTGTTGAACCCCTTAGACATTCTACTGTTCCAGTGTACCTACATTAAGTCAGATAGTTGTGCTCGGCTTTCTCCATTCTTAGGCAGTCCATGATAGGGGCTACTGATTAGGCTTTTTTACATGGGATTTGAATTAACTATTGCATCAATGCTGGTCTCCAGTTTCTTTGAATTAACTATTCCACTTGAATTAGGCACTATTCTCTGTTTATTCTTCAGCTCCAGTTTCTTTGGGGCCTCCAGTTCCTCAGAATACAAACTCCTATTTTCTTGTTGGTGCAGTTGTTGGACCAATACAGCAATGTTTGGCATCACAGTCGCGTGAGGAGATATCTCACACCGGAGGACTATCCTGGTCCTGAATCGATGGGGAAACCATGGTTTGGATTGCTCATGTTGTTGAGGAAGTATCCGGAGCATTTTGTCATCAATACAAGATCCAAGGGCCGGGTAACCCTAGAGTTCGTCTCTCTTGTATCACTCCTTTCATGAGATCTTGAAGCCTCGCCATAAATGCTCCAAGGGCTGTGCAAACCCAAGAGCCCGTCTCTCTTTCCCCGTGGCTTTCATGAGATCTTGAATCCTCGCCTGTTATGACTCTGATCTGTATGTACTTAACCCTGGAACGTGTTAAGCAAGAACTTAGGATAGCGGATGTAAATGACCCTCTTGGATGTCAATCATGATATTTGTATATTTATCATTTACGACTTCATGCACATCATGCCGTGTTTGTTTTGACTCTTTTGGTGCCTGTCTTCTCCCCTCCTGAGCCAAATTGGGCCACATATCTTTGCGGGATGTTTCATTGGCTCATTTTTGCTCCGTCCTGCCACGCCATGTGAATTAATGATCGTTTGGCCTGATTCTGCTTTGCCCCTTTTCTAAAATCTCAAAATAAGTAACACGTTTTCTCCGGGTATAATTATTTGGTTTTGCTATCTCACTGTAACCATCTGTAGACAGAATCAGAGTCTTCTACTCTTCAGCCAATTCTACCCAGCAGCAAAACTATGAAGCTTTTAGACAAGAAAAAAAAAGCAAGACTTCAAATGTAACTATAAGTTGCAAACAAATGACAAGACATCTGATGCATACTTGTCCCTTTATTAATCCTGGGCTTGTGCTTCTGCCGTACAAATTTACAGGCCCATGCCAGTACATGAATCAGCCAGCAACGGCTCACAAGTTCAAGGGTGCTGAAGCTCAGGAAATCCTCCTCATGGCATCGACTGGATGTAATTCTCATCCACAGTATGGGTGTCATTCTCAAAGCTCGAGATGTGCCCAGAAAATGGAGTCACATCCAGAGCAGGGAAAAAAACAGAGAATATCCCTACTTGCTGCGAATTGTTATTTTGAGGTCGAGCCTTACCAGGAGGCGAAGAAAAACAAAAAAAGAATCGACAAGGAGTACAACTAGTATAATGTTAAATCTCATGATTCTTCTTTGCTAAGGTTATCAACATTCCTTAGAGCAGAAAGCTGCTGCTCCCGAGCTTTCTTTGCGGCAAGAGCTTCCTCGTCCAGCACTTGGATCGGTGACCATTCTGGCAGCCTCAACCACCCACCATTCTTATGTGAACTGTCACTGCTCCCCAGCATGGATTCGCGGAAGCTCTTCAGAGCAGGTTTGAATTTTAGAGTAGCAAAATCTACTGTTGTTCCCAAAACTGCAAAGATGATGGAGTATCGGATAGCACCAATTTGACCACCTGAAAAATCAACGACTTGAAAGGTTAACCTCCGGGGATAAAGAAGAAAAGTTAAGACGGCCTTGCGCATATATTTTAAAAGGACCTTAAGTGTCAGCCCCTCAGAATGATGCATCCTATCAGTAATCAAGGAATCCTAGTTAGCATTTTGAACCACGCACGGACTTGAATCAATTACCAACCAATGAGCTTGAGCTTACACCAATTAGCTATCCAGGTGACAATTCAATGACTACTCTTTCTTCTATATGAACACAACTTATTTAATATTACAAATAACAACTTGATTTCTAATACAATAACAGGTAAGAGAAGTTGGACATCATCAGCTCCGTTACTTCACAAAGAGTTGGGGCAACAAAAGGAAAAATTTACCCTATTCCCCTGTTTGTTTCAGGGTGAAAAAAGAAGGGAACAAAAAGGAATGAAACCAAGAGGAAAGTTAGGGGCTGTTAAGTTGTGGAAAATTATCCCAGTTTTCAAAAAAAATTACTCCACAAGAAATGGAAAATTAGAAAAAAATTTCAAATACAGAAAATTTTCAAATGAAAAAGGAGATTTGGAAAATGCAGTTTTCCGAAATTGAACTTGGAAACTAAAATGAGTTTTCTATGTTTTCCTTGTTAATTCATGTTTTCCAAAAAAATTTCACAAATCATTTCATCTCCTTTAACACAAGTTACAGAAAATAAATTAAAACATCTCTCATTTTTTCCGTACATATGCTCTAAATTTTCTAGATTGGAAATTAGCTTCTGTATTTGTGAAATTTAATGCATTTTCCAAATTTTACATAGAAAACAAAAACTAGAGATTTTATAGAAAATTGGATACAGAAATCTAGAAATCATTTTCCACAACTAGACAGCCCCTTATTTTCTCCTTCATTTTTATTCTTTAACTATTAGTTATTTTACTAAACCCAGTTATTTTGCCTTCAATTTTCTTTTCTTTTTACTTTTTTTTTGTTGGAAAATCAAATAAAAGAAAACTTCTCCTTCATGTACAATTCTCTTTCAATAACTTCCTCTCCCTTTTCCACAAGTTCCAAATTCAACATTTGAGGTTCAACTATACCAGAACAGCAGCATGCATGATGCATAATAGTGGAAAAGAGTACATTGCAAAAAGATAACACCCGAGGAAGTTAAGATCCTTTGGAGGTGGTACAGCAAAAGAATTCATGTGAACCTAATTTTTCAATAGATATATAAGCCTTGAAAAAATATGTGCATAGTCTAAAGAATGATAAAGCATGTGGGGCAGAACAAAAGTAAGGTGGAACGGTGTTCTGAGTACACTAGGCTCCCCACTTTGTAAGGGTTGTATTTTTATGACCCTTACTTGGAAAAGAGGCTGTTTTCACAATTTAAATCCATGACTTCTAGTCAGAAAAGTGCAATTTTACAATCGTGATTAAGGTTAAAGCAAATTTCAAAGTGCAATTTCACCTTGAATATTTTGTTAAATGGAGAGGAATATAAATATGTGCCGTGTGCATATTTATATGCATAAAGAGAGAAAAGAAAAGAAACAAATAAAAAGTAAATATATAATATAACAAGGAAAAAATGAAAATTGTTGCATTTTGAGAAAAAAAACAAATATATATCAAGGTTAAAGCAATTGGCAAAGTGATATGGATAAGCACAACCAATTACATTGTAGGAAAACAAACAAATTAAAAAAAAAAAAGCAAATCCAAAATTTGGCCTTATCTATCAGTTAGGCTTCCAATTGAAGCTACAAACTCAATTCAATGAGCCAACGTGGCTCTCTTTGCTACCTAAAAATCCCCTACAAAAAGGGTTGCAAGTGAAGAAAAGTGGAAGTAATTAAAGATGAAGAAAGAGGATGAATGGGGAGTAAAGAAGAGAGAGGAAGCTGAGTGTAGTGGTGGTGAAAGGTGAGAAATATGTATATATATATGTATATATCTAAGAATGACCGAGGGAGAGATAGGATAAATGGTGAAGGGAACCAACTATTACAGAGAAATGAAACTCTATAAAGTAAGATGGTATATATGTTTATTTTATGTGTTACGTTCATATTTTTGTTCCCTGTTACAGCAACTAAGTTCTTACTCTGAAAAAGCAACAACAAGGTAGCTATCTGACATCAATGCACTTGTGGAAATTCTGTGATCATGGTGCAATTGTGTATGCATATGGGGGTGATCTGTATATATTATGCAACTCCCCTGCACCATGACAGGGAATATTGTACATGTTCACATACCATCTTACTGACTACTGAGTTTATATAAAAATTCACCTGTTTGTTTATTAAATTTTCAGGTATTGTCACATTTTGACACCCAAGTAGAAGGTATAGGCTGAAGTTAAATGTGTAAATACCATATGGCTCTATGATCTGTTAAATAAATGGCATGTTATAAAACTTTTTTTTCCATATCATTTGTTAAATTTTGTATTTCAAAATATTCATGGGTTGTAACTCTGTTTGTAATGTTTTTATTTCTATGCTCTCAATTATGAGCTTAGTTATTTCTATATAAGTTAAAGGTATAGATGTGTGCCTGTGTGAATATATAAATACACACACACACACACATATAGGAACTTGGTTACGTTCCATTACCTTATCTATATAAAAAGAATAACATAATATTTTAATGATAAAATAATCTTCTACTATATCCTAACATGAGGCTAAAACAAAATTAACCCATATATTATAAACTCCATACTTTTTTAAGGACATATATGCAAATAAATTAATTAATTAAGACACAGGTTTTAGTTCTGTGCAAGACAAGTCTTGGGCTAAATTTGAGTAAAAGAATTATTTGAAGTCACAATATTTACAATATGCATAGATCCAAGTCAAATGTTTTCTTCCCTTTCGTAATGTTGCTAATATACTTATGTTAAAAGCAATTTCTCATATATGAGAAGATATGTTTTGGTTTTGCACATGATTTTGAAAAATATATGTTTTTATTTTATGAGTGAAAAATATATGTTATTTGTCATTTGTCATGCATTTTTTAAGTACGACTTTGAACAAAATGGACCCGTTCATGGGTCCTATCACAACTCAAGCCTTAAAGATCCATTTGACTATGTTCAAAAGAAAACTATTAAAATGAGAAATAGAATAGACATGAATAAAAAAGTATAAAATAATAAAGTAAAATACAAAATTAAAAAAAAAAAAAAAAAACTCCCCATTTCCGAATCCTCTATTTTGGGGTCTTGAAACAGACCATAAGTTAGCTGGCAGTAGAAAAAAATGGATTGATGCCAAGAAGAAATCATTTGATTAAAGGTCTCTTGGATGCCTTTTACCTTTCGTTTTTTCCCCTTTTCAGCTAGGATTTCACAGGGTGAGCAATTCTTCTCATACAAGGTTTCTCTCATTTTTTTCTCTTTTCTTTTTTCAATAAGAGAATGAAAATAAGACTATCGGGCAAGGTTGACAAATATTATTCTGCTAGCATGCTAGCACAAGCACCTTTCTGAATAGTGTATGTGTGCATATGTGAGAGACTAATGGAATTTAACCTTGAAGACGGCCAAGAATTGCGCCACTTCCAAAACCTGCAATTGCTGAGTTGAGCAAATCATCAGGTCTTGATGCTCTGCTTGCTCTCACAAATTCACGAGCACCTGATACAGAGAACACAATAGAGATTTAAACCACCTAGGCCGTACTCAAAAATGCTGCCAATGGCCACCACCACCAGAAAAATCAATTTGTGACTTGGATTCCTTTTCTAAACTTCAGACACAACAAGAGTTTAACATGAACCAGAACATGATATTCTGCAACATATGGATAACATTCCAAGTTGAAATTCCTTCCACGATGCCAACTCATAAAATATTTTATAGAAGTCAAAATGATGCAGTACAAGGATAAGAGTTGCATTACTGAATCAAGAAATCTCATATGACCCCGAATAAAGTGGTAATCAAACTAAATATGGCGTCCCAATGGGACAACAACAGATGCACAAACGTTTTCGCATTCATTCTTCACTGAACAGATAAGGCAGCCACACAAGTTATGGAGTAAAGGTAGAATCTGGAAGATATCAGAAGATAGAGTGATTCCATTAATTGGCACAGATCCACTGCGTACCAGATGGTGCAGTGAAGAGGAGCCAGCAGCTCCGTCTGGCAACAGTGGTGGAACAACGATTTTCCAAATTGGGCAAAAGATAGGAGACAGACAAAGAAGAGAATACGAAACTACAAAGAAGAGAGATTAGATATGACCGAAGAGAGAAAGAGGGATTATTAATTCATTACCGCAGTAGCAACCAGTAACAATGGCAAAATTAGAGGCGTAAGTCGCAGAAATGCTGGCGAGCCCGTGAACTTTGCCATGCTTCGATACCAATCCAACTGCCCCACCGGCAATTCCTACAATAGAGGCCAAAAGAATAAACACACGAACTACAAAAATTTCCATAATTTCAATCATTGAGTGCCATGACGAAATCTGATTTCTGTTTTGCTTCTTAGATTCTTCAATTCGAATATCCAAACACGTGCAGCAGTCAAAGTCGAGAAAAGAAAGGAAAGGTTTTGAGAGAGAGAGAGAGAGAGAGAACCTGCGAGGAGAGTAGGAATAAGAATCCGCTCCTTCCATGCCTCCTGCGATGAAGAAGACGGCTGGTTCGCTTCCTCTTCTTTTAGGGTTTTACCATCTCCGGCCATTCTCGATTTCCCTACGTTTCTCTCTCTTGGTGCCCGATTGCATAAAAGCCCAATCGGCGGTAGCAATTAGAGCTCTATAATCAACCGATTCGCTGAACATCAGCTCACGCCGCCAAATTAAATACACCGTATTTTTAAAGAATGTGAATTTATTATAATTTTTTAATACTTAAATAATTTTATTAATTAATTAAATTATGCAAAACACAATGTATTTATTCTTAACTAATAAAATTATTTAGATATTAAAAATAATATAAAATAAATTATTCGAAAAGAGAGATAAGGAGTTAAGAAATCATCAAAGAGAGATAGAGAGAGAATTTAGAAAACACTAAATTGATAGGAGAAATAGAGAATTGAATCGATACTAAAAAATTGTCACATCAATATATGTGTATATTATTTATTAATTAAGTATTTAAATAAATAATTATGCATGATTTAAGAATATATTTAAAATCATAAAAAATTTAAAATTTCACAAAAAAACAAAAATATAAAAGTTCATAGGTAAAAATATGTTTTTGGCCTTAATAAAAATATCACCTTAAAGTGTTGAAATAGCATTTCCATAATCTTATGTACATATGATGATGCATTTAATTCTCTCTCTCTCTCTCTCTCTCTCTCTATATATATATATATATATATTTTTTTTTTTTGTCAACAAACAGACAACACATCAGAGCGACAAGCAGTTACAGTTTCCACACTTTCACCATTCACGGGAAGTGTCCATTCACTTCAAGTGCTCACTGTGACGATTCAGAATAAGGCCATATTTAACCAAGTAGAAACAAAAGAATAAGGCCATAACTTCCTTGGCATGTTTATGAAAATGGTGTACATATAGCAAACTTAGTAAAGACAAGACAAAATCTCTTCTGATGAATGTATAAGTCCAGTATGATCTGCCCTGATAGGGGCTTTCATATGCCCATCAAGACTAAGGAGTAGAGAGGACTAGATGTAGATAGAGGCTGGATTTTGGGCATTCATAGAAGCTTTCAGCTGGTGTTCCTGAACCAAAAATTTCAAGAGGCTGATGTATCTGGCTCCGCATCTTCTGAAGCCGAGAAACCATTTGCTCCTGGCTCACCTTCGTAGTCGTAGTTCTGTATTGGAGGCTCAGACTTTCTTCGGGAACTTACGCTACCCCTTCTCCGGTGTTCTGCAAATTCCATTTATGGGAATTATCTCAAAATAGAAGAAGATGGTAACGCGAGTTGATCAAAAGAAGAGTGATGTAAGTTTACTCTTATTAGTAATTGAGGAACGAGTCACTGCTAAGAACTCATCCCACTTGAATTTCCTCAGCTCTTGCTTCTCCTCCTCTGATAGTTCAAAGTTGGGTTCCCTCCCACACATGAAAGCAGCTCTGCAAATATGGAACTACCAATTACTTCTTAAAACATGTCAGTTGAAATCTGTCTGACATATTGCTCTCTCTCTCTCTCTCTCTCTCTATATATATATATATATATACATTATTCAAGGGTGCCTCCCTTCCCTTCCACCCTCTCCCTTTCTCTTTGTTTGCAGGGTGAGAAAAGAAATAAAAAAATAAATAACCTCAGATGGTTCTAAAAAGGAGAACTAAAAACATGCCACAATCAGAAGATGCGAGAGTGATATGATACAACAACGTTGAAACAGCTATGAAGGGAAGTAGTGTCCCCTGTTTGTGATATTAGAACTAGGTATAATCAGTTTGTATGTACTTTAGCTGCTTAATTGCCGGGCACTCAAAACACATGGACTGGTCGTATTCACCTGGAATGTTCTGAAAATTCCCTTGGTCCTCGATGATTGAGACTGCCTATGCTATAAAGAGAATGAAGCAGTGTTCCCAGCATTCATCTGACCTCACAAAAATCTGTTTTAGGGTTCTAGCTAACCTCATGCACCATTGACATCTTTCTTATGTTGGTTGTCATTGACTGTTATGTCTTACTCACAGTATATATCATTGTTGAAGACCTTGTTCCATGTCAATATATCAATGAGCAATAATCTATAACCGTAAGTACATTTTCTTCTGCATGCACCACTTGATAAGGGTTTCTCATTTAACCTCTGTCAATATTTTCACTTTTCTATTTTTTCCCCTCTCAATGAGCACCCGAAGGCACCTTTGAAGCGTGGAGTATAGGTGAACAGATGCCACTTCCTTATATTATGTCTTTCATGCCTTCCTTGGTGTCGGCTATACCCAACATAACTAATTCAGCATCAAGAATCAATGTCTTTAATAAAACAAAATACCTCATAATTGCAAGTTAAAAGAATGTTCAATGCTTAAGAAGCTATACATGTTTAGTAGCTTAAAAGTATGAGTTTTCAGTTTTCATTTTCATTCTATCATCAAACGATCCTTGCAATCAAGGAAAAAGCAAGATTTGTTTGTGATATTTCAGTAGATGCGGAAATGAGATTCAAAGAATATGAAGAAGAAACTTTATTGTTCAGCGGAAATGTCAGGTTAACTTCTGGACCTTTTTGAAAAGAAAAAAGCAAATATCCACATATCCACATATTGCAAAAGGAACTAGATATTCATAATATCCACATATTGCAGATGCAAATTATGTTTGTTATTTTGAACATCTAAGAAGACATAGTTACTGAGAAGTTATTCCACAATCTAATATTTCATATCCACAAAAGGCTCAAAGGATTGTTATGGGCAAACAATTCTACAGTAGTTCCTTTGTTTGGGTAACAGATATGTGATATGATGATCAGGAACCAGGAGACTTTAATCCACAGGCCTTCCCATTCAATCCACTGATCTCCCCCTCACATGGGTGGTTTTGCAACATGTGAGATTTTTATTTTTTTTTGAGCGAGAGGATGTTTTTAATGTAACAAAAAATGCACGTTTTTTACACCAAGTGCAGATTAAGCAGAAGACTCTAGAAAGGTTGAGTTAGGGCCAATAGCAGGCAGCTTTAAAACACAAGGACCTATCATTTGATATGGGATGCAGACTCTCTTCTATTTCACTTCCTTTTTAAGCGGCTGAATTCTAGCATTCAAGAAAGGAGACAGGAAAAAAAAATGATAAACTGCCAAGGACAATATTTATTCAGTAAAATTAACTTCTAAGTTTACTACTGGGAACTAAGGCATGTTTCAATTTTTTAATAATTACTACCAGAAAAGGTGTCCCCAGTACACAAGGATCCTTGCTTTGCAAGGATCAGAGGAAGGTCATTTTGATACACAATCTTACCTTTACTTCAAGAAAAGGTTGCTGTAAAACTCGAACCCATGACTTCCTTGGAATAAAAGAACAACCTTATGGCTGCTAAAAAGCAAGCCCTCAGTTATTACCAAAATGGGAAATTTTATATCAGATATGAAGTGGACACAAGCTGGGTGAGCATAACCTATGGGTTCCACTAATGACATCTAAAAGCTTCTGATATTAACAATGTCAAAATGAGTGTTCATACCTGTCATACAAGCGAGCAGCTTCTTCTTGAGACCCAACAGTCCCCAAGTGAATTTGTTTCTTGTCAACTTTTATTGCTGCCTGCCATTTCATATTCTTGAAATAGACACCCCTCATGAGACATGGTTCTTGGTTCTCAAAATGCTTTCTCCGGTGTCGCTTTCTGCGTTTGACTTCTGGCACTACAAAAATCAAGCATTAGTTTAAAGACAAAGGGCATTCCAGTTCCGTTCCTTAGAGGCATAGTGATGCATTGACAGTTAATCAGTAGCTTTATCTGATTAGGTTTCTGTAATCTTATCATCAAGTATGTTGCTTAATAGAATAAATTATTAATTTTATTGACTAGGATCGTTTAAACTTATCTTGTTGTATTTTTGCTTTTATTAAATTTAACAGATTTTACTAAATTCAAACTCATTGTTTTGCTAAAACCCTTCATAAGAATTCTCTAGAGACTTCTTAATAAACTTTTTCTAAATTTATAAACACCATATCTAAATCCTTTTGTTTATCTCTATACCTTTTCATTAGGCACCTCAACAAGTACATAACTTCCATTGTTGACCTACCAGAAATGAAACCAAATTGATTCTAAAACACCTCAGTTTGTCTTCTAATCTTTGCTAGCAATCACTCTTTTTTAAGTTTCATAGTGTGGCTCATTAGCTTGATTCCTCTATAATTTCCATGCTCTTTATTCTTTTAAACATGTACTAAAGTGCTATTCTTCTACTTGGCTGACATCTTTTTTGATTTAAGGATCACATTAAATAATTTCATAACCAAAAAATGCCCTCCTTTCCCATGCATTTATATGCTTCCATCGTGATATTATTTGGTCCAACTGCTCTACTATTCTTTATCTTTTTCAAAGCTACTTTATTTAATTTGGACATATACATCTATAGAACAAATAAGTCCTATCTTCTTTAGATCTGCTATGATGCATTAACATAACATTTGTTTCTCAAATTCTGTTTTGATAGAGATAAAGTCTCTTAGATAAAACCCAATCTGATAGTGAATGGGGATAGGGATATGTATTGGAAACCTAGTCCAGTTAAGATTGTAGTTATAGTAAATAAACAGGCATCTGCAATTCAGTTGTTGATGGACCACACCTTGAGATTAACTGAGTTTTTCGAGTTTGACCAACCAGTTATCTAAAGGTTGCATGTTTCGGGTATTTCACAGTCAGATAATTATATTGTCAAAGTTTGGCCAACTAGTTCTCTGGATGTGATGGTTGCTAGTTTTTTCAATTTTATCCTTCCAAAACTAGGTTATTGAGGGTTTTGTAGTTTTTTCGACAAAAACTATGTTTAGCAGATGATCCCATTGTTGTGGGATTGTGGATGTAGGCATTGATGTTGAACCATGTTAAATTTTCTTTTCTTTTTTTTTCTCAGCAAATTTTCTGTGTTTTGATTTCTGTATGATTGTATGCGATCCAATTCCTAACAATAGTATCAAAGCAATCCTAACACATCTCTATACCCATTCCCTTCTCTATTGACTTGACCAAGAAACACCTAGATGAGAGAAGATCATTATAGGAGGTGACTTAAATAGTCATGTTTATCAAGATAAAATTAAAGTATCCTAACACAATGATTATTTATCCAGCAGGTCACAATTATCTTGACTATATTAAAAACATCTAAGAAAGTGACAAGGGTCAATATTAGAATTTGCAATTGATAATTTTGGGCTCAGAAATTGCAAATATAAAAAGAAAAACCTGGATGTAGTTGAGTATGCTGCTCTTTTGTGATGGTAGAACTAGATGCATGTGATGACCCAGTACTGACTTTCAAAATTGTCTTCTGGGAAGCAACATATTGCAATATGAATATAAGCTTGAAGTAAAGGGCAAGATAAGTAAACAATTTATACTTATATATTTTAGATCATAACATAATCAATATATGCCTCCATTCCAGGGAAACAATGTCTTTGCAAGCATGAATAACATTATGGATATGTGACTATATCCCAAGCTCAGACTCCAGAATGATGGCAGTCTTGCGCACTGGGTTGATTCTTAACATACAATTGCAGGGAAAACAGGTACTATGTGGATCAGATGCTACAACCGGATTTACGGTCAAGCTGATCTTGCTGACCAAGATAATGATCTTTATAATCCTTTTGAATTTCCAACATGGATACATCAAAAAGATTCCATTCAATGGTTAGCATATGACTTCATAGATTTGTACACAAGCATATTCTACAGGACACCATCAGTGTAGTCACAAGAGAGTACTTCAGGATATATTACTATTAACCCAATAAGGGATTTATTAATCTAGTTCAAGCGGTTTTAGTCCACCTCCCTGTCCCTTCTGGTCCAACTACATAAATAACCTAAAATAACAGATTTGTTAAGAGTGACAGTTATCCTTGCTCCCTTGCAATGGCCGTGCAGTTTTCCCAACTGGGGGGGGGGGGGAGGGGGGGACTTCCTTGGTGCCTTTTATACAATCTGGCCTTTCCTTAAGTAGGTGGATATTTGTTACATCAAATATAAGATAAGCAAAATCATGAATGATTGAGAAATGCAAGGGTCTTCACCATGATGATGAAGGGGGAATTGAAAAATATAGAAAGAAAAAAGCAACCACGCATCAATTTCAATATCAAAGACTGGTGAAACAAATCAGATGAAGCAGCTTGCTCTCTTCTTCCTTCAAAAAATTCCTGTCCATCATACCCCAGGAGGAGACAATGGAGCAACTAGATCATCAAGTTTATAATAGTTAAGATTTTCCTTTTAACAAGATGATTACATTAATCCTTTCACAATGTGCATAGCAAGTCAACGTTAGTGTTAAGAGTATCCTATTGTTACAATTGTGTATCTTCTCTCAAAGTTCCAGACAGTATATAAAACTATATCATTCTTCTTAACTGAGAAATTCTTGACTATGTAACCCCGCCTTAATACCGATGTCAAATCTCAAAGATTGATGGATGACATTTCAATGACTTTGCTACAACCTTTAGGACCTTGTGAAACTCAACCTTATGAACAATGCTAAACCGTAAAAGTTGATAGATGACACTTCAATCCCAAAACCTAAGTACATGCACCCATGTTTTGGTCCAAAGAAGCTCTTTTCCAATATTAAAATAAGCACTATTCTAATAATGCAGTTTTGTCTATACCAAAAGCCTATCAAAACCTCATTGTAAACATTCTAAATAACAAGCCATCCTTGGATAATTAGCAAAATGGAAAAAATTTGAAAAACAAGGTGATCAATTGGCAAAATGGCATCCACTTGGAATGCAACTTCAAACAAAAACTTGAAGAAAATGGTGAAGAGATAGCATCCAAATGAGGCCCTCCATTTATTCCTTTTATCCCTTTGTAGAATGGCTCTTTAATTCGTAGTTGCCATTAACAACAAAGCTACCTAAATTACCATGGCAGGATCATTCTTGTTATGCAATATTTTTTTCTTTTTGTTGCTATTGTTATACAATCAAATTATTAGTGAATACGTCACCATAAAAGCAATGGAAAGTTTTATCAATACTTCACAGTTCAAGAAAATCAAGAATCTAATGGCAAGACAATAAAGGAAATTGGCTTAAAACTATGTAAAAAATAACGGTAATGCTTCTCATTTTTGTCAATTACTTATCTGATCAATTGTCTAAAAGAAGAGAGCAGACAGAGTAAAGTAAAGCAACAAGAGTAAACAGAACTGCAACAAATTAGTTATGGTAACCTCCTTTACCTGCTCAGCATCAACTGAAGGGATGGGATGAACACTGACTAACTTAGTGTTCTGGACAGGATTTTCAGGAGCATTTCCATTGTCACTAAACCTTGGAAGCGGGGACAAGAAAGAACTACGCCCTACAAGAGCCATTCAATATTGTGAATAGTTGGCATCATCATAGTAAAATGCTCTCTGTATGTCAAGTGGTTTGCTCCCCTTCCCCACTTTTCCCTCAACAAAAATTATAAAAAGAAATAATGAAATAGATCTCTTGGAATTTTTTTTATCATTTATTTGGATGTTCAGCCAAGGAACCAGGATTAAGGAGACTAGAGTATACAAAACCCTTCAAAGAGGTCTATTTCAAATTGGTGGGCAAACAGCCTTAAGATCGTGGATTAGGTAATTATTTACAAACTAAAGCAAATTTCAACTTCAGCGTACCCGAGCATAGTCCCATAAGTTTGCGCCTTCGTATGCTCACCATGTTCTATATATCCTGATATTTCTATGAACTGCAGATCATTTAGTTGAAGCTTTATACTTTAGAAGAAAAATAAAAGGAATACAGTAACAATAGAACCACATGACTTGTATACTCTTCTAAATGGAGATTAACTACTAGAAACAATGGCTATTTAACAGTCAAACAATTCTCTAATGCAGTCAGGCAACTGCAGGAAACTGTATCAAGGGCAAGCAAACAAGATTAGATGCTCAAATGTCCAATGCGGTGCAAAGATGAAAAAGGAAACTCATAAATTCCCTGCAAAACGTATTACATAGTTTCTCACATAACCTGAGAAACCATCGTAAGTTGGGAATAAATCAATGACCAGACCAAGTCTACGCATTCTGCAGTAAAATAAGTGGCCAAGCCCAGATTTGATGGGGCTGATTTCACCAAGCAGAGAAACAGTCCCAAAAGGTGATAACACTGAAACATCATTAAGCAAAGATAACAAGATGAGGAAGAAAAAGGACAAAGGGATCTTTTAATGAACCAGTGCAGCAAGATGGTTGGTGAAATTGCATCTAATACATTTCTAACTTCAAGTCCTTCCAAGCAAAATCATCTGAAAGGAAACAGAGAACATAACAGGAAACGCAGTTCGAAACAGAAGGCCAGTTTCCAAGCCCAGGTTTCAAGTAGGTGAGCATTCACACTTGAGTGGAGAAACATTAATGGGTAGATCGCAGATTAGGTTAGGTGCCGCTCATATTACACATATTCAGATCAACAGAAACCAAGATATCGTCGCTAATGAGACATGAAGTGGTGCGGCTTAAGCTGGACACTCAGAATAGTTCATGCAAAGATTTCCAATCATATACACATTTTGGTAAATTTTCATTCAAGATTCGTAACAAGGTGACAGCAAAGCCGCAACCCCACTTCTCATCTATCCGAAATGGAAGAGGTACTAACTTGACGGGTGGCCAATAATTTGCGTAAAGCAGCCCCAAACATTAATTCATCCCGATAAAACAGATTTGGAATTTCAGGGACTTGAAGAGAAACGCCTAATCCAGCGAATTTCCACTCTCCCAACTCGGATAATAAGTCAAACCCACCAACCTACCACCTTTTACAGCGGGGAGAGAGAAATAATACGAAACCCAACAAGGAACCAAAGCCCAATACTTGGCGAAAAAGAACCCATAGAAATCAAGAAAAGAGCACGTCGCCAAGAGGAGAGAATAAGAGATGAGATGGGTTTGGTTCAAACCCCATCAAATTAAGAGAATGAATGAAAGGTCAGAACCAAGAAACCCAGATACATATACATAGCGGGTAGGACCTGCCATAACCAGAAGTAGTAGAAGCAAAAGCGGGCATTAGAAGCAAAGAGGGTGGAGTTCATACCTGAGAAAGAGGGTCGGAAATTAAAGAGAAGGTGGTCCAGCCGGCGGAAGCGGAGAGAATCAAGAGGGGTTTGACGACAGCGAGAGCATTAGAAGAAAGAGAACAATCAATCCAAGGAGAAAGAGAGATAGGAAGAAAGATTGGTTGTGTGATGTGGGTGAGGCTCATGCATCTACTACCACCTTTTGGGTTGGTTGGCCTCTCATTGCGTCCAGTTTGGCCTTCTCTGGAGAGAGAGAGAGAGAGAGGATGGTTGATTGTTGAATGAATGAGAGAAGAGGAACGTATACTTCTATGTACTTTAGTAGCTGGCTTGGCTTCGCCAAATGACACTTTTGCCCTTCTCAATCTTAATTTCCCTATGCCACTCCCCCTTCCAATATTATATTACTTGAAAATTCTATTTATGCCCTCACCTTTGACATTTTTATAAATTTTGTGTATTAATATATTATATTCTATATTACACGTTAATACATAAATGTTATTAAAAATATCACAAATGACCTCCAATAGCCCTAATGATTTTCTTTCCCCTTTATAAACATAAGGATAAATTTTAATAATATAGTCCTAATGATTTTATTTTTTGAATTTTTGGACTTCTATGATTTATTTTAATTTTTTATAATTTAAATTTAATATCAGTGACAACCCATTTGGGTTAATTTACTTAAAAGATGGGGTTTTAAAAAGAAAATAAATGATATAAAATTTAAATAATAAAAATTAATTATAAGGATTTGAGTGAAAATCGTCTAAATTAAAAGAGACTTGACTGAAATTTACTCAAAATATATATTTTTGTAAAATCTCATCATCACGTGACAAATAAATAACAAAAGTAAAGCGCCAAGAGATAATAAATATATTTTATTTTTAAATAAGATGTATTTTATATATTTTATTTAAAAATAATATGTTCAAAGAACAATGGTTAATATGACTAAAACACCAACGAATGAACTTTATTAATTTCAATGTTCAAACAATTTTATTAATTGGTTAAATAATTTAAAATATAATATATTTATCACTAGTCAATAAAATTATTTATATGTTAAAAATAAGATATAATAAATGTATATTATTTAAAAATAATATGCCTTACCTTTAAATAAAATGCACTCATAGTGCATTTTTTTTAAATTTTTATATACATAAATATTATTTAGATATTCAAGATGGACACTTTTCTTTTAAATAGTGTTTGTTAAAATAAACAATATAATATTATATCAAGATAAGATTAAAATATTTTTTGGACCAAGATATGAAATGATCAATATAAGATTGAGAAGTATTTTAAGTTTTTTATCATACTATTTATTAATTTTTTTGAAATATATTGAGAAACTTATATGTCAATTTTTCTTAAATGTAAAGTTCAAGATAAAATTATTTGGATGGGAAAGAGATAAATTTATTTAGACAATTTAGGACAAGAAGTCACATGACTTCTTTTTCAAGTGTTATTAAATGAATTTAACAAACATAATAAAAAAATACTTTTATATTTAATATTTTTCATATCTCACATTTTTCAGCCCCACATATTGGTTAATAAATACTATCTTAGTGTATAGTATATTATATTGATTGGATGGTTATATCCATATTTTTGTCCTTTTATTTTCACGTTTTTTTTTCTTGTGGTCACTCAAACTTTTCGGTATTTCGATTACATCCTCGAACTTGATTTTTGAGTCAACTTAATTCTTGTATTTTGACCTTTTTTTTTATGAGATAACTTGAATTTTTTGTTATCTCAATTTACACAATTAGATCTGTATTTTTTAGTCAATTTAACTATATTATTTCATATGTAAAAATAAAATAAAATTAAATGACAAAATACACGTTACATGGGTATTGACTTGAAAATGTAAGTTCAGGGATTTATCGAAATAATGAAAATTTTGAATTATTATACTAACAAATATTAAAATATAATTATTAAATTAATTTAAAAATATAATCAAAATAAAAAAAAATAAAAAAAATATAGGTTTGGGCTTGATTGGATACATAATATAACACATTAAGGTAAAAGTATTACTCCAAATACCCCTCTGAAATGCCAAAATAACAAATTCGTTTTATATAATAATCTGATTTAAGATATATTTAATTAACTGAGGACAGCCTTATTAAGCGAAGACAGGCGGAATTCCAGTGCTTTTTCAGTTTCCTAAAAATGATTTAAAGATCTGGGAGTCAGATCGATCATGCGGTGGACACGTAGCCGCCGGATTCATCAAATGGTCAAAAAGTCGAGCTTCATTGCTTTTTTGATCATCATAACTAGAAAGAATGGTCAAAAAGACCAACTTAAATTTAAGATTAAAATAATAAAAATATAATTATTTTTAATTCATACTGTATTTGTTTTTTTTGTAATTTGAACTATAAAAGTTGGCAAAACTCATAATTTAACCCGATTACTTTTATATTTTTTTGTATAATTATTTAATTTTTTATTTTAATTAATATAGTTTTGAATAATTTAGTCTATATATTTTGATATTTTTTCGTATGATGACTTGAACTTTTTATTATTTCGATTACACTTTTAGATTATATATTTTTAAATTAATCACACACCTCGTCAATACATGGTTCAATTTTATTTTCGTTGCTTCAATTGTGTATTTTTGAGGTATACAGTTAATCCAAAAAATACATAGATATAATCGAAACAATTAAAAGTTTCAATTGTCATATAAAAAAATCAAAATACAGATTTTACAAAAATAAATTACTAAAAATATAATAACGAAAAATTTAAATAATTACATAAAAAAATATAAAAATATAAATATAAATTTAAGAATAAAATATTTTAAATGAATCTCGAAAAGGTTGGAAGAGGAGGGAGGTGGATTGTTGGGGAAGGTAAGGGGCAATTGTGTAAAATTGGAGGTCGAAGAAGTTATGAAGGACGGGGGGTTGAGGGTAGATTCGGGAATTAATAAATGAAGAGAGGGGGCGATGCGTTTGGTTGAGGGAACAACAGACAGCACCGACGGTGCGATGATTGGATGGGCGGCCTCTCATCCATCTTAACGAAGCTTTATTATTATTATTATTATTATTATTATTATATAAATAAACATCAAATTTTAGTATTATTAATAATATTAATGATAGCGCAATGCAGCCCCGCCAAACCCAACCCCATCATTGCTCCACTTGAACACATAATAATAATGGTAATACATTTACTCAATAATCAATCATTCCCTTTCTTTATTTATTTACAAGTTTAATTGTTAGTCTAAGTCAAGTCTACAGCTTCTAAATAGATAGCTAATCTTTAAGATTAAACCCTAAACTTTAAATGTTAAGACTGCATGTGTGCATCCTTGCTTCTATTTAGGGTTATAATCAATTAGAGTGGAGTTTTATTTTTGTAAATTTTAAACTTAATTCGAAAGTTAGTTTTTAGATTTGAGTTTGAATTTGGTTAATTAAAAGGTTGACTAGTCAAACTCGAGTTTGAGTTTTTGTCTTTGCTGACGAGTTTGGTCTTACCAGAATTTATTATTTTATTTTATTATATATTAAATATTTAGAGATGTTCTTATTATTCTCAATAATAAATTGCTTCTTCCAAAGCACGCCCATTCATTGGCTCACAACAATTTAATTAGCTCTCTAGGTGAAAAAATATTAGATATTTCATATTTTCAAAATAACACTTTTAATATTATTTGACATACGAAATTTTTTATATGTCTATTATGAATATGCTGAGATTGCTAAACCTTTTGGGTCTTATTAACCAAGGAGATATGATTTTGCACTATAGTTCACTCAGCCCTATTTAAAAATCTATATATACTATATTATGTTAAATAATTAAATTAATATATAATAATTTAAAATTTGATAATTTAATATTAAATCATATATTTATAAAATTATAAATAAATATATTAATATATTTATAAACGAACGAGATTATTCACGATCTATTTACAAACTTTTAATCAAGCATATTTACAAACTTCTAATAAAGTTTATTAGTATTCACGAGTCTCTAATTGAATATATCAATAAGTTTTAACGAGCCGATCTTTAATAAACTGAATCTCGACTCATTTATAAATTGAGATTTAAATTTAACCTCAATCTCAATTTGTTTATCTTAACAAACAAACTCGAATAAGATTTTATCAAATCAAACACTGAACCGATTACAAATGACTCGAGCCACTTGTGACCCTAGTTCCATTATCACTACACACAAGGCGTGGAGTAGTTTAGACATTTAAGTAGAAACAAGAGAGTGCTCGATCAAATTTGGCTACTGCCACACTGCACTATGCTGCTGTCTTTACTAACTTGAGAGGATGGCACCTTCTCCTTACACTACCAACCACCATCCACCATCTTTGTTGACGAAGGAAGCCTAATTAATAGATTCAGGCCCATTATAGGCAAAGCCCACGACTGAATACTTGATAAGGCCTGGCCCATAGAATAGGCCCGCGATCTAATGTGTATGGTTGGAGTTGGAGCAGACTATAAGCAGATTAAGACTAATAAAGTCACATTGGGACCATTAAAGTGGGAGCTCGGTTCTGTGGAGGTCTTCTTGGGTTCTTTAGTTGAGGGGATGGAGTTCAAAACACGAAACCCACTTGGAGGGAGTAGATTCTACGGGGAGTGGAATGCATCACTGTACATGTTAGTAGGACTGACTACTGAGACGACGAGATCACATCCTTATAATATTTATGGTTCAAATTAGATATTCTCTAACGAAAGAAGATCCTTAATTATGATATCTATACTCAAAATGAAATTATATATATATATATATACTTGTAAATATTGATTGATTCGAAACAAAGGTGACAAAAGTAGCAGCAGTACTCTAAAAACCAAACGTGTCTTATTAATTAGTTGTGAAGAGCTTTCTTGGTATGCCTGGTGACATTGTGCAACCATCCAATCCCTTTGAAGGCCTTGGAGATCTTCAGCAGATTAGGCCGGCCCAGATTCATCTTCCCCGTCGAGAACTTGAGAGCTTGCAGGCAGCATAGCTGGCCGTCCATGTCCTCTGCCTCATCGTCATCGTCGTTGTACAACTCTGCTTGGCTCTTCTTCTTGCTCTTCTTCTTCTTCTGGGCATTGTTGCACTTGCCGCCGTTGGCCTTGTTACTCGATGAATCCACTTCGTAGGTTTCCCAGAGCAGATCCATGCCTTCGCCGCCATCCACATTCTGTCTCTCCTCGAAAAGCTTGCAGGCCAACGTCTTCTTCCACTCTTTATCTCTCCTCATTGACCCATAGCTTCCGAGATTCGAATCCATTAGTCCCCATCTTGGGCTCTCAAACAGCTCTGAACCAGTGCCATCGTCAACTGCATCTG
This sequence comes from Diospyros lotus, assembly GCF_014633365.1. Lineage (NCBI taxonomy): Eukaryota > Viridiplantae > Streptophyta > Magnoliopsida > Ericales > Ebenaceae > Diospyros > Diospyros lotus. The sequence goes on along the minus strand of NC_068349.1, from coordinate 425,152 downwards.
CATGTTGGTCAAAGGTTTGTGAAATTGGCGCAGGTTTTGAAGGCTTCTCCCTCTCTCTGTCCTTGTCCCTGCCAACTTTAACTGTGCCATGGCCAGTTACTTTATCAACTTTAGCCTTGGATCCCTTTGTCGGCGCTGCAATTTCTTCATCCGCTGCTTTATCTTTATCGAACTCGACGCCGTCGGGTGCGTCAACTAATTTCTTCTCTTCCACACTGTAATCCATCTTGTCAAACTCATCCAGTTCTTTCAGCAACCCTTCCAGTGTCTTCTCTTCCCAAGCAATTTCCACTGTCTTCTCTTCGAAATCCGCACCCAATGCGAGGTTACCTGATGATGTCTCATCGGTTGAAGCACTGTTAAGAACAGGCGCTTCGTCGCATGTCAGCTCGAACGCGATCTGGAAGGCCTCGAGCTCCTCGAAGAGATGAAACTTGTTGGGTTCTTCGGGTTCGAGAGGATAGTGATCATGGAGAAGGCCGGGAGAGAGGGAGAGGAAGCCGAGCAAGAGAAGGGAAGTGGTGACGAAGAGGGGGGAAAGGAAGGAGAGGAGTTTGAGGAGGTAAGGGGAGAAGAAGATGAAGTAGAAGAAGTAGATGGGGTGGGAGAGGATGGAAGAGAGGAGTAGGAGCAGCAAGTCAGAGAGGTGGAGACTAGAGACACGGGCGGTCTTCGGGGGGCTTGACAAACACAGTTCGGTCATGTTTTTCCCTTCTATGTACAGAGACAGAGACAGAGACAGATCAATGGTGGTGGTGGTGGAATGGGGAAGAATGGAGGAGAAAGAAAGTCAGTCCATTGAAGAAGAATTGTGTGGATTGTGGAAGTGTTAGCGCCGTGAATATAGGGAATGAGAGAGAGAGAGAGAGAGAGAGATGAGGAGAGGGGACAGAGGGAGACTAACTAACAAAGGCATCTGCTTTAGAAACTTTTCTCTGTTTGGGTAACCACCAAATAATTCGCCTTTAATGTGGAAAATTACCTCAAAAGCCCTCACATGGCCCTTTACAGTACCACTGGCCCAGTAATTGGACAAACACAGCAGGTGATTGCGTAACCATTACATGCTTCCAACCCTCTGGGGTGATTAAAAAGGTAGGTTTTGCAAGGATTAACCCACTCATTGTCTTAGAAAAACTCTTACTGGTCATTCAGAGATAAAAAACTCAGTGTACTGTGTAATGGGTCACCATTCAAGTAACAGAGGGTTGTGCTACTTGAATTCGAGGCCTTGTAAATGGCTAAATATTATAAATAATTACCAAATTTTGTATTGAGATATAGAAATGTTACTGAACTTTAATTTATAATAAATTGATAACAATTTCATAACTACTGTTACAGAATGTTGTTGTCGCAAAAAAAAAAGAACCCATATAAATGGCAAGTGACATGTAACATATAGATTCACATGTAACATGTAAATTTCATTTGCTATATTCACCTAATCTTATGTTAAGATGAAAATTACCCGTCCAAATGGATGGCAAAAATTTGGGCTGAATTTGTTTTGCATTCATAGGAAGAAGGATTGAGATGCAAGTATAATTTATAGCACATGGAGTAGGTGAAGAGAGGACTATGTACAATTTCAATGATATAAAAGCTCTATTAAGGCATAACTGCCTTTGATGGCAATGAATTATTGTGGGGTGTGCACGTTTTGAGGTTTCATAGACATGAAAATAAACATCGATGATCCCATGCTTATATAATATCAGTAGATTAGATCTTGGGGGCAATTTGGGTATATGACCGAAGGGGTAGTAGAGGAGAGGGAAAGTAAGTAATGGAGGGTCTTGGACTTTGGGAGGACAGATGGGCTTTGGCATTCGCATGGGAATACCCTCAATGCCCCACTCAAGGGCACATTATGCCCTCGGTCCCTAAATTGAAGGGACCCATGTGCCCGTTTCCATTTCCAGATTTTTGGATAATAGTGAATATACCTCCAAGGATTCTTATTTTTATTTTTTTTTCTCAATCTATCTACTTTTCTCTAGACTTGTTTTCCAACCTTTTTATGCATCAAAACTTGTCAATTCACTATCAAAAAAATAAAAAATAAAAACAAGTTGTCAATTTCAAAGCACTTACGTAATAGAGAAAAATGGCCACAGTTATACAATTATTCCTGTATTTTTATATAATTATTTAATTTTTTATTTCAATTATACTACTAAAATTATATTTTTCAATCAATTTAATTCTTATATTTTAATATACAATAATTTAAATTTTTTATTATTTTAATTATATTTATAAATTTATATTTTTAAATTAATTTAATTCTTATATTTTAATATAATCAGAGTATAACGTATATTTTATTATTTTATTTTATTTTTTATATATAAAAATATATAAATTAAATTAATTTAAAAATATAAACTTAAAAATATAATTAAAACAACAAAAAAAAAAAATTGAACTGCGATACGAAAAAAAAGTTAAGATATAATATTTAAATAAATTTTAAAATATAATCAAAATAACTACATGTAAAACATGTGAAATAGAAAGAAAAAATGTAGATTTGAACAACAAAAATGATGTCGGTAACCATTGTTGCCTCCCTCCAAAACGGAATGTAATGTTTATCCACTTTAGAGCAAATGCCTGCCCTATAGGCAGGCATGATTGTTGTACGTAATTTTTTTTGGGTGTAAGGGTCAAAATGGAGCTCAGCCAAAAGGCAAGAATAATCATAACCATGTAGATGGGACCCCTCAAGGGCTCTTGAGCACCCAACATCCCTTCTGCAATTGATTTGTTTATTTTTTTCTCCTAGATAAAAGGTGAGATTCTATCAACCACCCAAAACGATCATCATTCATCATCTTCGTTTCCCTCTCAATTAAAGAAAGTTCTAATAAAGTTTGAGAAGTCAGACCTTCAACCACCATCCTGTGGGCAAGTGCAACTTCTTCATAAATGATAGCTTTAGCAAACATAAAAAAACTTCATAAAAGAGAGGTGTGTCAAAGAAAGATTTAATCAAACTCATAATAGCTATTTCTGAACAGTGCACAGGAAGCAAAACATTGTGTTGTGGGTCTCATCTGTTAAGAAATTCACTTCAAAATAGGTCCTTGAAATAGTTCAATACAGCCATCATAAGTATCCTAACCAGTGCCAAGGCTTCATTGTGTACCTATCACTCGGTCATTACAGGCTTATTTTCATTAGCTTTTGGCTTTTGGTCCTTGGGCTTGTGCTCCTCAGTTTTCCTGTATTTCCAACCAAACAAACAGATGTTAGGAGCCTCCAAAAATAAATATCAACACAATATGCAGTAACCATTAGCATGAAGGAGGAGAGTATGACCAACCCACAAGAGAAAGTAATATGGTATGGATGCTTGCTTACATAACTACATGATGCATATGTGCAGTTCCCTATCAATATTTGCTGTTTTAAGTCAAAATCCAGACACTGTATTTTTGCCATTGCCTAAATCCTATAGGAACATAAAGAAACAACCTACCAGCGGTCAAAAAGAAATAGGGAGTTAGTGTGGCCCTAATTAAGGATATGCAAAAAGTAAATACATTAACTAATAATCTCACAGATTTAAGGATATGAACGCTGGTCACCGCAACATCAAACAAGAACCCAAAGACAGAGACCAAAAAAATACCCACAAATGCAAGTAAAGCCACACTCTTGAACTATTAGTTAAGAGCCAAACAAATAAAGTAGAAGATAGATGGTTCAGGATTCCAAACAACAGCAGTGAAGTAGAAATTCCTTTATATACAAGAAAACAAATAATGACAACTTTTCTAGATAGCAAGCAAGAGGTTAAACTTTTTGTTGTCCAAGCACCTCAAACTAATCAACAGTTACTAATGACCAACTTCTACCAACTACATGACAACCCCCCCTCTCTCTCTCTCTTTTTTCTCCTCTTCTCTCTTAACACACACACACACACTATGGGAAAAAATTAAATTTGGATGTTCATATAATTTGCCAGAACACCTTGGCCTGGACTAGCAATGCACTACACACATGCAACTATGATAGAATTAGAAGTGTGAGTGCAATAAAAACATAAGCCTAAACTTGGATAAAAAGAAACAAAAAACATAATCAAGGGTGTACCAAATGCACAAGGCTCCCTACTTTGCAAGGTCAGGGGAGTTTGTTGGGCAGTAAAAGTTAGCCTAAAACATTAGATTACCTAAGACTCCTCCAGGCAATTATTTTAGAACAAGTACGTAGTAATAAGTTGAAGCCTACTCTCCAGGCAAGCCAGCTAAGCTCCATCTGCTTGTTTTCACAACTTTACTGGATTGTGGAAGCAAGTTTCGGGACCAAATGAAATGGGACTAGTCAGAGGCAACACATTCAGCTACATAATTTGGATAAGTACCAATCACTTGCCGCTCTTCAGGTCCTTCCTCAGCCAGAAGGGAGGTTATTCCAACAAGGTATTCTACTTTTCTCTTTCCTTTCAGTCAGTTTTGGATAGTATCTCTCATTTCTATTTGCTGCTTATCTTGTTTGTATGGAAAATAAGAGATCTAGATATTTTCCCTCTGGTCCTTTGTGCTGGATTATACGTAATCTTACTGTTGTGAGAAAAAGGGAAAAGAAAACCCTTTGGTAATAATGGAGGTGGTAAATTGGTAAGTAGATTTTGATCTATTTAGCCTTGTTCCCAATGTTGAAATCATGGTACTGGAATACAAGGATATCACATCTCATCGTAGTTCAAGCGAGGAACACTTATGTCCACTGGAAAGAAAAAATAGCAAAAAAATACTTAAGCTGTTTGAACTAAATATTCAAATACAATATCTTCGTTAACATTTTCTCCACATCTCCTATTAGTGCACATGTTTCTGAGTAATTTGTTTCTACTTATCCAAATTATGTAGTTGAATTTGACTAGTCCCATTTCATTTGGTCCTGAAGCTTGCTTCCACAATCCAGTAAAGTTGTGAAAACAAGCAGATGGAGCTTAGCTGGCTTGCCTAGAGAGTAGGCTTCAACATATTAATATGTACTTGTTCTAAAATAATTGCCTGGAGGAGTCTTAGGTAATCTAATATTTTAGGCTAACTTTTACCGCCCAATAAACTCCCCTAACCTTGCAAAGTAGGCCTTGTGCATTTAGGACACCCTTGATTATGTTTCTCTTTATCCAAGTTTAGCTGTATGTTTTTATTGCACTCACACTTCTAATTCTACCAGAGTTGCATATGTCCTCTGCATTGCTGGTCCAAGCCAAGGTGTTCTAGCAAATTATATGAACATCCAAATCTCATTTCCCATCTTAGTGTGTGTGTTAGCAGGGGAAGAGGGGGGGGGATTGTCATGTAGAGAGGTTGGCCATTAGTGACTATTGATTAGTTTGAGGGGCTCAGGCAAGAAAAAGTTAACCTCTTGCTTGCTATCTAGAAAAATTGTCATATTTGTTTTCTTGTATATAGAGGAATTTCTACTTTATTGCTGTTGTTTGGAATCTTAAAAGAGAAAGTTAGGTATACCTGGATCGGGAACTTGCTTGTTCAATATTGCTGCTGGTTGTACTTTCAGTGTCAGACATTTCCTCGATTCCTCAGCGAAAGCTTGAAGATTTTTCTTTTCAAATTTGCCAAGTACAAGTGATATATGGCTTATATAGAGGACGGGGAGAAGGTGTGGTTATAAAAGGCAATGATCTTTGATCTCATCTTGTAGTTTTAGGTCTTCATTATAGGATGAATTTCTTTCATTGCTCTTGCATGTTCTTAATGATGGTTGGTTCAATGCATTTCTTTTTCCTGCCTTTGCTGTTAATGATATCATTGTTGGTTTGTAACATTGCAAATGATTCTATTATATATTAAAAACTGATATCAATTTGAAAACTTCTTTATTTTTTTTTTTTCAACACAGTTTTCGATGTTCGAGTTGAGACATTGAACCACGTGACATATGTTACAAGCTTTCATAACTATTGCATGAGAGTTGAATGATGATATTACTCTTTTCTTCCTGATAAGATAAGTTGGGATGTTTAGGAAACAACATGTTTGTGATAGTTGATCTTATTCAGCTTGTTTCCTTATGAGGATAGGTATGATAGAGCTGGCAAATATTCAGCTTGTTTCCCAATGCTTTTGCTCACAAAAAATATTAATAAAATAATGTGTGTGCATGCATACTTGCAAATATTGAGCTCTAAAAATGTGTTTATTGGGTAACTTTAACGTGACACTCAAATATCGACGATTTATAAATTTTTAAGAATATCACAGATATTCTTTTAAGTGTCACATGAAAGTTAACCAATAAACACATTTAGAGCTCAATATTTGCAAGCATGCATGCACACATATTATTTTATTAACATTTTTTGTGAGCAAAAGCATTGGGAAAATCCTGAGTTTTTGAATATGGTTGCCAGCTCCATTATATCTACTCTCATAAGGAAACAAACTGAATAAGAACGACTATCACAAACATGATGTTTCCTAAACATCCTAACTTATCTTATCTGGAAGAAAAGAGTAATATCATCATTCAACCCTCATGTAATAGTTATGAAAGCTCGTAACGTATGTCACGTGGTTTGATGTCTCAACTCAAACATTGAAAATTGTGTTGAAAAAAATAAAATAAAGAAGTTTTCAAATTGATATCAGTTTTTAATATATAATAGAATCATTTGCAATGTTACAAACCAACAATGATATCATTAACAGCAAAGGCAGGAAAAAGAAATGCATTGAACCAACCATCATTAAGAACATGCAAGAGCAATAAAAGAAATTCATCCTATAATTAAGAGCTAAAACTACAAGATGAGATCAAAGATCATTGCCTTTTATAACCACACCTTCTCCCCGTCCTCTATATAAGCCATAGATCACTTGCACTTGGCAAATCTGAAAAGAAAAATCTTCAGGCTTTTGCTGAGGAATCTAGGAAATGTCTGACACTGAAAGTACAGCCAGTAGCAATGTTGAACAAGCAAGTTCCCGATCCAGATATACCTAACTTTCTCTTTTAAGATTCCAAACAACAGCAATAAAGTAGAAATTCCTCTGTATACAAGAAAACAAATATGACAATTTTTCTAGATAGCAAGCAAGAGGTCAACTTTTTCTTGCCCAAGCACCTCAAACTAATCAATAGTCACTAATGGCCAACCTCTCTACATGACAAAAAAAATGAGATTTGAATGTTCATATAATTTGCTAGAACACCTTGGCTTGGACCAGCAATGCAGAAGACACATGCAACTCTGGTAGAATTAGAAGTGTGAGTGCAATAAAAACATACAGCTAAACTTTGATAAAGAGAAACAAAAAACATAATCAAGGGTGTCCTAAATGCACAAGGCTCCCTACTTTTCAAGGTCAGGGGAGTTTATTGGGCGGTAAAAGTTAGCCTAAAACATTAGATTACCTAAGACTCCTCCAGGCAATTATTTTAGAACAAGTATGTATTAATATGTTGAAGCCTATTCTCTAGGCAAGCCAGCTAAGCTCCATCTGCTTGTTTTCACAACTTTACGAGATTGTGGAAACATGTTTCTGGACCAAATGAAGTGGGACTAGTCTGAGGCAACAAATTCAGCTACATAATTTGGATGAGTACAAATCACTCAAAAACACAGGAAGATGCTAACGAAGATATTGTATTTGAATATTTAGTTCAATCATCAAACAGCTTAAGTATTTCGTTGAGAATTTGTTTGCTATTTTTTCTCTCCACTGCACCAATCCAGTGCCATAAGTGTTCCTCGCTATAACTATGACGACATGTGATGTCCTTGTATTCTGCTACCACGATTTCAACATTGGGGACAAGGCTAATTGGATCAAAACTTACTACCAATTTACCACCTCCATTATTACCAAAGGTTTTTTTTCCCCTTTTTCTCACAACAGAAGCATTAGTAAGATTACGCATAATCCAGCACAAAGGACCAGAGGAAAAATATCTAGATCTCTTATCTTCCATACAAACAAACAAGATAAGCAGCAAATAGAAACGAGGGATACCAACCAAAATTCCAAAACTGACTGAAAGGAAAGAGTAAAGTAGAATACCTCTTATCGAAATAACCTGCCTTCTATCTGAGGAAGGACCTGAAGAGCAGGAGTTGACATCGCAAATCGTAGTTTCCCCCTTTCCTGAACCGATGAAGCAATGACGCAATACAATTCAATGGAATAAACCCTAAATCCTAGTCTGCATCACCCGCAGTTTCCACCGCCTTATTGCTTTTCCCAATGCCGCTTGCAGATTATAAATATACAATGTTCCATATTTGTAACGATTGTGCAATGGGTCACTTTAGGTCTGTATTGCGAATGGGCTTATCGGGCCCATTACTGTTTAACTTTAACGATAGTTAAGGGCCGAATACATATTTTTACCTTTGTATTTTTATGTTTTTTTCATGTGATCATTTGAACTTTTTATTATTTCAAATATACTCTTAGACTATACATTTTCGAGTCAATTGTACACCTCAACTAGATTGTGTAACACATGCACGCTAAAACATCCAATTTACCCTTTACGCAACCACCATCTCTGCCATAGCTTCTTCCTTGAGTGGCTGGGAATGAGGCAGGTACAGGCTGATTTATGGCAGAAGGTGCAGAGGCCATTGTCGGGAAGGCAGAAGGCAAAGAGGCAAAGGTTTCAGCAGTGGTGAAATTTGCAAAAGCTGTCAACAGCTACATAAGGCAAAAAAGTGAAGGCATTGGTGGTGGTAGAAGGCAAAGAAGTGAAGGCATCGGTAGTGGCAAAAGGTGTAGAGGCCGTCGAGGGCCTCCCGCCAATACTGATGCCTTCGCCTCTTCACCTTCTGCCACCACTAACACCTTCAAATTCTGCCTTCCCTAACTAACAACAATCTCTGCACCTTCCACCATAGCTGTCAGCTTACACTTGCCTCGTCGCTGGCCACCAAAGGAAGAAGTTGTGGCAGAGATGGTGGTAGTGTGATGGGTAATTTGGGCATTTTAACGTGCGTGTGTTGCACGCTTTAATTGAGATGTTTAATTGACTCGAAAATGTATGGTCTAGGGGTCTAATCAAAATAATGAAATGTCTGAGTGGCCATACAAAAAAAAAAACATAAAATTATAAGGACAAAAATATGTATTTGACCATATTTAAGGGTAAACTTCATAACATGAATCGAATCTAACATTATTATAGGATGAAAAATAATATCTAATAATGCTTTTGTGTTATGAATGGTATTTTTAGAAGTTTTGTAAAAATTTAATGATATTAAAAAATTAATAGAAAATAAATTCATTTTTTTGGTTGGATTTTTTTAATTCAGCCATTTTGGCTAAAACAATTAATTCAGTTATCACTAATTTCGATTTTGTTCAATATGTCGGTATATAAAATTGGTTAATTTAATCTACTTAAAGATTTTCTTAAAAGTTGACGGAATATATTGATCAGTGCTCATCCCCAAACTTAGGAAACTCAAGTTTGGTTGCATTGTGATTTGAGTTTTAAGGAAAGAAAAGGGTAACATAATTCTGTATCATTCAGATCATGAATAACACTTGGGTGTTCCCAATCCATATGGATTCTAAACACGATCATTAGCTATGCCTAGCATCGTAAAGTAACAATTTGGATAAGAGTGACCAACACAAACATTATTTATTTAAAATTCAATTAATTTTTTTGGTAAGAAAAGAAAAATGTTATTGTTCAACGTCACATATGGATTATAAAAACTCATAACATATTTCAAATGGCGAGATTTCTCAACTCTAATTAATATTGTAAATGATGTTAAAAAACAAACAATTTTCAAATAAATATGCTATTTAGCCATGAAAATTAATCTTCAACAGCAAGAGGCAATAAGTTTCTCTCTCTCTCTCTCTCTCTATATATATATATATCTCCACACACAGTGAGTTTGTTGGTCAGAACCCACTAGTGCGAGTTTCATTGATCGAAACTTGCACTAGTGGGTGGGTTTTGATCGAATTCACTTTAGACAGGTTGCAATTTTTTTTTAACTTTTTATTTTTCCATAAATTTAGAGGAGATTATAGAGCGAGATGAAAGGAGATTTTGGGGATTTTTACAAAATTAATCATCGTTATCTACCAACAGGGAATATGTATTACACAATAGTTAACCTCAAAGAAATATCTGTGATAGAAAACTCAAGTCAGGTTGCATTGTGATTTGAGTTTAAGGAAAGGCAAGGGTAGCCTCTAATTCGGTATCATTCAACTCATGAACAACACTTAGGTGTTCCCAATCCATATGGATTCTAAACACGATCATTAGCTATGTCTAACATTGTAAAGTAACAATTTCAATAAGATTGACCAACACAAACGTTATTTATTCAAGATTCAATTAAACTTTTTGGTAAGAAAAGAAAAATGTTACATATGGATTATAAAAACTCATAACATATTTCACGTGGCGTGATCTCTCGACTCTAATTAATATTGTAAATGATGTTAAAAAAACAAACAATTTTCAAATAAATATGCTATTTAGCCATGAAAAATAATCTTCAACAGCAAGAGGCAATAAGTTTCTCTTTCCCTCTCTCTCTCTCTCTCTTTATATATATATATATATATATCTTTAATGGAACCCACACACAGTGAATTTGTTGATCAGAACCCATTCGTGCGAGTTTCATTGACCGAAACTTGCACCAATGGATGGGTTTTGATTGAATTCACTTTAGACAGGTTGCAATTTTTTTTAACTTTTATTTTTCTATAAATTTAGAAGATATTATAGAGCGAAATGAAAGGAGATTTTGATAATTTTTACAAAATTAATCATCGTTATCTACCAATAAGGGATATGTAATACACAATAGTTACCTCAAAGAACATCTGTGATATTTTTAAAAATGTATAAATTGTCGATATTTGCGTGTCACGTCAAAGTTACCCAATAAACACATTTAGAGCTCAATATTTGCAAGTATGCATGCACACATATTATTTTATTAATATTTTTTGTGAGCCAAAGCATTAGGGGAATCCCGAGATCTTAAATATGGTTGCCAACTCTATCATATCTAACCTCATAAGGAAACAAGCTAAATAAGATTGACCATCACAAACACCTTGCTCTCTAGACATCCTAACTTACCTTTTCAAGAAGAAAAGAGTAATATCTTCATTCAACCCTCATGCAACAATTATGAATGCTTGCAGCGTATGTCACATGGGTCAACACCTCAATTCGAACATTGAAAATTGTGTTGGAAAAAAACAAAAAAGTTTTCAAATTGATATCATTTTTTTAATATATAATAGAATCGTCTCTAATGTTACGAACCAACAACGATATTATTAATAACAAAGGTAGAAAAAAGAAATGCATTGAACCAACCATCATTAAGAACATGCTAAATTTGACAATAAAAGAAATTCCTATAATTAAAACCTAAAAGAAATCAACATAAACATAAATTTAAAGAATTCACAATTCAAGATATAAATTAGAAAATAAAACCACAAGATGCCGATTTTATCCTGGTTCGAACTGGTTTACACCAGTCCTACATCCAGCAATCAAAACACCCCCTCGAGCAGCTTTCTTTATTCAATGTGAATGAATGATCAGTACACAGCGGAGATCCCTTCTTTCTATTTCCTAAGTACAACAGGACTTCGCTCCCCAAGATTACAAAGCTATCTCTCAAACCCTAACCTTTCTCTCAGAACGACCAGTACTCATTTCAAACAGAAATGAGAACTCTGTCTTCTCTCAGCTACCCATTGCCCTCTATTTATAATAGTAAGTAGACATCCCAATATAACCTAACTAGGATTAGATAATTACAGTTTTAACCCCCAAACATATACTAATAACATTTAAGAATTATTTCTATCTGCCTATCTACCCCTTAGCCAACATAAGTCACTATCTTCAATGATCTTCTAGTATAACTCGAGACAACATTTTAATGCATTGCCTTTTATAACCACCCCTTCTCCCCGTCCTCTATATAAGCCATGGATCACATGTACTTGGCAAATTTGAAAGGAAAATTCTTCAAGCTTTTGCTAAGGAGTTGAGGATATGTCTACTATTGAAAGTACAAACAGTAGCAATGTTAAACAAGCAAGTTTCCAATCCAAGTATACCAAGCTTTCTCTTTCAAGAATCATACTTGACGCCATCATCTATCTTTAACCATATGTAAGCATTTTCTATGTATATATGTATATACACATGAATTTTCTTTCATATTCCCTGTTACCCAACGCAACAGGGTTGAGTGAACATAAAAGCTAAACATCTATGAATTTGGCCATATGGCCTCTTTTTTTTTTTTTCAAGTCAGGGTCATTACTAAATAGCCCTTAATTGCATGACGTCTCATCTCATTTGAGCTATATGTATATATATATGTAGCCCAATGGAAGTCGACGTCAGAGTTGGACTTGTTCTTATCCCCCCGAAGTTTCTTTTTGAGAAGAAAATAAACCCGTCGGACTATAGCCACAACTTCTACATGCCAAAGAAATCCACATAAATTCATTTCCCAGCCTTGATCAGAAGAGAGGGAAAAGTGGATCAAGAGGCAATGGAACTTCCATTCGTCGATTTCAAAAACCTCGAATGGCACATGATATTGGTTAAGGCCAGTGGAAGGTACATGTTTTCAACTGGTTGGTCTCAATTTCTGTCTCTTAACCGTCAGCGAGAGGGAGATGTGATTCGCTTTTACAAACAGGAGGGTCCTCCGAGTGATCACCCCCAATACATCATCGACTTCGTCAGGCAACTTAGAAACTGATGCCAGTATCGCCAACAGAAGCACAAGTCGGTCGGAGTGCGGAATGAAGAATCCCTTCTTCATTTTCTCCATCTCAAATGGTGCATGATACTGGTTAAAAGATGTCACAGTTATGCCGTAACAACTACAACTCTCCTAATTCGGTGTGAATTAGAGGGAATTGCTAGAGAACTGTAGAAAGAAAGAGGAAGAGATTGGAAGAGAGAGTAAGGGAGGAAAAGAGAAAGTAGAGAGAATAGGAATCTGATTTTGATATAACTGTTCGATAGATTTACATGAGGCTGCCATAGTTTATATAGTAGACTCGTAGGTGCTGCCACAACAGATCACCTGTCCTATAACAGACTATTTTGTCTTATTCTAGCCCCCTTTACACCTGTCTAACAAACTACCAACTAAAAAATATAAAAGTTACAATTAATAGCAGTAAAGGAAACAGCTAAAACAACTCAAATTCCGCAACAAAATTGGCCCAAATTTCAGCCTTCCTTTCGTTTTACGACAATACCCCTCCCTCAACAATTTCTTATCCTTGAAAAATGTTCAAGAGGCTGGCTACCCTTGGAAATTGTTGTTGTAATTGAGGAAGATATTCCCAAGTATCCTTTCCCGAAGGCTTTCCTTGCCACCTGACTAGCACTTGGATGAGAGGGGCTCCTTGGTGATAGACCACTCTTCTTCCCATTATAGCATCTGGCTCTTTTGCCACTTCTTTCTCCTTAGGTAGTACTGGTAGCTCTGGCTTAACGCTCTCCTTACCCGTGGTCAACTTTAATAAGGAAACATGGAAGATCGAATGAATTTTGGATCCTTCCGACATCTGCAATCAGTAAGCCACTTTGCCAATTCTGGTGGTTATGGGAAATAGGCCGAAGTACTTAGGGCTGAGTTTGGATACTGGCCCTTGGGAGATGGACTTTAGATGTGGATGCCTAAGTCTTAGATAGACACTTTCCCCAACTTCGAACTCACGGTCACTCCTCCTATCGGCATATTGTTTCATCTGGTTTTGGGCCGATACCAACTCTTGCTTGAGTTGCTGCAATACCCCTCTTCTCTGCTGCTAGTAGGATAGGAGGTTTATACCCAAATACTGCTTCAAATGGTGTCATTTTTATAAAAGCATGGTCGCTAGAATTGTACCACCACTATGCTAAAGCCAGCCACCTATGCCAACTCTTAGGTTGTAGCAAACACATGCATTGGAGGTAGGTTTCTAGGCTTTGGTTTACCCTTTCTGTTTGCCCATCAAATTGGGGATGATAGGTTGTTGAAAGGTTGAGCTCCGTGCCCATGTTCTTCATCAACTCCCTCCAAAAATGGCTTGTAAACACCTTATCTCGGTCAAATATAATGGACTTCGAGACCCCATACATAGCTATCACTCGATCAATGAATGCCCTTACCACTTCTTGGACTATGTAGGAGTGAGCCAATCCTACAAAATGTGCATACTTAGTAAACCTGTCAACCACCACCATTACACAATCCTTCCCTTCAGATTTTGGCAGACCTTCAATGAAGTCCATGGACACACTTGTCCATGACTGTTCCAATATTAGCAGGGGTTGCAGCAGCCCTGGATATGCCACATTTTCTTGCTTGTACCTCTTACATGTATCACACCCCAATACAACATCCTTCACTGGCACTCTAAGTTGAGGCCAATGGAATAGTTGTCTCACCCTCAAATAAGTGTTTTGAATGCTTGACTGCCCCTCTAAAGGGGACTCATGCAGGGATTGTAAAATTTTCCTCTTGAGTTCCTCATTGTGGCCCTCTTCCTTTATATCTCTAATAGCCCATCCACCATGGTGTACGCTTCCGCCACCTTATTTCCCAAAACCAATTTCTCCAGCATACCTTTTATGTGTTCATCTCCCTCCTAGTTGTCCACCACTTTTTTGCACCACTCAGGGATTACAACAGTCATTGTGGCTGCACTCCCTTCCTCTTGACATCTCGATAGGGCATCTGCTGCCAAGTTTTCCTTGCCCTTCTTATATTGTATGGAGTAATCTAATCCCATTAACTTGGTCATTTCTTTCTTTTGCAATTGAGTTTGAAGCTTTTGCTGTAACAAAAACCTCAAAGACTCATGATTAGTTTTGATTACAAACCTCCTCGCCTCCAAGTGATGTCGCCTCCACAGCCATAAGAACAACTAAGAATTCCTTCTCATATATACTCAAGCCTAAGTGTCTTGGACTGAGGGCTTGGCTTAAAAAAGCCAATGGTTTGCCATCCTGCATCAAAACGACCCCAATATCTACTCCACATGCATTTGTCTCAAGCACAAAAGGCTTGTTGAAGTCCAGTAGCCCTAATGTGGGTACCCTGCTCATCGCCACCTTCAATTTTTCAAAAACATCTTTTGCTTCCTACCCCCACTAGAAGTTCCCCTTCTTCCATAAGTTTGTAAGGGGTTTGCTAATAACTCCATATCCTTTAACAAACCTACGATAGTACCTAGTAAGTCCCAGGAAACCCCTAAGAGCCCTTATTGTAGTGGGCTTTGGCCAATTCAGGATAGCCTCCACCTTCCTTGGGTCGATACTGATCCCTTCCCCCGAGATTAAGTGCCCCAAGTATTCTACCTAGTTTTGGCCGAATGCACACTAGACTTTTTGATGAATAATTGGTTGCTTCTATGGACCTCAAAGGTGGTTCTTAGGCAGTTAAGGTGTTGGTCCAAAGTTGGGCTATAGACAAAGATGTCATCAAAGAACTAAGGTATGAATTTCCTTAGGTAGGGTTCAAATACCCGGTTCATTAGGGATTGGAAGGTGGTTGGGGCATTGGTGAGCTCACCAAGAACTCAAAATAGCCATGGTGAGTTTGGAAGGCAGTTTTGTGGATATCCTCGGGCTTCATCCTGATTTGGTGGTAGTTCGAGCGCAAATCAAGTTTGGAAAAGAATTTGGTTTGGTGTAACTCATCCATTAGGTCTTCAACAAGGGGTATGGGAAATTTATCCTTAATGGTTAGGGTGTTAAGTTGGCAATAATCTACACAAAAACGCCAAGAACCATCATTTTTCTTTACCAAAAGAACTTAGGAAGCAAAAGGGCTCTGACTCGGTCTAATGAATGATTGATTCAACATTTCTTTCACCATTTTTTCAATTTCAGTTTTTTGAATAGGGGCATAGCGATAGGCTCTGATATTGGCTGGCTCAACATTCGGTTTTAGGTTAATGGCATGGTCCAAAGTCCAGTTAGGAGGAAGGGTATTTGGTTCCACAAAGAGGTCCATAAATTCTACCAATAATTCATCAATAAGGGGCAATGTACATACTTGGTCAATACCTTTTTGCTGGTGGCTGACAATTAGTTGTAGCTCCCCAAGCTCTTCTTAGGACTCTCTTCCACTTCCACAATGGAAAATAGCTGTGTGAGTTGACTCCACTTGCTCTTGAGGACCCTTTGCAGCCTTTTACCTGTAATCATCTTGCAAGTAGTAGTCTCCCTCCCACTAGTAAGAGTCATTCTTCTCCCTTCTTTTTCAAATGACACTTCCATCCGGTTGAAATCGAAGCTTATGGGGCTCACCCCCTTCATCCAATCCACCGCTAAAACGACATCACACCCTCCTAGTTGCAGCAGCCAGAGGTTTGCCTCGAATTTCTCTTCTTGCATTTCCCACACGAATCCAAGGCAAGCCAAATTTCTCTTCTTGAAGTCAATTGAGTGAGCTTGTCTTCTTTTTCCACCACACCACTACTACTTGGGCTAACTGTGAGGACAAATAAGGGGAGTATGCTTTGGTATTCATGGGGGTTATGGTAAAGGAGTGGTTTCCATTAGATTTGTTGAACGTGATTTATGAGTACGTTATTGGGGGACAAATAGCAGGGGTTGTAAAAGGGGTTAATTATGGGATTTTGAGGGATAATTTGGGAAGGACAAAGAAGCCTGATTATGGATGTGGCTGTGGTTGTACTAGATGTGGCTGTGTTTTCTTTTTTTTTTGTTTGAAGGGGGGCGAGGGGTGACACTTGTGGCTGTGGGGGGGCTTCGTTGTTGGAGTGCAACAACGAGGAGACACGAACTGATGACGATGAAGGGTGGTCGTGGCAGGGGCAAATGAGTGGCTGAGGAAATAGTGCTAGTCCAGAGATGTCAATGAAAGGAACTACTTTTACGATTACAAGAGGGGAGGGGGAACTCGACTAGGTGATGATGGGGGTTATGGTTGGCGGCTAACGACCAACAAGCTACGATGGAACATCTACCAACAAAACCCTTGGTTTAGACAATTGTCGCTAAGTTAGTTGACACCTAACGGGTAGTTTGTTATCCATTTTACAGTCATTAAGAACATGCAAGAGCAATAAAAGAAATTCATCCTATAATTAAGACCTAAAACTATTAGATGAGATCAAAGATCATTGCCTTGTATGACCACGACTTTTCCCTGTCGTCTATATAAACCGTAGATCACTTGTACTTGGCAAATCTAAAAAGAAAAATCTTCAAGCTTTTGATGAGGAATCGAGGAAATGTCTGACACTGAAAATACTGCCAGTAGCATTGTTGAACAAGCAAGTTCCCGATCTAGATATACCTAGCTTTCTCTTTCAAGATTCCAAACAATAAAGTAGAAATTCCTCTATATACAAGAAAACAAATATGACAACTTTTCTAGATAGCAAGCAAGAGGTCAACTTTTTGTTGCCCAAGCACCTCAAACTAATCAATAGTTACTAATGGCCAACCTCTCTACATGACAACCCCCCCCCCCCCCCCCTTCTCTCTCACACACACACACACTAAGATTGAAAAAAATGAGATTTGGATGTTCATATCATTTGCTAGAATTTGACATGGACTAGCAATATAGTAGACGCATGCAACTCTGATAGAATTAGAAGTGTGAGTGCAATAAAAACATATGCCTAAACTTAATCAAAGGTGTCCCAAATGCACAAGGCTCCCTACTTTGCAAGGTCAAGGGAGTTTATTTGGCGGTAAAAGTTAGCCTAAAACATTAGATTACCCAAGACTCCTCCAAGCAATTATTTTAGAACAAGTATGTTAAAATGTTGTCTCGAGTTATACTAGAAGTTAAGGTAGCAGTAATATATTTTGAGGGCCAATGAAGCTTTAAATAGAAGTTTATAACCCATGTTATAATTAGTGATAGTTGAGGAGTTAAACTGTAAATATTTAATATTCTTCATTGGGATATCCGACCACTGTTATAAATAGAGGGCAAGGGGTAGCAGAGAGAGAGATTGTTCCCTAGAGAGAAAGGCTAGAGAGATAGCTTTGTAATCTTGGGGGGCAAAGTCTTGTTGTACTCGGGAAATGGAAGGAAGGAATCTTTGTTGTGTAAACTGATCATTCTCTGAATAAAGAAGACTGCTCGAGGGGGTGTTTTGATTGCTGGATGCAGTGCCATTCACGTGGCATGAACCAGGATAAAACCTGTGTTTTGTGGTTTGTGTTTCTCTTTCCTGTTTCATAAATCTGTTCTGATTTGATTGCTTTTATTTTCTGTTGTCTTTTGGATTGATTTTGGGTGAGGAGTTGAGAGAATTGGCATTTGGAAACATTGTTTGAGTTGTCATAAGAGCTCCTAAACCTAACAAAGTACGTATTAATATGTTGAAGCCTACTCTCTAGGCAAGCCAACAAAGCTCCATCTGCTTGTTTTCACAACTTTACTGGATTGTGGAAGCAAGTTTCAGGACAAAATGAAATGGGACTAGTCTGAGGCAACAAATTCAGCTACATAATTTGGATAAGTACAAATCACTCAGAAACATGCACACTAATAAGAGATCTGGAGAAGATGTTAACGAAGATATTGTAGTTGAATATTTAGTTAAATCATCAAACAGCTTGAGTATTTCGTTGAGTATCTTTTTGTTATTTTTTCTCTCCACTGCACCAATCCAGTGGACACAAGTGTTCGTCGCTCGGACTGCGAGGAGATGTGATATCCTTGTATTCCGCTACCTCGATTTCAACAATGGCAACAAGGCTCATTGGATGAAAACCTACTACCAATTTACCACCTCCATTATTACCAAAGTTTTTTCTTTTCCCTTTTTCTCACAACAGAAGCATTAGTAAGATTACGCATAATCCAGCACAAAGGACCAGAGGGAAAATATCTCTATCTCTTATTTTCCATACAAACAAAGAAGATAAGCAGCAAATAGAAACGAGAGATACTAGCCAAAATTCCAAAACTGACTGAAAGGAAAGAGAAAAGTAGAATACCTCTTGTCGGAATAACCTCCCTTCTGGCAGAGGAAGGACCTGAAGAGCGGCGAGTTGACGTCGTAAATCATAGTTTCTCCCTTTATCGAACCAATGAAGCAATCACGCAATACTATTCAATTCAATGGAATAAACCCTAACCCCTAGTTCGCATCGCCCGCAGTTTCCACGGCCTTGTCGCTCTCCTAACGCTGCTTGCAGATTATAAACGTATAATTTTCCATATCTGTTATGATTGTGCAATGGGTCACGTTAGGCATGTCTTGTGAATGGGCTTATCGGGCCCATCAGGAGGGGGACACTAAAGTTGACAAAATTTTGGTATTCTTTTCAATTTGATCACTAAACTTCAATTCCTTGTAAAGTGATAATAAAACTTTAAAATATTTAAAAATGTGATTACTAAAGTGATTTTTTAATAGTTCTTAACCGAAATTGCTGACGTGGCGATGATGTGGCGCTGATGTGACGATGATGTGACCATTGCGACATCAGCATTTTTGATAAGAAATTGTCAAAAAATCACTTTAGTAACTATATTGCAAAATATTTTAAAGGTTTGTGATCACTTTACAAAAAATTGAAATTTAGTGATCAAATTATAAAAGACACTAAAATTTTGTGACCTTTAGTGGGATTTACCCACTTTCTTTACCATGTTTAACTTTAACCATAGTAAAGGGTAAACTTGAATGGGTTTAATATATACAGTATCTCTCAATAATTAAAAAATATAATATTTAATTTTTAATATACAAAACATTATGTTTTGATATCTTAACTATTAGAAAGTATTAATTTAAGTTCTTATTGTGACGAAATGATAGGGCGTATAAAAACGTGCAGGTTTTTGTAAATGACATGCTACAAATGACATGCTACGTGGATGATTAGTTGGCAACATTTGAAAAAATTGACTCGTTTGTTATGCTCCTTTAATAGTTAAAAAATATAATATTTGATCCTTAATGTATCAAAATTTCGTATATCAATTATTAAAAATTGTTATTTTAAATCTTTATCATAAGGCACAAAAAGAGGATATAAACAAGAGAGTGAGAGAAGATGGAACCGAATTCAATAAAAAGAAACGATGAAGATTAATTTTGTTATATTTTGTGATTGATAATAGAAGAATATATCATTTTTTTGGATCAATGATTTAGATATTTAGATGTTTGGGATTCAAGTATTTTTTTTAAGCTATGGGTAAAAAATAATATAGGATTGAAAATAATATCTAATATGTATTATGAATGGTGTTTTTGGAAGTTTTGTAAAAAATTAATGATTCTAAAAAAAATAATAGAAAAATAAATTCAATTTTTTTCGGTTGTATTCTGTTAATTCAACTATTTTGGCCTAGACGATTAATTCAATTATTACTAATTTGATTTTG
The DNA here is from genome assembly GCF_014633365.1 of Diospyros lotus. NCBI lineage: Eukaryota > Viridiplantae > Streptophyta > Magnoliopsida > Ericales > Ebenaceae > Diospyros > Diospyros lotus. The sequence goes on along the minus strand of NC_068349.1, from coordinate 404,751 downwards.
TTCAATTTGTCCATACATAAAATTGGTTAATTTGGTCTAGTTAAAGATTTTCTTGAAAGTTGATGGAATATATTTATCAATGGTCACCTCCAAATTTAGGAAAATCGGGTTTGATTGCATTGTGATTTGAGTTTAGTAAATGAAAGGTAACCTAATACGACATAGTTGAACTCATGAAGAACACTTAGGTGTTCCCGATCCATGTGAATTCTAAACATGGTCATTAGCTATATCTAACCCTTGTAAAGTAACAATTTGGATAAGATTAACCAACACAAACATTATTTATTCAATATTTAATTAATCTTTTCAGTAAGAAAAAAAAATATTATCGTTCAACCTCACGTATGAATTATAAAAATTTATAACTTATTCATGTGACTTGATTTCTCAACTCTAATTAATATTATAAATGATGTTAAAGAACAAATAAATTTCAAATAAATATGCTATTTAGCCTAACAATGAAAGATAATAAATGTTTATCTTTCTCTATAAGAACCAACTGACCAAGAGAAAAGGTTGCCATAGGAGATTCCCACACATAGTGGGTTTGTTGGTAGAACCCACTAGTGCAAGCTTCATTGACTGAAACTTACACAAGTGGATGGGTTTTGATCGAATTCACTCTTAGATAGATTGTAATTTTTTTTCTAAATTTTTTCCCAAAAAATTAGAAGAGATTATAGAGCTAGATGAGAGGAGATTTTGGTGATTTTTACAAAATTAGTCATTGTTATTTAACAATAAAAATATGTATTATATAATAGTTAATCTCAAAGAATATCTGTGATATTTTTGAAAATGCATGAATCGTTGATAGTTTTAACCAAATATTCTGAGTTTCATGTAAAAGTTATCTAATAAACGCATTTATAGCTCAATATATGCAAGTATGCATGCACACATTTTATTTTATTAATATTTTTTGTGAGCCAAAGCATTGAGGGAATTCATAAATTTTAAATATGGTCGTCAACTCTATCATATCTAACCTCGTAAGGAAACAAATTGAATAATATTGACCATCACAAACATGTTTGTCTCCGAACATTTTAACTTGCCTTTTCAAAAAGAAAAGAGTAATATTTTCATTTAATTTTTATACAACAATTATTAATGCTTATAACGTATATCACGTCATGAGTCAACACCTCAATTCAAATATCGAAAACTCTATTTAAAAAAATCAATCAAAGAAGTTTTCAAATCGTTATCTGAAAAGAAAAATCTTTAATATTGAGAAATTGAGAATATGTCTGACACTGAAAGTACAGCCAGTAACAATGTTGAACAAGCAAATTCTCAATCCAGGTATACCTAATTTTTTCTTTCAAGAGTCATACTTGAATCAATCTATCTATCTTTATCCATCCATATGTAAGCATTTTCTATGTATGTATGTATGTATATGCACATGAATTTTCTTTCATTTTGCCTGTTACCAAACGCAGCAAGGTTGAGTGAACATAAAAGCTAAACATCATCTATGAATTTGGCCACATGGCCATATTTTTTCAAGTCAAGTTCATTAGTAGATAGCCCTTAATTGCATTTCGTCTCGTCTGTGCTATATGTATGTATATGTAGGCCAACGGAAGCCGGCGCCGGACCCAGACCCGGACCCGTTCTTATCCCCCCGAAGTTTCTTTTTGAGAAGAAAATAAACTCGTCGGACTGTGGCCACAGCTTCTACGTGTTAGGGATACAGAGAGTATAGATGCGTACGTAATACAAAAGTAACTTGATTGATACAAGAAAGTAGTTCTAACCGGCTACGATACAAGAAACATATACTATATACTTGACCACTATTATAACAGCTGATATTTACGGTAACAAGAGCTTATAATTAAATGAACAACAACAGAGGTTACCAGACTAAAACAACAAATCAGAGAAGATGGTTGAACAGCACTGCTCCCAGCTGGAACGACAAGGAATCAGGAACAAACTTTTGGATCATGGAAGAGGCAGGAACAGAAGTAGGTCGAGTCGCGCTTTACGCTGTCCTGAAGACAGTTAGCGCCCTGCACCGGCGGCAAGCAGACTACGACGACTGTCTCAGCAGGATGAAACGACCTCTTCGGTGAACGGCAGCCACGAACAACCGAAGCTAGCAGAACTCAAGACAGGCTTGCTCTCAATGAAGAAAACTCAAGATGGGAGGCAAAACTTGAGAAGAGAGAACAACTTGAAAGCTTGTGGAGAAATGGAAAACTTCACACACAAAAATGAGCCAACATAACCAATATATATAGGCACCTCATAAACTTAGCAATGAAGGAAACTTAGAGACCAATCTAATTTAAAAGAACTTGGGGGCCAAGTATTTCTAGAAGACCTTGGGGGCTAAGGAAATCTAGAACACCTTGGGGACCAAGCAAGAAAAGAAAATAAAAATAAAGATAAAAACCACACACACACACACTCACTTCTAACAATCCCCCACATGAGTGTGTGTGTACTAAAATCAAACAAAATGACATGGATTCACTGAGAGCAAATAGACAAGTTATGCATCAACAAGGTGTCTTTTGGACTTGAACCTTCCTTAGTGAATGTCTATCGAATTTATCGAAGAAATAGTGAGACTAACTCTTGAACTATCCTTCTGAAGGTAAATCGAGACAATAGACATCACACACAACATGTCTTAACCCATTGAGTTCTATACGATTGTGTCCATTTTGGTCCTGGACAGCATCCTGGATTTCATGAGAGCTCTAGAGAACCCAAGCCATTGAACAGTTCTCATAGAAGCGACCCCACTTCTACTCTCATATAGGGAAGCATTGACTAAGAGTACCCTGTCACTACTCCTCTTATATCAAGATATCAACCTTCCCTTTAACATCGAAAGGACACACTCTTCAATTTCTGAGACATGGGGAGAAACTAAAAGTTTCATAGTGTGTCAACTATGACTTATTCCAGCCAGTTGGCCAATTTAACCTAGATCTTGGGATCTCCAGTCAACTAGGTTTGGTTACCACCGGAAAAGTCATTTAAAAGGCTTTAACCCCATTCCCTTCGATGTAAATTTGACTTGCTCACGAGTCACTCCTTTCGTCAAAGGATCAGCTAGATTTTCTTTCGACTTCACATAGTCAATGGAGATTATTCCATTTGTGAGCAACTCTCTGACAGTATTATGCCTGCGCCTAATGTGTCTTGACTTTCCATTGTAGACACTGTTCTTAGCCCTCATTGAGGCAGCTAAGTTGTCACAATATATGCAAATGGCGTTAACAGGCTTTGGCCATAATGGAACGTCTTCGAGGAAATGGCGAAGCCACTCAGCTTCTTCGCCTGCTTTGTCTAGAGCTATAAACTCTGACTCCATGGTTGACCGTGCTATACACGTCTGCTTTGAAGACTTCCACGACACAGCAGCACCACCTAGGGTGAACATATACCCACTGGTTGATTTAGTCTCTAAGCTATCGGAGATCCAATTAGCATCACTAAATCCTTCCAATACATGTGGATATTTTGTATATTGCAATCCATAGTCCAGGGTGTACTTCAAGTACCTAAGTACCCTGACCAATGCATCCCAATGGTCATGCCCAGGATTGCTCGTGTATCTCGCTAGTCTGCCTACGGAGTAGGCGATGTCAGGTCTAGTACAATTCATGATGTACATCAGACTCCCAATAATTCTGGCATATTCCAGAGAAGATACACCTTCATCATGGTTTTTCTTCAACTTTGAATTTGGATCAAACGGAGTAACTGCTGGCTTACTCTCGAAGTGACCAAATCTTCTCAACACTTTCTCTATGTAATGCGATTGAGAAAGAGCATACCCTTCGGAATTCCTTATTATTCGAATTCCAAGAATGACATTTGCAAGACCAAGGTCTTTCATGTCAAAGTGTGAGTTCAACATTTGCTTTGTGGATTGTATGACACTTCGATTCGTGCCCATTATTAACATGTCATCCACATACAGGCACACAATGACACATTCTTGGTTTATGATTTTCACATAAACACATTTATCACACTCATTTATCTTAAATCCATTTGATAACATTGTGTGATCAAACTTCTCATGCCATTGTTTAGGCGCTTGTTTCAACCCATAAAGAGACTTTACTAGTTTACAAACTTTCATTTCATGTCCCTTTACGACAAACCCTTCAGGTTGTTTCATGTAGACTTCTTCTTCTAAATCTCCATTCAGGAATGCTGTTTTTACATCCATTTGATGTATCTCCAAATTATATAACGCTGCAATAGCAATCAGCATCCTGATAGACGTGATTCTCGTCACTGGAGAATACGTGTCAAAGAAGTCTTGTCCTTCTTTTTGACGATAGCCTTTAGCTACCAGCCGAGCTTTGTACTTATCAATAGTACCATCGGCCTTTAATTTCTTCCTGAAAATCCATCTACACCCAACTGGTTTACACCCAAGTGGCAAATTGACCAATACCCAAATATTGTTTTGCAAGATGGAATCCATTTCACTATTAATAGCCTCTTTCCAATAAGGAGCATCAGGAGATGACATTGCATCACCATATGTTTGCGGCTCATCTTCTAACACAAAGGTTAGGAAATCTGGGCCAAAGGAAGAGGCCTTCCTTGCCCTTTTGCTTCTTCGAGGCTCGATGTCAATTTTCTGCCCATCTTGGCCTTTTGAAGAACTTGCTTCATGAGTTCTCTTGGAACCACTTGCACAAGGTTTATCTCCTTTAAAAGGGAAAATGTTCTCAAAGAACTCCACTTCTATAGATTCCAGAACAGTATGAACATTAATGTCAGGAATTTCTGACTTTGTTACCAGGAACCTATAGGCAGCACTATGCGAGGCATAGCCTATAAAGGCACAATCAACAGTTTTTGGACTAAGTTTAGTTCTCTTAGGTAAAGGAACCTGCACCTTGGCCAAACACCCCCACACTTTCAGGATTTTGTAAGAGGGTTGTCTATTATTCCACACTTCATAAGGCGACTTACCAGACTTCTTATGTGGAATTCTATTTAATATAAAGTTTGCAGTAAGCAACGCTTCCCCCCACAAATTATGGGGTAAACCCGAACTATTTAACATGCAATTTATCATGTCCTTCAAGGTTCGATTCTTTCTTTCAGCTACACCATTTTGTTGTGGTGTATAAGGTGCTGTCGTCTGATGGATTATACCATGAGATTCACAAAACTCAGACAGAGCCGATGATTCATACTCACCACCCCTATCTGATCTGAGCACCTTAATTTTCTTTCCCAGTTAATTTTCAACTTCTGCCTTAAATATTTTAAAAATATCAAAGGTCTCATCTTTACTACGGAGTAAATATACATAGCAATATTTACTGCAGTCGTCAATAAATGTGACAAAATAATTCTTTCCACCTCTAGTGGGAGTACTTTTCATATCACAAACATCACTATGAATTAGGTCGAGTAATTCACTATTCCTTTCCACAAATGGAAACGGCTTTCTTGTAAACTTTGATTCAACACAAACTTCGCATTTGTGTCCCTTATCAATGTTAAAACTAGGTAATAACCCTAGATTAACCATGCTTTGGAGGGAACGATAATTGACATGTCATAATCTTGAATGTCAAACATCACACGACTCAACAATATAAGTAGAAGAGTCATTCTTATTAATCTTCTTAGGCACTTGGCCCTGTACATTCAACTTGAACATGCCATCATCTAGATATCCTCGACCCACATACATTCCCCCCTTGGTAAGAGTAAATTTATCAGATTCAAAAACAAGTTTAAACCCATTTTTGTTCAATAGTGTTCCAGAAACCGGATTTTTGCGAATCTCAGGCACATGCCATACATCTGTGAGGGTCAGGATCTTCCCAGATGTCCACTTTAGCAGTACCTTGCCCTTGCCTTCCACAGTCGAGGCTGCGGCATTTCCCATGTACACTTTTTCGGTGCCATCCATTTTCTCATAAGTTGAGAACAAGGATCTATCCTTGCAAATGTGCCTTGAAGCACCTGTATCGATCCACCAGCCTTTGGCGTTATCAATCATGCAAACTTCAGTGATGACTGCAACGAGCTCATCATCTTCCACCATATTGGCATAAGAAGGCTTAGACTTGCGCTGGTTGCTACCAGAGCTTTGACCCTTCTTGTGTCTGCAATCCATAGCCCTATGGCCTGTCTTACCGCACACCCAACATGTGCCTTGAATGCGTTTGTTGGTAGTAGACTTCTTCGGACCCAGCGATCCGCTTACTCTCTTGCCTTGCTGCTTCTTAGGCTGAGATTTGAGAGCCTCAGCTAAGTGAGCCTTAGCTTCAAATCTGTCTGAGACTTTATCTCCTTTGCGATTGTCTTCTTCAATACGAAGACGAAGAGCCAGATCTTCCATAGACAGCTCCTTGCGCTTGTGCTTGAGATAGTTTTTGAAATCCTTCCATGAAAGTGGCAGCTTCTCAATCACAGCATCAACTTGGAATGGCTCATTGATGACCAATCCCTCGCTATGCAAATCACTAATGATGATTTGCAGTTCCTCCATCTGGTTGACCACCAATTTGGTATCAACCATCTTGTAATCCAGGAACTTGCCCACTAGAAATTTCTTGGTGCCAGCATCCTCAAGCTTATATTTCTTCTCCAAAGTCTCCCACAATTGCTTGGAAGTAGCATACGCTGTGCAATACACATTGTACAGCGGGTCGGCCAAGCCACTCAGAATATAATTTTTACAGAGAAAATCTGAGTGCATCCATGCCTCCCTCGCAGCCACAGTCTCTGTTGTCATATTCTCTTCCGAGACAACGGGGCAATCCTCTTTGAGGATGTGGGCTAGATTCAGTGTGGTCAGATAGAATAACATCTTCTGTTGCCACCTTTTAAAATCTTCACCATTAAATGGTGGTGGCTTTTTCACATGTGGGGTTGGCTTGGCTACGGCTGAACCGAGCCCTTGCATAGAAGCTATTGCAGAAACAGCGGCAATGGGTGGGCGAAAACCCGAGACATCAACATGGGACGGGTTTGAACCCGAGGCAACACCAGCAGCAGCAGCAGCACCGGAACCACCAGCAGGAATAGAGGCATCCATCTTTCCTAGACTCTCTTACTAACTGTCTTCAGATTGTTAGGGATACAGAGAGTATAGATGCGTACGTAATACAAAAGTAACTTGATTGATACAAGAAAGTAGTTCTAACCGGCTACGATACAAGAAACATATACTATATACTTGACCACTATTATAACAGCTGATATTTACGGTAACAAGAACTTATAATTAAATGAACAACAACAGAGGTTACCAGACTAAAACAACAAATCAGAGAAGATGGTTGAACAGCACTGCTCCCAGCTGGAACGACAAGGAATCAGGAACAAACTTCTGGATCGTGGAAGAGGCAGGAACAGAAGGAGGTCGAGTCGCGCTTTGCGCTGTCCTGAAGACAGTTAGCGCCCTGCACCGGCGGTAAGCAGACTACGGCGACTGTCTCAGCAGGATGAAACGACCTCTTCGGTGAACGGCAGCCACGAACAACCGAAGCTAGCAGAACTCAAGACAGGCTTGCTCTCAATGAAGAAAACTCAAGATGGGAGGCAAAACTTAAGAAGAGAGAACAACTTGAAAGCTTGTGGAGAAATGGAAAACTTCACACACAAAAATGAGCCAACACAACCAATATATATAGGCACCTCATAAACTTAGCAATGAAGGAAACTTGGAGACCAATCTAATTTAAAAGAACTTGGGGGCCAAGTATTTCTAGAAGACCTTGGGGGCTAAGGAAATCTAGAACACCTTGGGGACCAAGCAAGAAAAGAAAATAAAAATAAAGATAAAAACCACACACACACACTCACTTCTAACACTACGTACCAAAGAAATCTGCAGAAACTCATTTCCCAGCCGTGATCAGGAGAGAGGGAAAAGTGGATCAAGAGGCGGTGGAGCTTCCATTCGTCGATTTCAGAAACCTCGAATGGCGCATGATACTGGTTAAGGTCAGTGGAAGGTACAGGCTTTCAACTGGTTGGTCTCAATTTCTGTCTCTTAACCGTCTGCGAGAGGGAGATGTGATTCGCTTTTACAAATGGGAGGGCCCTTCGGGCGATCACCCTGATAAGTACATCATCGACTTCGTCAGGCAACTTAGAAACTGATGCCGGTGTCGCCGGCGGAAGCACAAGTCGGCCGGAGCGAGGAATTGAGGACAATAATAATTAAGAAGAAAGATGGTCCCAGTCCCATTATTATGATTACTATCATTAATGCTAACATTAAATGATAAAATACCCATTATTCCATATGAATTAGGAAGAGGAGGCCATACGATGATGATACATCTCCTCCATCTTTAACAATCAGACTATATCTTTGTTTCTTGTTTTCTATTTGACTGGTGAGAAATTCTAGATGATTGATGCATCCCTCTGCTGTTTGCTCTAAGATGGCATACATGCATACATATAAATATATATTAAACTAAAAGCCTGAAACAAAGGCAAGCCTTAGACAAGGGATCTTGTGCAGAGATTGACAAGGTAACAAGATTATCGTATGGCCAGGGGCTAATTGAATCAGCTTTTGCCTTGTTGGGGGGGGGGGGGGGGCGCGCAGTGGGAAGATGACACCGAAGGGCTGTTGCTGGCACGTAAGTCGTTTCCAAGCTACCCAAAGCTAGAAAACGCAATGAGATTGTCACCATGAGATACAAACGAAAGAAAGGAAGCAAGGAGATTAAGTAAAACAGACAAACAAAACTATTAAAAGATAATAACATATAGAGCTTGAGATTGTCTTTATCTCTTCTTTTTTTCCATCTTGAAGAATCCCCGATTCCCATAGTCTTAATGTCCGAATGAGACTGTCATTGTGAGGGAAAGGCAACAGAGCCTCGCCATCTAAAGCAAGTGTAAGAGCTTGGAAAGAACTTCGAGATTTCAAGTTGCCATTATCATGAGAACCTGTTGGGAATGGGCAGAATTTGTCTGGGTGAGGAAGAAAGTTGGATATAGATATGAAGTTGATCAAGTGAGCTTGTCTTCTTTTTCCACCATAGCACTAATACTTGGGCTAACTGTGAGGACAATCAAGAGGAATATGCTTTGGTTTTCAGGGGGATATGGTAAAGGAGTGGTTTCCATTTGATTTGCTGAACGTGATTTATAAGTAGGTTATTGGGGACAAATAGCAGGGGTTGTAAAGGGGTTAATTATGGGATTTTGAGGGATAATTTGGGAAGGACAAAGAAGCCTGATTATGGCTGTGGCTGTTGGGGGGGGGGGGGGGGGTGGTGGTGGCTGTGGGGGGGCTTCGTCGTCGGAGTGCAACAGCGAGGAGACACGAACTGATGACGATGAAGGGTGGCCAATGGATGGGCGAAAGAGTGGTTGAGGAATCGGTGCTAGTGACCCAGAGATGTCGATGAAAGGATCAACTTGTACTGTTACAAGAGGGGAGGGGGAATTCGGCTGGTGATGATGGGGGTTATGGTTGGCGGCTAATTACTATACCAACAAAACCTTGGTGTAGGCAATCGACGTTAAGTTAGTTGATACCTAATGACTAATTTGTTATCGTTTTTATCGTTAAAAAAGAAAAAAAATAATATCAAATTTCTATTGTTGTAAGTAAATTGTCATTACTAAGTTAACTGACCTAGAATAATGAATTTAATATCACTTTTTTTAACGCTAAAATTATTAACAATTACTCATTAAATATCTAAACTCATAAATATACGTAACAATTCACAAAATACAAACATAAAAAAAGCACACATAAATTTGGAAATATGCTTGCGTTTAATAAATATCGAACTTTAATCGTAAATAAGACAACTAACGGTAGTTATTTGTCACTAATTTGATACCATTTTTAAAGTTATGGATATGAGAAGACAAAGATAGGGCCAATGAAAGCAAATAAAAAGAAATCAAACCGACCAAACTAACTTCAACAAGATAATTCAAACGGCCAAACTATGATTTCCAAATTCCAAGGGTCGGTTCCAATTTAGAGTGTTTAGAAACCAAGGCTAGTTCAATAATAGTTGGCATTAGAGAAAACATTAATTATTTTTATAATCTTATGATATCTTTATGTTTTTTTTCTGTCAAAATGAATATTGAGGCATTAACTGAAGAATAATCGAGTTAGTTAGACAATAAGTGGGGCCATGTCCCAAAACAAGATAGAATAGACATCAATCTTAAAGAACAAAATTCTACCACAATAAAGATTAAGAGGGAACATTATTTGAGATTATTGTCCTTGTGCGATCTCACACCGCTTGTGTGATCAATTTTAGCATAAGAGGTAAATCGCAGGTAAAAGTTTTGTCTTACTACGTAGAACAAAAAATCAAACCCATAATCTATTAATGTGAATCTTAATTTATCGTAACTTAGCCACTTGATCTGTGTCTTGAAAACAAGAGCAAACGTTACTTGTAAGTATATAAAATTAGCAAGTAAAGGCACAAGACCATTATATATCACAAGACTAAGGCTGAAAGAGATAAACCAAAGATGATCATTCCACTTTACTAAATATATAGTGTTTACGTATTAACAAATTTAAAGAACCAATATACAAAGGATTTTTTTTTTTTATTTCAAGATATGAGAAGAATACTAAGTGGTCACATAGTAAATTTTTGGAAAACTAAATAATATATGCAATGTTATTCATCATCACTATATAACTATTGTAACTCAATGTTGCTAAGACACTTTTAAACTAATATATTGGTGATCTTGAAATATAATAAGAATTAGGTAACTTTTTAAAATATTTTTGGGATTTGTCAACGTCAATGTAATTTATCTAAAGAGTTGGCAACACTTATAGTAATGACTATGAAAGGAGTTATTAGTAATCGTGCAACTCATTAACTTCTTCGAGAGTCGACAATTAGAAGGGTGAGAGAGAAAATAAAATTTGAAAAAATTCAAGACTAAGATTAAATACAAAACTATTAAACAATATATATATAGATATATTTATTTATTTTTTAAAGAAAACCAAAACAAAACATAAAAATTAAAAATTAAAATGTCTGCCAAACGGTGTCTAAAATGTTACTTTCATTCATTCAAGAAGGATTGTAATTATGCTTGAATTAATCGCTATTTAGTATCATTTGCCCACCTCATCAAATGCAACATTTAATAATAAGGCCCAGCCAATGAAAACAAAAACTAAATCACGCGATTAATTTAATTTAATTAAGAAGGATTAGAACAGTAAATGCGAGTCAGCCGAACCTGATTTGTAGTTGTTAGGGTCTTTGCTTAATCCTTTTGATTAGAAGCAGTAAAACTCAACATCTCGAGGTTAAAGATATGGGGTGTGGGGCCCACTTTCAAGCACTGACCAATCAGGAGCCACCGACTGCCGAAGAGTAATTATTCTCTGCGACGATACTTGCTGCAACCGCCCATTGGATCTGGAACGTGATTAATAAAGTGATTGGGATGGCAGGGATCTCAATTTGTTAATTAAATGACGACGGTAGCGGAACGGAAGGAAACATCCATAATCATGTACTCGTTGCTACATGATATTTGCCAGACAGACTGCCAGTTGCCAGCAACTTGGGCTTGCCCCCCATATTTATCTATCCCTTCACTTGACGCGGTTGGGGAGAGACTCCCACTTGGAGCAGCCACGGCGAGAGAGGATTTCTCTCTCGAGCAATCACTCGGGAAATGACCAACCCAACGCTTCGAAGCTCGCGCGTATCGCACTACGATCGGAGCAGTGGACTCGCCGGCGCAGCGATTCGGGCCCCGGCTTCTTTCGTCTTCAAGCTCTTCGCCACAGTCATCGCCTTCACCATCTTCCTCTTCTTCACCGCCTCTCTCCACCTCACTTCCTCCACCGACTCCCCCGACATCAACGTCGTGAGTAGCACTGACGAATTGTCTCCATTTATTGTTACATTTATTTCTGTGAGCGCTAACTGTTTTTTGTTGCTTCCGATTAGGGCTCGAATACAGTTGGCCTGATCCGGAGGAACATTTTAGCGTTGAAATCTGATCCATTGAAGCCGCGGCTGGATCAGATCAGGAAGCAAGCGGAGGATCATCGATCGCTTGCTCTCGCTTACGCTTCGTATGCTCGGAAGCTGAAGCTGGAGAACTCGAAGATCGTTAGGGTTTTCGCTGATCTGTCTCGGAACTACACGGATCTGGTCTCCAAACCTGCCTATCGGGCGCTGTTTGACTCGGATGCGAGCTCAATTGATGAATCGGTGCTTCGGCAATTCGAGAAGGAGGTGAAGGAGCGGATCAAGGTTACGCGGCAAGTAATCGCGGAGGCGAAGGAGTCTTTCGATAATCAGCTGAAGATTCAGAAGTTGAAGGACAGCATTTTTGCCCTTAATGAACAGTTAACGAAGGCGAAGAAACAAGGGGCGTTCTCGAGCTTGATTGCAGCGAAATCGATACCGAAAAGCCTGCACTGTGTCGCTATGAGGTTGATGGAAGAAAGAATCGCGCATTCGGAAAAGTACACGGACGAAGGGAAGCCGACGCCTCCCGAGTTTGAAGACCCGAAGCTTTACCACTATGCCATTTTCTCGGATAATGTGGTTGCAGCGTCAGTTGTGGTGAACTCGGCGGTGAAGAACCAAAAGGAGCCATGGAAGCACGTGTTTCATGTGGTGACTGATAAGATGAATCTAGGAGCAATGCAGGTTATATTCAAGATGAAGGATTATAATGGAGCTCACATTGAGGTGAAGGCGGTGGAGGATTATAAGTTTTTGAATTCTTCATACGTTCCGGTGCTTCGACAGCTTGAATCTGCAAACTTGCAGAGGTTTTACTTTGAGAATAAGCTTGAAAATGCAACCAAAGATACGACCAACATGAAATTTAGGAACCCCAAGTATTTGTCGATGCTGAATCATCTGAGGTTTTATTTGCCTGAAATGTATCCGAAGTTGCACAGGATCTTATTTTTGGATGATGATGTGGTTGTTCAGAGGGACCTAACAGGGTTATGGAAGATAGACATGGATGGAAAGGTGAATGGAGCTGTTGAGACTTGTTTTGGGTCATTCCACCGGTATGCACAATACATGAATTTCTCACACCCTTTGATAAAAGAAAAGTTTAATCCCAAGGCGTGTGGATGGGCTTATGGGATGAATTTCTTTGATTTGGATGCTTGGAGAAAGGAGAAATGCACTGAACAATATCATTATTGGCAGAACCTGGTGAGTTTTGATTGCTCTGGAAACTTTTTTTTTTTCTTGAATTATTATTGATTTGAGCAGTAAAAGTAAAACCCTTTTATATTTTACACTACCATTCGGTTTTTCTTAGTATCTTGTCATGAATCTTTAATCCTTTGAATTGGTACATCTGATTTTTGTTGTCCAATTCCTTAAAACGAGAATTTCATGTGGGACTAACTATGTATATATTTAAGTTGCTTTCTATATTGCTTGTAGACTTGTTTATTATTCACTTGTGATCTTCAAAATCCATTTTGAGGCAATACTGACAAGAGATACTGTCCTGGATGCAGAATGAGAACCGGACCCTCTGGAAATTGGGAACCTTACCACCTGGTCTGATCACATTTTATTCCACAACAAAGCCACTAGACAAATCCTGGCATGTTCTTGGGCTTGGCTATAATCCAAGCATAAGCATGGAAGAGATTAGCAATGCTGCAGTTGTGCACTTCAATGGTAATATGAAACCATGGCTGGATATTGCTATGAACCAATTTAAGCCACTTTGGACAAGATTTGTTGACTATGACAATGAGTACATCCAGGCCTGCAATTTTGGCCTTTAGAAAAATTCTCAGTTGAAGCCCATGCTTGAAGGATCTGAAAATCCTAGTCCTGGTGCTAGTTCTGTTTTGTAAGGCTCTACTTTACACGTCTTAACTGTTGTTATTTAGAGTCGTAGAAATTTTATGTCTTCCCAAGTGTAGCATTCTTCTTTTTCTTTATTAGTTCTATTATCCTTAAATTGTTCATATGTCTTGATGATAAAATTATCTTGGCTAAATGTTCAGTTTTTCTGGAAATGTCGGATTATTTGTTTTTCCTAATAGACGCCTGCATACTGGTGATCAAGGTATATGATGATAATAACACCTGCTTGCAATTGCAGTATCCTCTTTATTAATCTTGATTTTTGTAATATGCTAATTTTTATGCATTTATATTATGATGATGCAATGTTCTATTTGATGATATAACTTGCTCCAAGTATGCTTGTAGGAAGTATTGAACTGATACCGATTTAGGTCTTTACATCTCTAGCCCCTTTAGAAAAAATTGGAGAGATTTGGACATATGTCCATTTAAAAACTAGAGCACATGTTCCTTATTACAAATTCTAATTTCAATCTGGTTTCACAATTCAAGAAAGTCAAATAGCGGAAACTTATTCTTTTCTTCCATCATTCTCACTTTGTCTAAAATAACTTATGAGTCTTCGAAGCATTGGCTCTAGTCTGATGCACTGAAATCCATTGCATTAATCTAATTGTATGACTCCTGATAAACCGGTCAAAATTTTCTAGTGGAAATGTTGTGCAAGAGTATGCTATATTTGGAACTAGGATTTGTGGAAGGAAAAGAAAATGAGTATTCTTATATGCATATAGGTTTCTATAGAAATATATTTACATAAGTAATCAGCGGCGGAGCTAAGACCTGAACTCAGTGAGGACAATTTTTTTTTTTTTTTTAATGTAGTATTATAGCACATCATACATGTAACTGATTAACTAAAATAAAAAACCATTTAAATTTTACAAAAAAATTCTTGCCTTTTGAATTTAGGCATAGCTGCATAAAGGAATAAAAAGAAAACTTCATTTATTATAGCATACTCCAAATTCATCATCTCAACCACCAATCTTTTGTTAAGATGACCGTTGGTCGAACATGTCCCTCTCAAAAAATTTGTCCCTTGGTAATATGTATAATTCAAAGATTAATCAATTGATTAGTAATACAGTGCATTATAATTAGTATTAGAACTATAGTTTAGTTAAATTATTTATCCTGTAAACTAAGTTCTAATTACAAATATAATAGGACAATCACAAGTTTTAATCGCACTAGGTTCTTCGGCCATAAAAATATTAAAAAAAAAAAAAAACAGTACAGGTATTTTCCCCTTACCTTGGAGAAGTAAATTTGTTACACCTCGTTGATGAAATATTCAAGGAAAGAAAGGAAACTATTCATTGTTCTTATCATTTACTTTTTAATGTTTAAGTGGCTTTTCATTCCTGTCTTTCTTCCTTTGGATAACTTCCAAGTGTTCACACTGTTACTATGTACAAAGAAAACTTACATCCTAAGAACCTAGACGTTACATGTTTAAGGGGAGGTGCATTTTGAAATCTTTTTCCAAAGTTTACGCATTAGGTGTTTTTTGCCTAGCATTGAGGGGTCAAATGCCCATCATCAACCTGATGTGGCTCCACCACTGCGGAAGTTACACACACACACACACACATATACATATATATATATTATTGTCTTCTCCATTGAAAGATCCTTGTTCCAAACATGTCCTCAGAAAACCTTAGAGCTTGACTTGAATTTGTGTGCAGGCAGAAAACCCTATTGCCTATCGCCCTCCTCTCATAGGAATGTGAGCCCTTCCAAGATTAGCCTTATCTTAAAACCGTCATTTATTATGTGTAGACTGTGTGTTAGATATACTGATGTACCATGAGTTTGTTGGGAAGTTGAGTAAATATTTTGTTATGTGCTTTGAGGAGAAATTGCATTTAATGTTATCCTCGGCAGAGCAATAAGAAGATATTATCATGATTGGAGTCTGTAATTAACTATTATATCTTGATTCCTGGGAGTGAATAATGACCATCAACTGAGTTGAAGTGAGGAGAATATACACCATGTATTGCTTCGTGTTGTCCTTGCATTAATACATGTCATACTGTATTAATATGATGTATTTTTTTATTGGAAGTCCCATGTGTGGTGTAACCATGAACTTTTGTCAGAAACATGAAGTTCATTGCTTTATGCAATATGTTTTGGTTGAATTATGAATACTTGCCCTAAATTAGCATCACTCATCATATATCTCATTTTATATTACAAATTGTAGTAAAGCACAATGTGATTCATCTTGGTCCAAATTTGTTGTTGGGATGTGAGAATTGACGTCGATGGTTTTTGTCAGGTTTCTAGATTTTGCTAATAGATTGTTGGACGAGATTGGGGATTAGTTAGTTACTGGCGTATAGGGAGGAGGAAGGTGGAGAAGCTCAATATGTGAAAAAGCAAAGAAGACGGTAGTTTTCGGCGTCTTGATAAAAACTGCCTTCTAGAGGCCTGCCATACTACACTACAAGTAAACAGTCTTCTGAGATTGGTGGTGTTTTCGCAAGAGAGATTGTGAGACCTGTGTATACTCTCCTAGTCATTATCTCTAAAATAAAGAGTTTTTGTCCTGGAGAAGAAGGAGGTGTCCCTTGCATTGACAGCTTGAATTTTCCCATACCTTGTTGTAATGACATTCATAGATTAAAAGTAATGAGAATTGCAACTTGGGACACTTGAAAACGAAAATGAGAA
Source organism: Diospyros lotus (assembly GCF_014633365.1). Classification (NCBI taxonomy): domain Eukaryota; kingdom Viridiplantae; phylum Streptophyta; class Magnoliopsida; order Ericales; family Ebenaceae; genus Diospyros; species Diospyros lotus. The sequence goes on along the minus strand of NC_068349.1, from coordinate 388,192 downwards.
AAGGATGGTGATGTTAAGGCCAACCGTTGTGCGTCCCAGAGACAAATGAGCGTGTTTAGTACTTACTGTTTGTGATGGAATTGCTGTGTTGTATTATAAAAGTCATCTTAAGAAACAGTACTTGATAACTAAATATTTGCTATATTATACTTATTAAGGTTAAAAATAAATAATAATTTTCTATTTCACTATAAAAATAATTCAGAATGCTATAAAATAAATGGTAAAACAGCATGCTGTCAATGGTAAAGAGTACATTTCTTTTAATAAAAGTAGACTTTTGGAAAGTACGAAAATTTTATAAAAATTATTATTTTTTATAAAATTAAATATTAAAATGTTACATATTTTAACATATTTTTTTATGAAAAATTAATTCTAAGAGGGGATAATTTTTATTTTTTACGTCTCTTAAAAATATATATATTTTTAATTAAATATAATCAAACACGCTTACAATAAAATAAAAAAATACGCAGAGGAGGTTTTTTTCTCATCCAATTATTAAGATCATTCTCAAACGGGAAACCATCACCCGTTAGGCATCAGATTTCTTAACTGTCCGCAAAACACATCATAAGATTCAATTCTGGTATGTAATGGTTTTTAGAGCAAAGACCTACTAGGAGTAGGAGCTAATATGCTACCCGTGCAAAGTATTGCATCATGCATCAGGATCACGAAAAACGACGATACTCGAGAAAGAATGAATTTACGAAACGCCAAAACACTTCACAAGCAAAAAAATTACTTCAACTCATTAAACTATCAAACCCTTTATATAACCCTAGCCAAGAATAGAAAATTGGGCAAAAATTTATGGGGCAGACATTTTCAACTCAAAAAACTCAATAAGACAAATCTGTTTCCTCAAAAACCAAACCCCGTTTCAATCAGTCACTAGTCACCCTCCTCCTAACCTATGGTGTTCCTCAAGCACTAGCAGATACCCGTGGTGCCACAGCTTTGGCTCCATTGATAGCCAAACCACCACCACCACCACCACCACGCGTTGCCCGCCCACCGGCACTTCCCATGTTATCCGCCCTCTGATATCCATCTGCTCCCCGGTTCAGATATCCTCCGCGATTGCCGCCCCTATTACCAAACTCGTTCCTGGTGTTGAAGTCGCCCCGCGTATAACCTCTACCACCCCCATAGTTTCCACGCCCCCTGACCCCCTCGTTTCTGTATCCAGATCCCCTTCCAGTTGGGAAGCGCCCCCTGTTATTCACTGCAAAAAGATAAAACCACCAGTGGTCATACAGAAGAAAGTAGTAGTAGGCCCAGGATACACCCAATGTAAAATCCAACCAGCACATCCTGCCACCAGCAAACCTTCTCATATGCCCTCCCCAAATAGGCAATAGAACATATATAACAGTGCACAAATTTCCAGACATGGCAGCACTTGTGTATCAGTGAGAAGCAACCTAGTTGCAAATACTAACCTCCTTTGCCATTGAGAGGTGAAGAAAATGGGACCCATTATAGTCTCATCTCATGCAAAAGGACATAATGAATTCAAATAACTTCTTTTCCATGTTACCGGCCGAAGCATCACCCATGATGGGCATGAGTATACTTCTTAGGCATATAAAAGATATGCTTGACATGCTCCATGGTGTGCCCATTGGTCATAATTCATGGGACATGATAAAACAACTGTCCCACTGTACAGCGCCATGTCCACTGTAGATGACTTAGTTAAACTCCACTATTTAAATCTTGTAAATTAGAGGAAAATTTAACATTGTTTATGAACTTTGAAAGTTAATTATCAGTAAAAAGGCATCCTGCTTCAATGCTATTTGGACATCAAGTTTGTACACTCAGCTTCAATGCATTGTACATTCATTGAACCAAAGGCTACCAAAGTGTTTATACAATGGATGTAAAATACATTGAAGCTGAATGTAACCTGGAGTGTACAAACTCCATGTCCAAGAAGCATTTCCGATTTGCAAAAAGATTGTATCCACAACTCACACCAGTGCCCTTCTAGTTACACAGCAGCAACCTTAATTATCAGTGTTAAGTTATAATCTATTAGGTTAATGCTAAGCTGCGATAAATGCACCTTGTTTTCAAATAAAGAACATTTTTAGCCCTCAAACACTCCTATTGGTTGGTGATAAATACTTTGTATTTTGAAATTTTTTATCAAATAATATAATTGTTTTGAGTTTGAAAACATGTTGCAATAAATGCACCTTGTCTAAAACAAGTGCATTTATTGATTGTACCTTAACCATTGCCCTATTATCACACATTTCATCAACTAAAGGCAATGGTTAGAAGCACATTATTAAGAAATGCTACTGTAAGAAAATATAATCATAAAACCTAACTTGCCTCGAGAGTTGGTAGACCTCTTCTCCTCAACAAATGCTTGGCGTCCGCCAATTGTAACTGGTGAGGCCTGAAAGATAATAGGAATATATTAGACACCACAAAGGATGAATAAACATAGTTCACACCAAAAACTGGTACAAATCAACTGAATTAGAAAGCAATAACTTAAACAACATTATGTTGATAATATTCTGTAATAATAGCATCACACATTCAAAATCCAAATAATTAACCACCATGGTCAAGCAGATAGATGATGTGGCTAATAGAAAATCAGACAAGGGTCAGGAAGTCCCAACCAGACCACACCCAACCTTAAGAGTTTAATACAAATTTGAACCTCAGGAATAAGCATTCACAGTATATCCAGTTATTCTGCAAAATTAATTTTTCATATGAAACATAAACCCACTAAATGATAAAAATTATTCAAATATACAATAAGATAGGTTGAGGGCCTAAATTTACATAGGCACACTTAAGTAACCAGTGATCAAAGTTGAAATACAAATGCACAGATCAGGGTTCCTCCCTAATACATGCACGTCAAAATAGCTGATGCAGATGAAGAATATAAATGGGATATAATGGAAATAATAATATTCCATATTGTACTAGATTCTGTTTAGGACAATGCGGACCCATCCAATTCAAAATGTTTGAAAGTGGAAACAAATGGAATAGGAATTGCATTACTTCTACCCCAAGTGCAAAGGCGTCATCGGCAGTGAGGTGTACATGCAGTATAAAGTAGCAAGTTCATGAATGCAATGGCAGGGAGATCTGGCGCTGAAACATTAGAGAGAACAGGATATTGGAAATGCTAATTCCAGTGACAAAGACTGAGCAATACAATCAACAAAAACAAACAAGCAAACAAAAAAGAGTGCAGGATACCAAAAGTTGATGATGTATCAAATATGGACATGAGGATATCATAGCATTTGATGTTTGGTGTTGCCAGCAGTAGCTGCAGACAACATAGGAGGACAAAGTCACAAATGTATAAGAAAAACCAGCGATAGTTCAGTATGTTACTCTGCCCATCCCACTCCTCTCCCAAGAAGCGTGATAGAACTTGATCTTCTTGGGGGCCAATCACCTCTCATACACCCATACTTGCCACCTCTCATCAAAAGCAACCATTTTCCTTGACTCCACTCCCGTTTACCAAGAGGGTGCCAGACTTTACCCCAGCTAATAATGAGGCATTTGAACTCGTCATCTAGCCTTAAGCCAAATAAAGTCTTTCAAGAATTTTCTCCAACCCATTAATAGCAAACTAGGAGGCCAGAATATATATGCACAGAGGCTAGGCAAGGACCTATTATAAGCATATGTCACGGCTCATCCATGAATTTAGAACGCTCCTAGCCCGGAATGGATTAGGAGGTAGTTTCTACTGAAACAGAACAGAACAGAGCAAGGTACGGAGAGAGTGAAAGTGAAGAAAGTGAGAGAAGGAGAGAGGTAAGAGCAATAGAAGGAAGAATCGTTTCTGATATTCAATTCAATGATAATCTTCCCAGCAAGCCTAGGAATATTAATACAACCGATAGGTGGAGGGCTACTGCAGCAGATCCCTCCTCCATGCGGTTATAACTGCCCTTTTGTCATATTCTAGTCCCCCCTCCACGTGGAGAATCTTCCAGCCAGCTTACTACTAATATTAATAATGGAGTTACAGCAGTAAAAAGAACAAAATTACAGCAATAGGTAAATGACATTAGTAAGCAAAAAAAAAAACAAACTAAGACTTCTAGCTACTCGGATCAGTGGTTCTTAGGGGCCTTCCGTGACAATTCCCCCTCCCTTGTCCTCGAGAAATACTGAGGAGGCCGGTAGCTCTTGGGAATCGTTTGAGTAAATCAGGCAAGTACTGCAAGTATCACTTCCTGTTGCTCCATCCTGCCACTTCACCAGCACTTGAATAGTGGAACCCCTTGGTTGTGAACTACCATTCTATCCAAAATAGCCTCCGGTTCCTCCATTTTATCCTTCTCCTCGGAATGGTGGGCATTGCTGGGTTCACTTGCTCCAACCCAGCTATTTCCTTTAGTAGGGAAACATGGAAAATCGGGTGGATGTGGGTCCCCTCCGGGAGCTGTAGATGGTAAGCCACCTTTCCCACCCTCTCTAGTATGGGAAACGGACCAAAATATCTAAGAGCAAGCTTTGAAACCGGCCTTTGAGTGATAGCCTTCAAGTGGGGTTTCCTCAATCTCAAGTATACCTTCTCCCCTACCTTAAATTCTCTATCACTTCTTTTCTTATCCGCAGCTTGCTTCATTCTATTTCAAGCTATAGCCAATTCTTGTTTTAGTTGTTGCAATACCACCCTTCTCTGCTGCAAGTATTCTTCAACTGAGGCTGCAGTGGGATGTTCTTCAATAGCCAGTAATAGAGGAGGCTTGTATCCGAAGAGAGCTTCACAAAGGGAGACATTTTTAAGGAAGAGTGGTGGTTGGAGCTGTACCATCACTGGGCTAAGGATAGCCATCTATGCCAGCTCTTTGGCTGCAAGATGCAGATACATCTTAAATAATTTTTCGAGCCTTGGTTCACCTGCTCAGCATTCCCATCTGTTTTGGGATGATAGGCTGAAGACATATTCAACTTAGTGCCCAATGCCCTCATAAGCTCCTTCCATGGAGTGCTTGTAAAGACCTTGTCATGATTGAAGATAATTGTCTTAGGAACCCCATGCAGGGCTGCCACCTGATCCATGAAGAATCTAGCCACTTCTTGGGCTGTATAAGGGTGGGTCAATTCCTATAAAATGAGCAAATTTGGTGAATCGATATACCACAACCATTATATTGTCCTTTCCTTCCGACTTAGGCAGCCCTTCGACAAAATACATAGAAACACTAGACCAGGCTTGCTCAGGCATTGGAAGGGGTTGTAAAAGTCCAAGGTAGGCCATATTCTCAATTTTGCATCTCCAACAAATGTCACAGTCCAACACAAATTTTCTTACTTCTGCTCTCAGCCTTGACCAATGAAAGATCCTATGTAAGTGTTTTGGATCTCGGAGTGTCCCCCCAATGGAGATTCGTGTAGTGACTATAGGATCTTCCTCTTGAGATCTTCATTATCTCCAATCACAATCCGGCCCTAATGCCTCAACATTCCATCCACCAATGTATACCCTTCGACCCCTTCAAGTCCCACAACCACCCTTTCTAGTAATTCCCTCACTTTTTCATCTCCTTCGTAACTTTCTATCACCTGCTGGCACCATTCAAGAATGATTGTAGTTACAACTGCTACACTCCCCTCCTCATGACACCTTGAAAGTGCATCTGCAACCACATTTTATTTTCTCTTCTTGTATTGTATCGAGTAGTCTAAACCCATCAATTTGGCCATGCCTTTTCTTTGAAACTGTGTTTGTAGTTTCTGCTGTAATAGAAACTTCAAACTTTCGTGATCCATTTTAATTATAAACCCTTCCACTTCCAAGTAATGTGTCCATTTATCTATAGTCATCAACACCGCGAGAAACTCATTCTCATATATGCTGAGCCCCAAATGTTTTGGGCCCAAAGCTTGGCTTAAGAATGCTAATGGCCTACCTTCTTGAGCTAGAATCGCTCCTACACCACTCCCACATGCGTCTATCTCTAGGACAAAAGGCTTACTAAAGTCAAGCAACCCTAACATCGGCACTTCACTCATGGCTTCCTTTAACTTCTCAAAGGCCCCTTCAGCCTCAAGCCCTAGCTAAAATTCCCCTTCTTTAATAATTTTGTTAGTGGTTTGCTAAAGAATCCATAGTTTCTTACGAACTATCAGTAGTACCCAAGTCAGTCCTAGGAATCCTCTCAAAGATCTCACTGAATTAGGCCTCGGCCAGGACACCATAGCCTCCACCTTCTTTGGATCAATGCTAACCCCTCCCTTGGATATGATGTGCCCCAAATATTCCACTTGCCCTTAACCAAATGCACACTTAGATTTTTTAATGAAAAGTTGGTTAGATTTGTGGATGTCCAAGGTGGTCTTAAGATGAATTAGGTGTTGGCTAAGGGAAGGGTTGTAGACTAGTATGTCATCAAAGAACACAAGGATAAATTTTCGAATGTAGGGTTCGAATATTCAGTTCATTAAGGATTGAAAGCTGGTCGGAGCATTGGTGAGCCCAAATGGCATCACCAAGAATTCAAAGTGCCCATGGTGGATCCTAAAGGCTATCTTATGTATGTCTTCCGGCCTCATCCTAATTTGGTGGTACCCAGAACGCAAATCAAGCTTTGAAAAGATTTGGGCTTGGTGAAGTTTATCTAGGAGGTCTTCCACCAAAGGTATATGGAATTTGTCTTTGATGGTCATGGCATTAAGTTGGCGGTAATCCACACAAAATCGCCAAGATCCATATTTCTTTTTGACTAATAGGATAAGAGAAGCAAAGAGGCTTTGGCTGGGTCTAATAAGGGATTGTTGGAGCATTTCCCTAACCATTTTCTCTATTTCATTCTTTTGAAATGGAGGGTATCAATAAGACCACACATTAATGGGTTTGGTATGTGGCTTTAGGTGAATGGTGTGATCAAATGATTTGGTAGGAGGTAGGGATTTGGGTTCCATGCAAAGGTTCTCATATTCTGCCAACAATTCATTAATACAATAAGTGATTTACCTGGTCAGGGAGTTTCCCAATTGAGCTGACAGTTACGTAGGCCCTCTCGTGCCCTCATGGGAGGCTCCTCAGCTGCTACAATGGAGAAGAGATTGGCCAGCTGGCTCCATTTTCCCCTCAGTACCTTCTGCAACCTCCTTCCTGTTATCATATTGCATGTTCCAGCCTCCTTATCTCCTGTCAATACCATCCTTCTTCCTTCCTTTTCAAATGACACCTCCATTCGGTTAAAGTCGAAGCTAATTAGGCTTACTCATTTCATCCAATCCACCCCCAATACTACATCGCATCCCCCCAAATGTAACAATATTAGGTCAGCTTCAAATTGTTCACCCTACATCTCCCAGCAAAACCCGTTGCAAGCCGAGGTGCTCATCACTTGTTGGCCATTAGCCACGATCACACTCAAGGGTTGTGTGCTTGTGAGTTGACATTTCAACCTCTTAGACGTGCCTTGATCTAGAAAACTATGGGTACTCCCACTATCAATTAAGACCATCAAGCCTCTTCCTTGAATCTGCCCTTCCACCTTTATGATTTTGTTGTGGGTTACCCTTTTCAAGGCATGGATTGATATTTGTCCATTGTCCTCCTTGGCCCTTTCCTCATCTTTTGTTACCTCTTGGTCAGATTCCTCATCCCCTTCTAACAATAGTATCTGCCTCTTGCACTGATGTCCCACATGGTACTTCTCTCCACACCAAAAGCACAATCTCACTAGTCTTCTCTGTTCCCTCAGTTGTTCTCCAAAAGGAGCTGGGTTAGGGCCTACCACCCCTCTCACCCCGCTATTTCCTTTTATCAAATCTTGGTTGGGGTGTCTTCCAACAGCATTAAAAGACCCTACTACCACTCCCCTCGTTTGTTGTCTTTGTTTCCTCATTAGGGCTTTTACCACCAACTCTTGCAACCTAGCATTCTCTGAGGCTTACTCCACCATCTGAGGCCTCAACACTTTTACCATTGGCCTGAGCTCATCAGTAAGGCCACTTAGATAACTCGACACAGAGTAGGTCTATGATAGGTGCGAATTATGTTGGATCATGAGAGATCTCAACTCCTCAAAACGTTTTTGGTAGCTCTCTACACTACCGGTTTCCCTCAGTTTGTTGAATTCCTCTATAATGTCCACCATACTTCTCTCCCCAAACCCTTCACACAACCTTTTAGAAAATTCCTCCCAAGTGTAAATCCTCCCCTGTCTAATGCTCCCTTGGTACCATGCGTCAACCACCTCATTGAAATAGGTTGCAACCAATGGTACTCTTTGCCTCTCAACTCAAGAACACCATATCACTCAAACATCCTTTCACATTTCCTCAGCCACCATCGAGGATTGACTCCCTCGAAAGTGGGAATTTCCATTTGGGGCATTGGAAACCCTGGGTGCTAATGATTTACAAGGCCTTCGTGACCCATGTCCATCAGTCCGACCATCTCCTCCTCTGGCTCCACCTCAATCTCCGAAGTTCCCTATCCCCTATTAGTCCTATTCCTCTGTAGGATTGGTTCCATATGCTCTCTGTGTAGAAAATTAGGAGACAACTTTACCGGGTTCTGGAGAGCAAACATGACCACGAACTGTTGCATTTGAGCACCCAATTCATCTCGCACCCTTGCAATGGACCCTTCCAACCTCTGCTCCAATCCATCCATGGTGCTCTCCACTCGGCGATCCAACACCATGATCGCTTCATGGCTCTGGGTAGCTCCTAATTCCAGCTGGTCGATCCGATTTTGACAATCGTTTCTGGTCGAGCTGGCCTATTACAATTGGGATTCCAAATCCTTCATGCGGGTCCCTTTTGCCATCATCGGCCGAGGAAAGGTGGCTCTGATACCAAAATGTCACAGCTCATCCGTGAATTTAGAACACTCCTAGCCCGGAATGGATTAGGAGGTAGTTTCTATCGAAACAAAATAGAACAGAGCAAGGTAGGGAGAGAGTGAGTGTAAAGAAAGTGAGAGAAGGAGAGAGGTACGAGCAATAGAAGGAAGAATCGTTTCTGATATTCAATTCAATGATGATCTTCCCAGCAAGCCTAGGAATATTTATGCAACCGATAGGTGGCGGGCTGCCACAGCAGATCCTTTCTCCATGCAGTTATAATCGCCCTTTTGTCCTATTCTAGTCCCCCCCCCCCTCCACGTGGAGAATCTTCCGGCTTACTACTAATATTAATAGTGGAGTTACAGCAGTAAAAATAACAAAATTACAGCAATAGGTAAATGACATAAGCAAGCAAAAAACAACAACAACAAACAAACTAAGACTTCTAGCTACTCGGATCAGTGGTTCTTAGGGGCCTTCTGTGACAGCATGGTCCTACCTCACTTGGAGACAGATTGGCATTTCTAGAAAGCTAATCTTTTCCAACAAACATTCAATTATCCTATTTCATACTACTTAAGACATAAAGGGCTCCAAATAAAACATAGATAAGTAGAAGGGAGACTTCTCATATTGCAAGCTAAAGAAACTGGCAGCTAGGTCCTCAATGTCTAGACATTTCCTATCGCAATAATCTTAGTTTTAGCTATGTTGACCTTCAAGCGTGAGACATTACCCTTGAAAATCAACTCTCACTCAGTTGCCCACAAAACAAGAAGGTATCATCAACAAAAACAATAAAAAATTGATCCACAGAAATGAAAGAATGGTTTCTCTTGGCTACTGTAAAATATTCACTCATGGGTGGGGCAAGCTGTTCTATTATAGTTCATTGTTTCTCTTGGCTATAGTTCATCTGGGGGAGAGGTAAAGCTTCAAGAAATGGTGAATCGTCATATATATACATAAATGCATAACCACCCAGAATCTCAACTGTATTCATCAATGCAGAAATTCGCTTCAGGCTTCCCCCAACCAGAGCTCAAACTATTACTGACCACAAAATCCCTAAATCACAAAAAGAATAGGAGAATTGGGTCACCTTGTCTAAAGGCCATAGGAAATACCAAAAACCTTCACAGAACCACATTAACCAGCACACGAAACTTAACAACAGGAATAGAAGAGTCGATCCACTTTTTTTGTTTTGGCTACCACAAAAGTATCAAGTAGAAATGGAACTCACTGCTTTTCATATCAAGTGAATTGGACTCATGTTTAACAGAGGCGCGAAGCAAAGATTCCATATCTCAGAAGCATATCAAACATTAATTTGAATACTAGCAAAAAGTGGCAGAACATTTATGAGAGTATTAACTGTCACATTCACAGTTCCACAGAATTCAAACTAATAAACATATAATGAGCCATTCATCTTATTCCTACAGAGTATGAACAAACAGAATCAAGACATAATGAATTGCTTCAAAGCATATGCTAGTATATACCTCAATTGCCTTTTGCACAGCAGTTGCCACCTCAAATTCAACAAAGCCAAAGCAGAATCCCTGCTGCTGCATTATATAGACCATAAGTAGCTAAGAAATAATAAGACCAGAAGAGACTAGCGTGGAACATGACTTGATACAAACTTTGTTACTCCTAACTTGGATGCCATCATTCTTTATTGGTCCAAACCTCTTGAATTCATCCTCAAGTTGGGAAGGTGTGGCATTCATTGGCAGGCCCTTGATATAAATTGAATAACCATCAGCTGTAAAATAAAGAGATATAAGTATATGAATGGAATAAATAGGTTGGCTACAAATATAAAAAATATGTGAAGTGAAATAATGTTCAAAAACCAGCAGCACCAACACTAAGATATGAAAGACCATCATGACAGCATACCATCGCCCTCTTGATAATTCCCATTTTCAATTACATCTGAACTTGGAACTGATGTCTCAGCTGCTGTTACTGACATCTGAGCAAGGTTCACTTGTGGCTCTTGCGTCTTAACTACAGATCTCCGAGGAGTAGGTGCAGGGGATGATAATGGCATACCACTCTCCTTCAGATCCATTACCTAGAAAACATTACCAAGCCATAAATATGTTCCATTTCAATGCATCTGCAAGCAGACAGGACCAAAAAAGACCTGGTAATGACATCCATATACTAGCCCAATAAACACTTACTATAGAAGCATAAGATTTTTTTGGCACTTCCTCAATTTTGGAGTCAGATTCAACCACGACATGTGAATTGTCAGGTATTTCATCAACAACCTCGGCCACTAGCACCTCCTCTTCATCGACAGACACTTCTCCATTTTCAGCTGGATTGACTACTTCTTCGCCATCAACCTCTACAATTCCAATGATTTGCTCAGAAACATGATCCTGCTGCACAGGAGGAGCTGTAGGTCGCAAGAAAAAGTTTGTTCACCATCAAAAGCCAAAAAGAAAATGATATTCAGTAAGGATATTCAAGCTCATTCATTACCCTGCTCTGAGGTGAGGGGAGATTCCATTAAGTTGCCAAGACTTTCGTCTCCATCCACATACCGTAATATGTCGTTCAAAACAAAGAACCCTTTTTCCTGGGGCGCAAGGAAGAAAGTCTGAGTGAAATTTCGAATCATATTGTCCTTCCCTGCCAAAGACCCAGTTACAAGGACATGGACTCCCCCATTGAAAGATTCTTGTGCATCCACTGATTTAATCTCAGCTGTTAGCTCAGTGTAATTGAGTGATAGAATCTTCTCATTGATTGCCTGCCAATTCACATCCAGCCAAACATCGAAAGGGAATAAATAAAAAAATCATAGAATTGCAGAAATCCCTAGTTACTTAAAATTCCTTAAGATCATCGAAAGGTAATAATTACAAGAGATACTACTATTATTTGTTTAATTGTGTTGGAAATCAGGTGGATAACAAAATATGAAGTATAAAGATTTCTTATAAACTGGAAACGGTCCAATTACCAGTGTAGAAAATTCCAAATAGCTTAACATAACATAGAAATATTGAGTGTAAAGAGAAAGAAAAATGGAGGTATTGAAGCTAGGTTTTCCTCTTTCTTGGGTTAAAAGATAATTATCATGGTCATCACAAGTTTTAATCCCACTCGATGGGGTTGGGGTAGGGTATATGAATTCTAACTTTAATAACCTTTGTCTATCATCACATCTTCTATAAGATCATTAAATTCCATGTCGTGTTGGGGGTAATAACTTACAAAATAAGGAAAAAATTATAACATTTGACCATTTGTTCATAGTGATTTAATGAACCATTAAAAATTATAATTGATTTTATTTTCTTTCTGAAGATCAACCATAATTATTAGGCATTGGTGTGCAGTTATCAAATATGTCAACATAATTCCAACACTATTACATAATTTCCTCTACTTTACAGTAGGGATGATAATGGATACTTGCCTGGAAGTGTACCTATCTACCTCAAAAATATTGAATTTGGACCCAAAAAAAAAAAAAAAATTCAGCAAAGGGGATACGGACAAAAAGAATCCCAACTCATGAACGGGTATGGAGTCCCCAACCTACAAATAATTTTAATACATTTAAATTTATTTCATTCACATATAAGCTTGTTTTTTTCTATTAAATTTATCTTGTCAACCTAGTGGAATTAAGGCTTCTGATTGCTATTATATATAAGCTTGTTTTTTATATTTAAATATTGGACATGTCGCCTAAAAGAAATAAGCCCTTTCCATAATAGCACGAAATGTGCAACATCGATATAGTTGCAAAGAGATATAGTTGAGAACAAAAAATAACGTTTAAATTTGTTTTTAAGCTTTAAATAAAGTGGTCGGCTAACAGATAGTCAGATACCCAATAAGCTTGGAAAGTGTCCGCACAACGTCGATGTGGACAAAAAAGGGGTGTTGGGACAAAGAGCCCAATCAAACCTGATCCATTGCTATTCCGACCAGACAATTTATCACAAAGGAATGTAAAGCTATAATAAAAAAAAATCACAAGAATTTCCAAAAATTGGCATCTAGTAAAACAAATACCTACAGTCTGCTTATCTTAATACAAGCAACGGTACAATCAAGGTTAACTTTCTTATCTTACATAGTTTAACAAGCAAAAATAACAGAAAACCGACAACTTGAATATTATCTTAGGCCTTCTAAGCAATCAAATGGGAGATAAATTAAACAGAAATGCTACCAACTCAAGAAGAAATTTTGTATACAAATGGAGAACTCACCTCCATAGTGGTGGTAATGCTCATAGTCCCATTCTCCTCGGGACGACCAAGCTTACTGATGTCCTGATAAAACCGATGGACCAATTCCGGCGATTCATGCTGTATGTGATAGTATTGTTGAACAAAAGCATTCCCAACCTACCACCACGGAAATGAATTCAATCAGAAACTACTAACTGAATTAAACAGAACATACACCAAACGGAAAGGTCGCAATAAAGACATACAACTTGAGCAGAGACCGGTTGCTGTGCCGTCGCTGTCGCTGTCACAGCCGCCGCCGCCGCCGCCATTAACGATCGATCTCGGTATAGCAAATCAAAACCTTAGCGTACAACTGCAAAGCAAGTATCACGCAATCCAGGGAACACGCATATTATAAAACCCTAGCCTTCCAGAAAACGTGGATTCGAAGGATACCTCGCAGAAATCATGTTCATGTTGCAGAGACAGACAGAGATCGAGTGCAAAAACTCTTAGCACTGAAAGGAAAAGCGTACCTGAGCTTCGCTCGAGATAGGAGAGTGAGGACGAGAAACGCTCTTTGCTGGTGTTGTAATTGATTCTCTCTCCTCCGCTGACGCGACGGTTTGTGTCTAGGGTTTGCGCAGGGCAGGAGGAAGGCTTGTGGAGGAGAGAGAAGGGGGTCGGGGAACAATAAAACGAGAGTGAGGGTTTATACGGAACGGAGGCGCATCGTCATAGAGTTGTTTTTTTTTTATTGGCCCCCTCAAGTTTAGAAAAATTACACATATGATAATTATATTTGTAAAATTTTCTAAAATTGAGCCTTTCCCGGTTTTAAAAAATACATATAAAATATAATATTTGTATCAGAATTACCCCTAAATGTGTAATATATGAGCCGATTAATAAAATGATTAAAAGCAAAATATATGAGTAACTAAAAATAAAAATTGAGTAAGCCACAAGAAAATACATCAGCTATTATAACAAATAAATTATGTATATCTCACGTTGTTTATATGATATTATGATATTTATAAAGTAATTGACACCATTATTTAAAGTAATAATTTTCTTAACAGTGTGGTCGCAATTGAAATTTCATTTGTCAAAATTTATATAGTTAATACATACAAAATAAATTATAAACTAATTCAATAATTCATCTCTAATTTCATCTTTAATATTTAAATAATTTTTTAAATATTTATCTCTTTATATATATGTACCTAATGCTTTTAATTTTGTTTTTTTTTCTATTTGTCGACTCATATAAACTCAAGCCTTTCTTTTCAACATTTAATGGACTTGAAAATATTTCATGATTAACTAGATCATCGATACTATCTCAAAATTTATTTATTTTAATTTTTAAATAAATACTTTTATAATTCTTATTTTTTAAAAAAATAAAAACAAAATAGAGTTTTGAATATACTATACTATACATACATATATATATGTATAGATATAGATAAACTAAGTGGAATGTCACATATTTTAAATGTCACTTACATTAATATTAGTTAGCCTAAATTGCATCTAAATTTCTTATAATTTAGATTATTTACACGAAAATCCTAATGCAGAAGGTATTGTGGGTTTAATTTTTTGCTCAGATACATTTTTCATTATTAATTTGGTTACTTTAAACATTAATAATTAAGTTAATCAAATAAAATAAAAACAAAAAATTGAATCGATCAAAATTTTAAAACAAAAAACTAAAAAAATAAATATTAAATAATAAGTTACGTCTCTTTCTTTCTCTTGCCGCAACCATCACTGTCTTATGTCAAAACACATCATATTTGGTTTATAAACTCTCATGCATTGTCACAAACAAGATATTGAATCACTTTTATTATTTCACATTAAATATATTATCTCTGACCATCTATTACTTATTGTCTCTATTCTCTCAAATTTCATTATCATTTCTCTTTCATTATTTGTCTTTGTCTTTTTTTTATTTGTATCAATTATCTTCTCAACTAAGTCGATTGTCATTTCCTTATTTTGCCATTATCTCATCTATCACTATCTTTGCCTCTTCATATTATTCTTCTTCTCCATCTTTGATATCTGATCTCTCTTTTTATAATTATCACTATTATTTCTCATATTTGGCAAAACCCTAGCCACAATTTTCTTATATATTTATTGCCTTTGTTAATATCTTGATCTCAACATTTCATTTTATTTCTCTATAAATTCGTGTCTTCCTTGACCATCAATGACTTCCTATGATAGAATCCATCACTTATGTCGATGGGTTGCTAAGATTTTGTCTCAATGAAAAATAATGAATTGTCCATTTTTTCTTCTTTTTTTTTATTTTCAACCACAGATGATTTATCGACAATAGGTTCCATAGACTAAACTAGTTAGTGAAGCCATCACCGTTAAACCTTGGATTTCTTAATTTTTTTTGTTTTTTTAATTAAATTTATGTTAATTTGATTTAGTTACATTTTAATTAACATTGACATTAAAGGAAAGGGTGCACAAGCGATAAATGCAAACCCATAGAGAGTAATAAAGTCATTTCTAAAATAAAAAGAATTTATGTACAAACAACCCAAAACATAGGAAGTCCAAGGTTCAGTTCACTCTATTACTTAACCTACTACAAGTGTGGGGCTTAATATTTGTATGCTTTTAATTATAAAAAATATATATTACTTACAATTTGTTGAGAAGTGTGCATTAGCATTAGAAATTGAGAGTTGAAACTGTTCAGAACAATTTCAGTCCCTTCCACAATCCCACAGTCTGTCTTCCATAGAGATCTTTCCATCGAGTCCCATTAACACTCTTAGATAGCATCAATTTTTTTGTTTAATTACGCTCTAAGTTGATTTTCAGAACACGAAGAGACAACAAAAAAAAGGCATAGCTGCAGATCACCGGATGCAATGGCATAAAAGGGCACAAGGAAAGGCCATCTCTATCTCAAAAGCACCAAACGCCCAGTCTAAATTATAATAAGAGCCAGTTTCACAAAATAACATTTACATTGTCGCAGCCTCTCAAACTCAAAATCAGACTTCTAAACAGGAGGCAGGGTCATCAGGAGTTGGCCGTTCATGAAGCTGCGCATATATCAGAAAAAAAATAAGTCCACGGGTTATTAATTGCAAGGAGAGTAAACAAGGATTGAAGTTGGCATGAATGGCACTGGGAACTAAGGGCTCACCTCTTGATATAGTAGTAACAAAAGTCTGCCAAGATGAATGTTTGAACAACTTCTGCAAGCAGAGCCATCGGTAGCCAAAAGTACCCGCTCCCGACCAAGAACAGGTATTTACCAGCACTATCATAAACCTGCATATTGCATAATCAACTACTTGCAGGGGGGGACTAAAAGGACTGATTAGAGGATTATCTACTGTTTTATCTTTTTCATCCTTGTCCCCGCCCCCACCCTTTCTCCATGGTCCCATCTCTCCGTTCAACCCATCCCAAACTATGGGTACGGGTTCGGGTTCAATCATGGATGACAAACTCCAATTGACATTACTCAGGTCAATCAACTGATACTTGTCCCAATAAAATATGCAACTATGACCATTCAATAAATTTGAATCAGAAGTTAGGAAATCAAATCATGAGATGGTTAATTGAGGGAAAACCATGAAAATATAATCAAAACTTTTGCTTAGGGTACGGCCAACCATTGTGTGTTTCCTGTGATCAGGAGCTTTTATATGGCCGGAACACGTGTATGAATAAATGGTAAAGTATTTCATAGAATGTACACTAGATACCTGCCCTAAGAATAAAACATAAATAGACTAACCTGAATGATCCAATGAGCACAGCCTAAGAACCTTGCAACACCCAGCGCAAATACATAGTGGGCGGTAAATGGTTCAACCATCTGAAAAAAGCATTATGACAAAACAAAATGAACTTTACTAATTATGAGTATATGAAACACCAACATGGAAGAAGGTCTACAAGTTTTTTGGCAAAACCTTTGCATTCTGCATCAGCCGAAGTTGAGGCAGCACTGAAACAGATTCCATGTACACACAAAATGCCCAGAGGAGTCGGCTGATATATGCATGATGGGTATATGGGTGGATAAGTACAGCAACAATGGCAGAAGGAATTATCTGTCAAACGGAAGGAGAAAATGCAGTCAGTGATACTAAACATTTTATTTAGCAAAACTTCATAATTGCCAAGAGGATAAAAAAAAATACGGCATGCATTCATTTCTCCTCATAGAAATTCAGACCTCAAGCAGAAGAACCGGAGATCAGCTATTAACAATAAAGCAAGACATCCGAATTCAAACCATCCAAAAAGGTAAAAACAAATCCATAGAACAGGAATGTTAAAAATCCTTGTGTCGACCGTGTAAATATCCTTTCTTTAATGTACTAATGTACTAAGGGAAAATGTCCAGTTGGGCATTGAATAAAACTATTATTTCAAGCCAGGTGCTTACTAGAGTTAAAGCATATCAATTGGGGTAGGAAGTTTCTCATACACGTAACAGGATATATAAACTTGTATGTCAGCAGAGAGAGAGTTCTTTTACTAAAATGAAATTAATGAATGAAGAACTATTTCTTGTAGAAAAGCAATGCCAAAGTTTTAACAACATAAAAAATGGATTTTAAGTGGACAAGTTCGTTGAATAGATAAGGCTTCAACAATGTTGATATTTCTGGTACAGAGGCAACTAGAGACATAGGGGTGGCTACTGCACTGCCTTCATTTTCTGTGGCTGTGAAGGAAATAGTAATTCCATAAAGAACAAATTACCACTAGCACTATAGTAGTAGAAAATGTACTGTTGTGCGTAATCACACCACTAGTTTCTGACAACAGAGCATTGATAACATCACTGAAAAGGTTAGCTTAATAATACCAAAGCATCTGGCCTATTATGGAGACAGGGCATGGAAACTGCAAGAACCTGGAAAATCACATTAAGACTAAAAAGGACCAGGTACGCACAAGCTTAACACAAAAGAAGTATCAGAAATATGAAGAGGGGAGAACATGAAATGTGAACAAACATAAAAATCGAACTAAGAATTGATGACAAATTCTGCTTTCTACGAAGTCATATCTGAATAAGAGTCATGAACAAAGTGCTTACCAGATAATATATTGCCAAGTTGTCTAACTCTGCAATGTAGGTTGATTTTAACTTGAACCTGATCATGTATATAACCCATATGGTAGCGATGAGTGTGACAAAGTCGAGTACTGTGTGAATGTCACCTTCCATGACAAAACTACAGTACAATCTTACAGCCAGGAATATGGCAGTAAGCTCCTGACTCTTGAGTGATAGGCCTAATAGAGTAAGAGAAAACCAATCATATGAGCAATTGGGGCCGTACATCATAAGAAACGGAGATAATACATACACTTCAGGACAGTAATACATTAAAGATTCTCAAGACAAAATGCATTACTTCAGGATTCTCAATACAGTTTGTTCTTACACATTGAAGAATTCGAACCAAAATAAATCATGGACTGTCTAATTCAACCAAATTGAATCGTGGACGTTTTGCTTAACTTCGTCTTCTTCTTCTTCTTCTCTCCCCCCCCCCCCCCCCTCTCTCTCTCTCTCTCTGACATATGCAATACAGCAATCTTGTTTTTTATGACTGACAACAGCCACAGGGCTGTGTAAACGACTCAAATAAAGGCAAATTTTAGAAAGGGATTTCTTGACAATTTATATTTCATAGCAGATTTGCAGGAATGGCTTGTGAGTATACTAACGAATTACAAGGGAGACAGTCTAGTTTTAGTGCACGCAGATGCCTACCTAACCGAAACAGCAGAGCATTTTTATCCACAAGAAATAGAGGCAAATAAGTAAAATCCCCCCCGCTTCTTACTTGAATTCTCAAGGATGTAAACCCCATCAGAATCACACACGAATTAAATTCCTAACTTCATAAGAACAACGGGAAACTAGAATTCGAAATCCCTTCTATATCCTCAAGAAAATAGGCCGAGAACAAAAATGCAAGCAATAAGATATGAAATCAAAAGTATCTAGAGGTGTAATATATGCAGACATAAATGTATTTATATACCAGAGCAGGTCTTCTGAGTGATAAGCTTGTAAATCAAGACCGCGATCCCGGCGACGTGAATGGCCTCGGACGCGATGAAGAAGTGATCGTAATCTCTGACGAGAAGTTTCAGAGCGAGTAGCGAGCAGAGCACGGTCGTGAAGCCCAAGAAGGTCTTCACCTTCATTGACTGCCTCCGAACCCAGGCGAACATCTTGTTCACCGGCGAGCTCCTCCTCCTCCCCATGATCGATAAATTCAGAAAGAGAAACAATAAATCAGAGATAGAGTTTTAGAGAGAGAGAGAGAGAGAGAGGAATTTGGAGCGAAGACGCAAGTGGGAGGAGGCAGCCGTTTCGGGAGGGACACGAAGAGCGCGTTGCAGCGTGGAGGCGGGATTACGGGGCATTCACTGAGTATTTTAGAAAAGGAACAATAAGGTGTTGGCACGTCGACTATTTCTGGTTTGCTTGGTGCCCTCTCACTTACGTCGACTCAATGCGTTTGGTGGCAGCTGGTTTGGACATTTAATTCTCGGATTTTGGGCCTAATTTGATACTTTTGTAATTGACTGCATACCTGAATTTTATATTTCCAAATAAATTAATTATTATATTTTAATTATTATTATTACAGTCATTAAATATTATTTCTCAGTTGAGTCGATTCTCTTTTTAGGTAGACTCGATCGAAGGCCATAAACTGAAGATTAAAGATTTAATTGTAAAGAATTAATCGATTAGGGTTATTCTTCCCTAATTTCTGTTCTATTTTTTTTTTATTCTTTAGTACGATAATGCAGCCAAAAAACAACATCATTTTATAATTTCGATTAATTCGATTCGACTATTTTGATTAATTTAAATTTTGCACGCCCCAATTCAATAGTCAAGTAAGGTTTTTTATTAATATTTTATATATTTATATGGATATAAAACACAATATAAGAAAACAATGGAGAGGGTTACACTGAGCATTAAATTTGAGTGTCCAAAATAACAGTTTTGAACATGTAAATTCAATAAAAATATGAATAATAAACGTAATTTGTAGATAATTATCCTCACAATTGAATTTAAAAGATTAGGTGACTATCCCCCCCCCCCCCCCCCGAAAAAAAAAAAAGGGGCAAAAGTCTAATCCAAAGCTGCACTGGTTCAACCACCCCTAACCACAAATGGAACCTAACATAAATAAGGTATTAATGATAACGATGTGTTCCAAGCGCCGTCCAACTTGACATGGAGACTAATTGGCAGTGATTTAGGATTTAGAATTGCAGAATGAATTGGGAACACTTCAAATTTGCCTGAATTTTTTAAAGTAGTATTTTATACTCACTCCGATGTTGGTGATTGGGACACATCATATGGAGATGTAGGTGGTGGTCTCAAGTTAAGTATGGAATGGGGTTAATGAGAAACCCCTCAAAAGAATAGTTTTATGGGAGAAGGAATGCCTTAAGAGGTAGGCTGGTATTGTACGAGGCAATGAAAGGGTATAATTGTCCAAGATAAAATCTCTTGTGTTGTTCTTCGAGAGATTGCCTCGATTGAGTGTGCAATATTTAAGTTGTCAGTACATTCAGTGTCTCGATCTCAAGGAAGACTTCACTGTCCAGAAGAACGTTATTGTTACACTCTCATGAGAACTCCATGTTCAACTCGAAGGGTGGGCTACAATAATGGTGGCATCAATTGATGATTTGGCATGAAAAAATAGAGATGAAATAAGAAAATATAACTACTATCGAGTGAGTCTTATGTGGACCACTTGCAACCTGAACGTGATGCCAAGGCACATTTTTTTGCAGGAGTAGAACCCTACGTTGGCATGATCAGAGAGAAATCTCTTTGACTAGAACTCGTAGGGGCTAGACAAAATTTAAACGTCTCTCTTTGCAACTTCCAAAGGTTAATGGTTAAGCGGGTTCCTTTCGGATGTGATAGCCGCTAACTTGACAATTTGATTAACTCATTGATGTGGCACCAACTGAAATTACTAGAATACCCCTACGCGCTGATAGTCTCACATGCCACGCGGATCACCTGAGAGACCGACACGTGGCAAGTCAACACTCCGGAGCGGAGCCCGAGAAATCCGGGCCGAACCGCAAGACCCGTTCCAACTTGACCGGGATTCTCGGGGGTCGTGCCCGCTCATCTCGGGTACCCCAAAACGGGTTCGCCTATAAAAAATAAGGACTCTCGCCAGGTATATTCAAACTCTACAGCTCTCTCATTTACTCCTACTCGCATTTACTCTACTGATTTGAGCGTCGGAGTCCACCCCGGGGGATCCTAGCCCCGGCCCTCCATTGTCTTGCAGGTTCTACACCCGAGGTCCGACATCCCCAAGTCCGAGGTTCCATTCCCGAGGTCCAGTCGCAGAGGTGGCACGTAGTGGTCGGTCCCGAAAACCATCATCATTTGGCGCCCACCGTGGGGCCGACGTCCATACTCGCTAGCCTCTTCATTCCCTACCTCGCGCTTCGGACTTCAACTCCTCACCTCGGACCTCGGTCTTTTCGCGAGTGTCAAACGACTTTCGCTCCTTGTCATAAGTAACCACATGGCTCCCTGAAGAGACGTGACTCGCAGCCAAGTCGGAGCCAATCTAGAAGCCCCGCAACAAGGAGAGAATCCACCACTTCCAGCCAATCCCATGCCGGAGGATCGACTCACCAGGTTGGAAAACCAGGTCCAACAACTAACTGAGTTGTTGACTGGTTATCTACACCAGACTGAACAGCATCGTTCGCATGTGCCCTCTCAGCGAGCGGAACATCAGTCACCTCCTCCTGCTCGGGAGCCTCGTCAATCCCGCCAGACAGGTCAGGAAATCCACTCCTTTGAGGCGGCAGGATCCACTTCTGCCCCCTCGCGAGAAAGAGGGACTTCGCAGGAGAGACGATTGCGTTTCCTAGAGAAGCAAGTCCAGGAACTCAAGAAGGGAAAGAAAGAGCTACTCCACCTCGGTTCTAACCAACCCTTGAGTAAGGACATCATGGCAGAGGTTCCACCGGAAAGGTTTCGTATCCCCTCCATCAAGCTCTATGACGGAAACACAGATCCCTATGACCACGTCGAGCTTTTCTCCTCTCACATGCTGGTGCAATCGGGGTCGGACGCGATGTGGTGCCGGGCATTTTCGGCCACTTTGGGAGGACATGCCCGGACCTAGTACTCCTGCCTTCCCCATCGTTCCATCAACCACTGGGAAGAGCTGAAGACCTGTTTCTTAGCCCACTACGCTCCCTTGAAGCGCCATCGAAAGTCTTCCATGGCTCTGGTGAACATCAAGCAGAACCAGGGTGAATCCCTAAGGGATTTCGTGGCTAGGTTCAATGAGGAGGCGTTGAGCATTGACGAGTTTGATCAACGGATCTCTATGGTGGCTCTCCAGAATGGCTTGAGGGCTGGACCATTTGCTCAGTCATTGGCTAAGACTCCACCTCGTACTTTCACAGAAGCCCTTACACGGGCTAATAAGTACATCAATGCGGAAGAGGTGATGAAGGTGAAGAGGGCTGAACAGCCTGATAAGAAGGAAAGAGAGAAGGAGAAGAAAAAGATGATGGTGGAACAGAAGACGGACTACCGCCCCTCCCGAGCTCCAGATCGCCCGGGTTTTGGGGGTGCATGGGGAAGCCCGGTGAGTTACACTCCCTTCAACGCCAGTCGAACAGAGATTTTACTGGCATTAGAGGATAAGGATTATCTACGGCGTCCTCCACCGTTGAGGTCTCCACCCAACACTCGAAGTAAAAGGAAATATTGTCGTTTTCATCGCGACCATGGTCATGTTACAGAGGACTGCATCCAGTTAAAAGAAGAAATTCAGGAGCTTATCAAACGAGGTTACCTCCAAGATTTCGTTGACCAAGAAGGCATGAGTTCGGGTAGAGTTGAGTCCAAGTCAGATAATAGGAGGTCTCCCACTCGGGATCGCTTCCGAGAGCGAAGTTGGACACCGTCCCGGAGAGAAGGAAAACGACGCACTGGGGGTGGATGAGCTCCAAGACCTATCGTAAATTCGAAAGGCTGCATTACTATGTACTATAACCGATGAGTCCACGCTAAGAGTTTCATGCCATGAGATTTGGTATTGCGACGGTTCGACTTGAGTCTGATATTTTACTCTTAGTAATAAAATGGTTTTGATAATGACTATATGAAAATCAATCTCTACAATATGGATTATATGAATGAGAAAATAAATTTTTATTATGTAAATCTTGAAGCAAGGAATAAATTCCTTTAAGAGAAATTTTGAGTATAGTTGAGTGTGGTTCATTTAAAAGTATACATCTTGTGATAATCTCAACTTGCTTTTAAAAGAATCAAAATGAGGATTTGTTAAGTTTTCAAAGTTGTCTAAGGGATAGTCGACTATGCATTTCATTCTGTTGACTATGCCTAAGAATAGTCGACTATGCTGTTAAAGATAGTCGACTATGCAAAAGGATAGTCGACTATGCTGTTTCGATCTGTCGACTATTTAAGGCATCTGTCGATTATTTTTCAGTCTGTCGACTATCAAGTAAGGATAGTCGACTATGGCTTTTCATCTGTCGACTATTTTTGTTCTTAGAATTCAAAATTTTCTTCACATTTTTGCAATAGTCGACTGTGCATATGTATCTGTCGACTATGGATTTTTGTGTTATAAGATAGTCGACTATGCGTTTTGTTTGTCGACTATGTTTTGTTTTATTTGTAAAAATAGTCAACTATGCATTTTCTTCTGTCGACTATGTGTTTTGCAGAAAACTTCCAACGGCTAGTTTTTCAATCCCAACGGTCACAAACGGCTACATTTCTCTTCAATCTCTTGGGAGGCTTATAAATACAAGTCATGGATGATCAAGAAATGTCTAATGGACGGAAACGAAATGATCTAAATATTACAAATCATTTTATTCGTGCTTACAGTGTTCTCTGTGCTTTCATTGTTATATTTTTCTATGCGAGGCTTTGTTCTATCATTGTAAACCTATTCTTAAGCCTAGTTTTCATTGTGAGAGAACTTGTAACTAAGAGTGTTAACTCTTAGCTTCTCTCTTTCATTTGTATCGTTGTTATTTTCCTAGCTTGTATAGCTAGAGGGCCCATTTGAGTGGGAAGTTGTAATTCCTAGTCTCGGACTAGAGGACCTACTCAGGTTGAGTAGGGGGTTGATAGTGGATGGTTTGAAAAATCCTTAGTGAGGAGCTAAGGTAGTGGATTAGGCTTGGGTTAAGCCGAACCACTATAAATCTTTGTGTTCTCTCTTGCTTGTGTTTCTTTTTATTTGTTTATCACTGCCAGCATTTCATTATCCTCACGTGCATTGAGTTATTTATTTTCAATCAAAAGGATTTCAAAGTTGTATCATTTAAGTTTTTTTTTTAAATAACCAATTCACCCCCCCTCTTGGTGTGTGCCATAGAACCTACTGTTCTAACAATTGGTATCAGAGCCTAACTCCCTATTTCAAGGTCTAACAACCTAAGGAGAGATCCATGGCTCTTAAGGAAGGTTATCCTACAAATGTGGCACCGTACTTTGATGGTTCTTATTATGATTTTTGGAGAAAAAGGATTTGTATTTACTTGCAATCTATTGATTTTAATTTGTGGTATATTGTAGAAAAAGGATTTGTTTCAAAACCAAAATCTGTTTGGAGTGAAGATGATAAAAACAATTTTGTTTTAAATATCAAAGTTATGAAAATTTTGCATCAAGCTTTACTTGAAGATGTTTATGCAAAAATTTCTAAGTGCTCTAGTGCTAAAGAGATATTGAGTACTCTTGATTCATTGTATCTCTCTGACAAATCTTGTGAGCATGTTGATGAAAATTTACAGGATGAAAATCACTTGAATCATCAACAAAGAGAGGAAGAAGAAAGCTCAAATCCCATCTCATGCTTCATAGCTCAAGAAAAAGAGGAGGTAACCTCTACTTCTACTTATGATTTTGATGACAGTGTTGATATTGAAAATGTCCATGAGTCTAGTTCTTTGAATTCTAAAAATGATAATCATGATACTGTTTCAAAGGAAGAGTTATTGAATGCTTTTAATGATTTATATGTAAATTTTGAAAAGTTATGTTTGAAAAATAAAACTCTTCAAAAGCAATTAGACTTACTATCGAATGAATTGGAAGTTTTAAGATCAAAGAATGAATATTTGATTCCTTCCAATAAAGAATTTTCAAAGGAAAAAGTTTTGGAAGAGTTTGAATTGAAATCCTCGAATAGTGCATTAAATGAGAAATCCATTTTAAAAGAGAAGATTACAAATTCATGTGATCATGAACTGGGTGTTCAAAATTTCAATAGTCAAAGAGCTAATGTCAAAAGCTCACCTTCACAGACCTCTCATGATCTTAAATGTTTTTACTGTTGTAAGAAAGGCCACATTGCATTTTGTTGTCCTTTTAAAAGGAAATCATCCAGTGGTCCTAATTTGAAATGGATTCCTAAGGGAACTAAGGTGTCTACTGTCTCCAATATTAAACCCCAAGGATCCAAGCATGTTTTGATACCTAAAAATTCTCATTTTAGGAGGAATGTGCAAAAGGATAAGAAGCAAACAATTTTCATAAAAAGGAAACATAAATTCTCTGCTTCACATCCTAGCTATTGGTATCAATTTAGAAACAAAGGTTTTGAAAGAAATAGTCCACATAGGTTTAAACAAATTTGGGTTCCTAAGGAAGAGCTCTATGCTAACAGTGGTGATCCCAAGGTGGTTTGGGCACCAAAAGCTTGTGGATAGTGTTTATATAGGTTGCTTGACATCCAAATGAACTTTAAAGAAAAATCTTTATGGATGGATCAAGCATGAAGGAAGGAGGAAGTGGACAAGAAGATCACTCCTCATTTTGCCAACCAAGTGTAAGAAAGATTTTATTAATCAAAATCTTGGTGGTATGCTTCTATCCCTTAACTCCCTATACTTATTAGTTTTTGATAAAAATGAATGATATGCTTGCACTCTATTATGTTTTGATATGTGCATTGAGTGAGGGAAGAATGAAGTTTGTTGATATATGCTAGAAATACTTTCTTGATAAATGCTCCTATGCATAACCTAGCTAGCATAAGTCAATTATGTGATAAAAATATAAAGTATACTTTAATGATTATGCCTTGAATCACTAGTGATCCATGACAAGTTATAAGAAATTTCCTAGTGTCTTTGTTTAGAATGAAGTGAATTTTCATTCCATTCTCTTTCACTAAAAGTGATTATATAGTTGTTCGAATCCTATGGATGGAACAAAAAGACTATGGCATAAAACCCCACAATATTCCAAATCAAATGTGCTAATACAAATGCTATGTCCCTAACAAAAATTCTGGTTTTCATGCTCAATATATTGAAATCAAGCTTCATTTCATAAGGGATCATGCTCAAAGAGAAAATATCATTTTGGAGTATGCAAAAGTTTGAACACTTTAGATTGTGTCTAAACTTGTTAGAAATCAAATTCTAGATAAATCTCTATCAATCTTTGAGTTCAAGTTTTTTTTATTTATTTTTATTTGAAGAAGTTTCGAAACATCATATCTTCTATTTCGAAACACAATTTCCAAAGAGTTCTATTTTGAAATATATTGTTCTAAGTTTTGAAACCTTTGATTTCAAAGATAGATCAACCTTCCATTTCTCTCAAATCCATCATTGGTTGAATCAAAGAACAATGCCCTCAGACTCTTAGATCTTTAAATGATATATTTTTTTTGGTATGAAATAGCTTGTTTATTTTTATGACAAATGAATACTTGAGTACGAAATCATGCTTTATTTGCTAAAGGGTCATCTTGCTTCTTGAAGTTATCTATATGTAATGATCCTATGTGATTACAAGTATGGCTAAGATTATCAAAAGACAAATGCATGTTCTTAAAGCCTATCCTTAATATATGTCTTGCATTAAATTTGCCATAACTTGTTTAGATTTATGTATTTGGATGACCACTTATTATTTGAATATATATATATATATATGAGTGCATGTGGTTCATTCCTCAAATTTATGATCATTGTCATATTTTACTCTTGCGAAAATCATTTGAATTGAGACAAATTGCTATTCTATTTCTTTATATGAAAAATGTCTCTATGGCTAAAACCTCCCGTGTGAGTTTAAGGGGGAGTTTTTCAAAAAAAGTCTTTCTATTTGCTTGAAATGATATATTTCACTCATGTAGTGATCATTTGATGTATATGCCTATAATATGATGTATGGCTATGCAATTGATCTTGCGCTTTGACTGTTTAAATGTGAGTGATTATATGGAAAGATATAGATCGGCTCTAATATGATCATGAGTATGAAAGATGTATTAAATTTGTTTTGGTATCTCATGAGAAAGGTTTATGTATATGGCATGTGCTCAAATGTTGATATTAATAATGTCATCTTAAGGGGGAGCTATCTCTTGTTTTTTAAAAACTATCTTTACTTAGTTATGTTTATCTCCAATTTATTTCTATTGAAAAGATTTTGGTTTAAGGGGGAGATTATCTATTTTAAGATTTGTGAAATCTTTTGAAATGTTTTTATTTCAAAATGAAGTTTTTCAAACTATCGTTGGGGGAGAGTTAAAAATGGGGAGAAAGATTATCTCTTGGTTTAAGAGGGAGTATTCATTTTATTTGATATTGACAAAAAGGGGGAGATAAAATGAGTGAATTGATTTTCATAATTTTTTATATTTGTTTTGTCATCATCAAAAAGGGGGAGATTGATATTTTACTCTTAGTAATAAAATGGTTTTGATAATGACTATATGAAAATCAATCTCTACAATATGGATTATATGAATGAGAAAATAAATTTTTATTATGTAAATCTTGAAGCAAGGAATAAATTCCTTTAAGAGAAATTTTGAGTATAGTTGAGTGTGGTTCATTTAAAAGTATACATCTTGTGATAATCTCAACTTGCTTTTAAAAGAATCAAAATGAGGATTTGTTAAGTTTTCAAAGTTGTCTAAGGGATAGTCGACTATGCATTTCATTCTGTTGACTATGCCTAAGAATAATCGACTATGCTGTTAAAGATAGTCGACTATGCAAAAGGATAGTCGATTATGCTGTTTCGATCTGTCGACTATTTAAGGCATCTGTCGACTATTTTTCAGTCTGTCGACTATCAAGTAAGGATAGTCGACTATGGCTTTTCATCTGTCGACTATTTTTGTTCTTAGAATTCAAAATTTTCTTCACATTTTTGCAATAGTCGACTGTGCATATGTATCTGTCGACTATGGGATTTTTGTGTTATAAGATAGTCGACTATGCGTTTTGTCTGTCGACTATGTTTTGTTTTATTTGTAAAAATAGTCAACTATGCATTTTCTTCTGTCGACTATGTGTTTTGCAGAAAACTTCCAACGGCTAGTTTTTCAATCCCAACGGTCACAAACGGCTACATTTCTCTTCAATCTCTTGGGAGGCTTATAAATACAAGTCATGGATGATCAAGAAATGGCCAATGGACGGAAACGAGATGATCTAAATATTACAAATCATTTTATTCGTGCTTACAGTGTTCTCTGTGCTTTCATTGTTATATTTTTCTATGCGAGGTTTTGTTCTATCATTGTAAATCTATTCTTAAGCCTAGTTTTCATTGTGAGAGAACTTGTAATTAAGAGTGTTAACTCTTAGCTTCTCTCTTTCATTTGTATCGTTGTTATTTTCCTAGCTTGTATAGCTAGAGGGCCCATTTGAGTGGGAGGTTGTAATTCCTAGTCTCGGACTAGAGGACCTACTCGGGTTGAGTAGGGGGTTGATAGTGGATGGTTTGAAAAATCCTTAGTGAGGAGCTAAGGTAGTGGATTAGGCTTGGGTTAAGCCGAACCACTATAAATTTTTGTGTTCTCTCTTGCTTGTGTTTCTTTTTATTTGTTTATCACTACCAACATTTCATTATCCTCATGTGCATTGAGTTATTTATTTTCAATCAAAAGGATTTCAAAGTTGTATCATTCAAGTTTTGTTTTTAAATAACCAATTCACCCCCTCTCTTGGTGTGTGCCATAGAAGCTACTGTTCTAACAGAGTCATCCTCGAGACGCGAATAAACTAACTCCGAATTGGGAAGGACCGTACCAGGTGATAGAATCCTTAAGTCCGGGGGCATGTCGACTAAAAGACATGGGAAGCAAGTCCTTGAAGCATACCTGGAATGTCCAAAACATAAGGAAGTTTTTTCAATGAGGAGGGGAATTCCTCGAACCTCTTTGTACTCTTTCTTTTACGACTAATGGGAAGACTTCGGATTCTCTCCATCTAACAGAAATCTCACAAAGGTCAACACTTCGCCAAAGAAAAATCCAAGGGTCACGAGCCCTAGGCTGTCCCCAAAGGTGGACTAATGGCCAAGGAAGAACTCTAGCTTAACACCCTCCTCCGTGAAAGAGTGGCTAAAATCCAAGGGTCACGAGCCCTAGGCCGTCCCCAAAGGTGGATTAATGGCCACGGAAGAACTTTAGCCTAACACCCTCCTCCGTGAGGGAGTGGCTAAAATCCAAGGGTCACGAGCCCTAGGCCGTCCCCAAAGGTGGACTAATGGCCACAGAAGAACTTTAGCCTAACACCCTCCTTCGTGAGGGAGTGGCTAACATCCAAGGGTCACGTGCCCTAGGTCGTCCCCAAAAGGTGGACTAATGGCCACGAAAAAACTTTAGCCCAACACCCTGCTCCGCGAGGGAGTGGCTAAAATCCAAGGGTCATGAGCCCTATGCCGTCCTCAAAGTGGACTAATGGCCCCGAAAAATCTCTAGCCCAACACTCTCATCCGTGAGGGAGTGGCTAAAATCCAAGGGTCAAGTGCCCTAGGCCGTCCACAAGTAGAAGGTGGACTAACGGCCGGAAGAAACTCAACACCCTCCTCGACGAGGGAGTGACAAGAACCCAAGGGTCAGGATCCTAAGTCGTTCCCAAGCTGAAGGTGGATTAACGACAAAAAAAAATCAAAGCCCAACACCCTCTTCTGCGTGGGAGTGACTGAAATCCAAAGGTCAAGAGACCAAGGGATCCCATCTTGACAAGAGGATATCTCAGCTTGATCAGCCAGACTAAGGAATCCCACTAGAGGATATCCCAGCCTAACCAAGAGAAGAAAGACAGAGGTCAGGGAAGGAAAATCACAGCTGGACACAAGCCAAAAGGAGCTCAACAGACGCGACTTAGATGGAAAAATCTCGAGTCACGTCTGCGAAAAAGAAGAGCCAAGGAAACAGGTTAGTGAAATTAAGCCTTGTTTTAAAGATCGTTTTGTTATTATTAACAAAGGAAAAGTCCAAGGGCTTTGTCAAAGCCCAAGGGTCGGCCATGGCTAACCCAAGGGGATAAAAAAAAAAAATATATATATATATATAAAATAATAATAATAATAATAATAAAAAAGGGGCAAAAGTCCGATGGGAAGGACGCCCATATACCTATGTAGATATATGTATATATATATATATTAGATGTAAAAAAAAAAATTGCAGAAGAAAAAGCAGAGGGGGGTCGGCCATGGCCGATTCGGCTAGGGCCGAGCCCCCCGGCCCTGGCTGACCTCGGCTAGGCCGAGCCAAGCGCTCGGCCATGGCCGAGGGGCTCGGCCTCGCCGAGATCTGGCGAGGCCGAGCATGGCCGAGCTCGGCCATGGTCGAGGTCGGGCCAGTGACTGCACTCTCACCCTGCAATTAAAACACAATAAAAACAAATCATAATAAAACTTTTATATTTTTTTTATTTTAGTGAGAGGTTTATACTCGTCAGTGTACGAGTGCAGTTGTAGTCCAAATTTATATTTATATTTTCTGGATGAATCCAGGTCGTCCACTGAGAGATTTATTTATGGCAAAAGAAAAAGAATGTCACACACACGCACACGCATTTGGACAAATTGACAACAAGATTTTTTATGGTTTTGTTTTTAGACAACAGATACTAGAAAATAAAGTAAGGCAAAAATTGAAATAAACATTAAACGTAAAAATATGAATTTGGATAGTGCTTGAGTTAAGACAATTTCAGTACCAACCCGTTGATTCCCAAATTTTAGCATAAAAGATTAGCAACATTAATTTAATTTCAGATATGAGGGTTTGTTATTAAATGCAATTAGAGATGATGATAGTTCTAGGTTAAGCAATCCCCATACATGATATGCGGGATTCTAATTTAAGCAACTACCATAAATCCAATTACAATTAATATACAAAACAACTAAATTAATCATCCGGGTTTGGGTATGATAGCGTTTCCAGTTCTAGTAACTCTCATACATGGCATGAAAGCTCTAAGTTAGGCTTACGCTCCAATCCAAACCTAGTGATTTTTCAATAATTAATACACACTCATACTGAAATTTAAATTAATGTTACTTATTTAAAACGCAGCTTTCTTTGGGAATCATTGGCGTTGGACACTGTCCTTGCCTTAACCCAAGATTAGATTTAACTACTCATTTTTATTTGAAAGTTAATTGACAGAAATTTAAATGACGTAATTTAAATAACAGAATTTAAATGACAGGAATTAAAATAGAAGAAACTAACCAGCCATTTAGGCGGTAGATAATTAAAATACAAGAATTAAAATTGCAAGAATTTAAAGGCATAAACTAACCGTCCATTTAGGCGGTGAACAATTAAATGATAAGAATGAAAATTGCAAGAATTTAAAGGCATAAACTAACCGGCCATTTAGGCGGTGAATAATTAAATGACAAGAATTAAAATTGTAGAAATTTAAAGGCACAAATTAACCGGCCATTTAGGCGGTGAATAATAAAGTAATAATAAATGACATAAGAATTTAAAAGAAGAAAGAAAAAAAATGTAAGATTATAAGAGAAAGTACTAAAGAAAATAAGAAAGAACAAGAACAATTCTCAAAGAGAGAATTATAAGGAAACAACTAAACTTTTATTCAAGAATAATAATCACACTTACAAATGCAATCAAGTGAGCTATTTATAGGCCACAAGATGCAATACAAACCACACAATTTCAATTATTCAATTAGACATAATTATATCTAATGGGCACTCACACACTTAAAGTTAAATGGATTTTAGCTATAATACACACCTAATATTAAATGGATTTTAGCTAAAATACATACCTAATAAAGCACTCATAAAGTTAAATGGATTTTAGCTATAATATCCACCTAATAGTTAAATGGATTTTAGCTAAAAAACACACCTAATAAAGCTCTCACATAAAAAATAAAAATAGATTTCTATAAATTGGTTTTTAATCTTCATTAGGATTAAAAATAATCCTTGGGCCTTCTCCAAATAATATTTTCCATGGGTTGCTCAAATTGGGCCTTAATTCTTCATGGGCTTGAATTCTTCATGGACTTTAATTTTTCATGGGTTTGATTTCTTCATGGACTTGATTTCTCCATGGCTTTGATTTCTTCATGGACTTGAATTCTTCATGGACTTGAATTCTTCATGGACTTTAAGTCTTCATGGGCTTGAATTCTTCATGCCTAAAAAAAAATAAAAATAATTTAATGTTATTAATAAATTATATATTATATATATGTATTACACATGGCACATATATATATTAGATTATATTATATATATATTACATGCATGCATATAATGATATATATGTATTATATATAATTTTATATATTATTATTATTTACTTTAGAACTTCATTTCATTCATCTTTCAATTTAAATTTACATATAACCATAAAATATATATTAATATCTAATTTAAACCATATTTAAGATCGAAAGAAGGGTATAATTATAACAAAATTTTTACAAAATTAACCACTAATCAGCCAGGCCAGGTAGACCTCGGCCAGGCAGAGGCGCCTGGCCGAGGGAAAATTTGATTTTTTTTTTTTAAAAAAAAAAAAGCAAAAGAGAAGCAAAGATAAAAAATAAATAAATAACAAATAAAGAAAAATAAAAGCAAAGGAGGATGGGAAAGACTAACCTCAAGGAGATGAATGCTTGTCTTGAAATAATAATTGTGGGGTGGGGCCTTAGGGCTTATATAGAGGGGACCCAAAGGAAGAAAAATTCAAAATGACAATGTTTCCCTCCAAACGAATTCTTCCCTCCAACCAAAACCCATCCCTATAATTCCAGGGTAGTAAATGAGATTTTTAAGCACTAATCTCAACTTTAAAAACACTCTTGTGCGTCTTGGTAAAAATCAACAGTCAGGTAACCTACTCCTCGACCCAGCATGGTTTTCAGCTCGGCTCAAGGAGTGGGGGGCAAGTGATGTGGCACCAACTGAAATTACTAGAATACCCCTACGCGCTGATAGTCTCACCTGCCACGCGGATCACCTGAGAGACCGACACGTGGCAAGTCAACACTCCGGAGCGGAGCTCGGGAAATCCGGGCCGAACCGCAAAACCCGTTCCAACTTGACCGGGATTCTCGGGGGTCGTGTGCGCTCATCTCGGGTACCCCAAAACGGGTTCGCCTATAAAAAACAAGGACTCTCGCCAGGTATATTCAAGCTCTACAGCTCTCTCATTTACTCCTACTCGCATTTACTCTACTGATTTGAGCGTCGGAGTCCATCCCGGGGGATCCTAGCCCCAGCCCTCCATTGTCTTGCAGGTTCTACACCCGAGGTCCGACATCCCCAAGTCCGAGGTTCCATTCTCGAGGTCCAGTCGCAGAGGTGGCACGTGGTGGTCGGTCCCGAAAACCATCATCACTCATTTTTCTTAATCAGAAATTTTAATTAATGGTAACCCATTTGCGAAAACAATTCTAACAAAGAAATCAAAATCTCTATAAATTTGAATCAATCAAATGCACCAACAAAATTGCTATTTATACAACAAAATTGCTGAACACACTAGAAATCAAAATTAATATAAAAAAAATTCTAAAAGTGCTAAACCAAAATTGCTCAAGGGTTCTAATCCTATTTTTGTTTCCCCGAAATTAAGTCAAAATTTCTTAATCCCTTCCTCCAGTAAGTCTATCTTTCCAAACTTGGCTTCAGATCCATGATTCCTTAGCGAGAAGAGATTCAAATTTTCTCTCCTCTTATGTATGACTAAGAACCAGTACCAGGAGTAACAGGATGCTAACAGCCATAAAAAGGGCCAAAATAAGTTAGATAACACAAAGATTTTCAGCTTGGCAACCGATAAAAGGAGAAGTTGCTAGCTTTCTAGTTATCAGTAAGTACTCAAAACAGGCCACTCTTCATGTTTGTACCGGTAAGTAGACTAAAAAATGGATCTTCTTTGTCGTTAGTCTGGCTCAATTCCCTTAACAGGGATCCCTGTTACATTTGCTATCGTCGTTGATGCTGCAAGCTTGTTTACAAATACAAACGCAACTTTGTTCCTTAACTCGGACTTTGTGTTGGACAAGAACTTGTAGACGAGCTCAAGCCCGTAAGTAAGCCGATTTCACGTGCCAGGGTCTTGGTCTCACTAGGAGATTGAGCCATGGCAAAACCTGTTGCGGTAATTCAAAGGAACTAAAAACCTATTGCGGTAATTCAAAGGAACTAAGGGTGCGTTTGATTGTAAGGGTGAAATTTGGGTGAAAAGAAAATGAATTCTAGGGAATTGAATTTCAGGGAAAATGAATTTCTGAAAATTGTAAGTTTAAACTGTTTGATTGCTATAATTTTCTACCTAGAAAATGATATTATTTTCCATCTTTTGGTGTTTGATTGGTAATATTTTCCATAGAATTTGATCATTTTCCTAATATTTCGTGTTTGATAGGTATTATTTTCTATGAAAAATGACCAATTTTCCATGAAATTCAATAGTGAAATTGTACTGAAAAATTAAAATAATAACCTATTTTAAATTAACTAAATCATTTTCACAGATAAATCAAACCACTAAATTAAAAATTTTCTATTTTCCAAACTTATATATACAAAATAATATATATACACACACACATATATATATACACAATCACACATACAAATATACACATTTTCGCAAACAGAGACATATATATACATATTTATATATATACACGACTAACTCGCTCGCTGCCTTTCTCTCTCTCACTCGCTTGCTCGCCCACGCTCGCTCGTCCACCTGCCCTCTCTCACCTGCCCTTCCTCTCGTTCGCACACAAATACATATACACACACACACATACATATATATATATATACGCCTTCTCTCTCACTGCCTCCCCGCTCATCCACCCGCCGCCACTGACCTACTTGCTGGCTCGCCTTCTCTCTCGCTTGCTTGCCTTCCCTCTCGTTTTCTCTCTGTCCCTCTCTCGCTGTAGCTTCAATGGTGAAGTTGAAAAGGATGAAGATGGGAGCATAGTGAGTTGCTGCTCCATTTGCTTGGAAAATCGGAGCTCCTCCCCCCCCATGGAATTTGTTTTCCTTGATTTGAAGGAAAAAGCTATCACGTGACAAGAAATGGGAAAATGAGTTCCCTGGAAAAATTTTGCTATCAAACACTACACAAATGGAAAATTGGGTGGAAAAGATGTCTTTTCCCAAGAAAAAATAGGCTATCAAACGCGGCCTAAGGGTGTGTTTGATAGCATGAAAAATGTATGGAAAATGTCCCATTCAAGAAATTGAATTCCTTCTTGGGTGTTTGACACACTATATTTTTCATGGAATTGAATTCCATGGTATAATCATTAAAGCTTGTTTTTTGCTCTTTTCCATGAAAAATTCCATCTAGGGGGGAGATGGTTTTTGTTTTCCATATAATGGAAAACACTTTCCTTTCCACCTAAATGCTATCAAACACACCCTAATAGAATAATTGAGTCAAGACAAAATAAGAATAGAATATTTGTTAGGTAAGGTGTTTCTAAGAAACTATCTTTATGATAGTAATTTTCTCACCAAGTGCGTAACATGTTGAAGTCACCGCCACCATCAAATTTTTTGATTTCCATCTTTGTGTATCCCATCTTATTTTCTATTATTGATCTTTGATTTGAGACTTCACATAAATCCTCCGGATCTTGAGGCTCTGAATTAGCTCTGATACTAGTTATTGTGTTTTTTGTCAACTCGTTGAAGTTCAGCTATTTACGAATGGATCAAGAACAGAAATGAAATACAAGAACACAAACACCCCACTCACACGAGTAGAACACTATAAATTATGTGT
Organism: Diospyros lotus; assembly: GCF_014633365.1. Lineage (NCBI taxonomy): Eukaryota > Viridiplantae > Streptophyta > Magnoliopsida > Ericales > Ebenaceae > Diospyros > Diospyros lotus. Next base: position 351,958 of record NC_068349.1, on the reverse strand, counting down.
TTAAATTCGTAAATGAATTCTACTCATGGCAAGGATTTTTTCACTAATCAATTGACTAAAATAGAGAGAAATTGATTACAAAATAATACAACTAAGAAGTCTTGCCGTATCACTCATGAAGTAATAGAGTACACGCTCAAATACCCAAGCAATCCCAACACTCACAACTTTCTTCTTTTCTCTCCTAACCTAGTGATTTACACATATAAAACAAATATAATACCTTCTTTTCATACGTTTTTTTTTCCATGCTCTAATCATATATATATAGAAATATTTCAGACTTCATTAGAGTTTAGGTTGGAGATTAGATACGGTTAGAAGATGGTCGTTAGAGTTGTAGTCTCTAACAGCCAAATTAAATCTAACTGTTGATAGATATAAACTAACGGTCGACAATCTTCTTTCTATATACCAATTGACAAACTCAAACCAATTTTGAGTCATAATCTAACACACATGGTGTGAAAGAAAAGATCTTCACCAAAGGCGTTTAGTTCTTAATAAAAGAGCAGGCATACCTCAAATCCTCATGATCTAATTTTACAGAATGATGCTGCTAAGAGAAAGAAGAAACCATATCGAATACCTTTACAACATCAAGTAATAAGAGAAAACAAATGAGATTTAAGTGAAAGAGCTCAAATTTATTTCCCCCCAACAACTACAAGCAACCAACCAAAAAAATCTAATACAACTGTTTGAACAACGGCACCGCTCACCTTGCAAAGTCACAATGATAGTGATTAATACCAGCATCATCAAAGGGTCATCTTTCCTTTTTCATTATATATATATATATATATATGGTCTTTTAAGGGAGAGGGATGCTGGTAAGTTCTGCCCATAATTTAAGATTATAGTCTTTAATGATATGATATTTGGACTGTATTAGTTTTATTGGGCCCGGCCCAACAATAAGTCCATAGCTCGATACTGGGTTCGATCCCTAGGGCCCATTCCATCAATGTCAGCTCAGCAACGTTCTCCATTCCATCAATGCCATGCCCAGATAACTTGTGCCCACAATGGGCCTCAACTGTCCCAATATCCTTTGCTCCTAATCCACTTGCAACAACTAGCAACAAGCGAATGGCTATCCCCTTCTCTTCTATATAAGTTAGTTGGCCATGGGTCAAGGTATGCTTTTTTTTCCAATTTAATAGAAACTCTATCGTCTTAAACTCTTACTTACTTGAGCGTCAGAGTATTTGTAGATACTACTCTTCCGCCGTGCAGATCATTGTTGCCAAGGGCAGAGTCATAATTTTGATTCAATGGGATCAAACTTTAAGTATAAAAAATATAATTTCAAAAATAAGACAATAATGATAATATTAAAATAGAAAAAAACTTTTTATAATTGTTTTTTTTACGGCTTTTTATACTTTGATAACTTCGTATGATGACTTCATTATCAATTTTATTAAATACATTATTTTCAACATACACAACTAAGCTATCATTAATCCATTGATTTTCAATCCTATTAAGTAATTGATTATTCATAATGTTTATTGTAAAAAATAATCTTTTAACTGTAAGGGTGTGTTTGATTACATTACCTAGAATTAAATTCTAGGTAATGATTGTCTAGAAAACAAAAATCACCCCATCCTCTTAGAAAATGAATTTCATGAAAAGAAATTTTAAATACTTGTACCATACACATTTTTTCATATAAAAATTAAGAGTATTTGATTATTTCTATAGAAAATATGTGTAATAATTATAGATTTTTTATGATAAATGTGTGCAATCAAATACACTCTAACAGTAACAACTGAAAGAAATAAAATTAAGAAAAAAAACAAGAAATATGATAGAATTAGAAATAAAATGGAATAGGAGTACGTGGATTTAGACCATTTCACCTATTTAGATTAATCTTTAATATAATAATTTTGATTTAATTTAGAGAGTTGGACTTGATTATAAATAATATTAAAAAAAAAATCTGGTCCAGTGTGGGCAACTGCCCCCACTAGACTTCACTTGGCTCTATCTTTGACTGTTGTCTCGAGATCTCCGTTTAATCATCTTTCTTTTGAACCAAAAAGAATAATATTAATTTATTAGATGAGTCATTTCGTCTAAGCAATTACTTTAGTAGCACATCTGAAAAACATTCCCTCAAACTTTTGTATAATAAATAAGATAATAGAACTCTTAGAGAGAATTCCATGAAGAATGAGCTTGCGAGCAAGCAAAGTAGAAATTTCTCTTCTGCAGTTAAGTTGCAATTTGCACACTCAGATCATACATTTTCTGGAAAAGTACGCACATATCCCATCACAAATGTTGTATGGATCGGGTTCAGGGGAGAGATGGGTTTCTCCCCTTTTTATCTCGACCCAGTTGGGTCGGGTTGGGCGGCTGGATCCCGTTACCCACATCCGACTGAAACTATTTTTATTTTTTTTAAAAATCATCGCAAATATTGCGGTGGTTAACTGCCACAAAATTAAACTCTTTGCAATGGTTATAAAACCATAACACATTACTACATTTAGCCTCAAAATAGCCTCTTTTTTTTTTGTTTTGTTTTGTTTGGTACCTTACCTCTTCATATACTTGAATATTGCCGACTGGCATAACATGATTGGTTCTTAAATAGAAGATTACATCCAAAAATGTAGATTTGAGTAATGACAGTTGTAGTATTGGAGTTTCACTCTTCTGTGAGGGTAGTTTCTTGTGGGCACCATACATTGTGTCTTCTACCTGATGTGTTATCGTGTACCATGATTAACCCCTTCCATATACATAAAATAATGTGTGAAGACCTTGAGATGAGGAATTTTATCTTTTACACCCAAATATATGAGTAAATACAGCACAATAGACCAGTTTTAAGATTGCCATTTACAATGGCGAGGAGAGAATGCCAGAGTCCAAATCAAGAAAAAGGAAAATCATATCAAATCATTGGAGAAAAAGCCATCCTCCAGGCAAGAAAATAAATTGGAATTCAATCGATGCTATTCCAAGGTGAAATAGACTTTGTTGGAGCTTCTTGAAAGAAAATTTTTCATCTTTTATGAAAAAAAAAAAAACTGTCTTTGATATCAAAAATAAAATATTTTGTTTCTAATTCCATTGCTATTTTGAAAAACGTTCAGAGAGGAAAATTTTTTGTCACTTATTTTGTCTATAATTTAGGGACGAAAAAATTTCATCTGTAAAATTATTTCTAAAATATCCATCTCAAAATCTATTTTCGTTAGAAATAAAAATAAATTATGTTTCTAAATTTCGTATATAAAAATGATTTTTTTTTTTTGGTACTGTGTTAAGGGTTGGAAATTATGTTGGAATGCAAAAATAGAATATTCTTTTTTGATTTATAAGTTTTAATATTTATCTTCCGGATAAAAACTGTAAAGGTACATTAAAGAGAGGCAACAACTAAATATATCTAAGGCATGCACGAGAATGCAATTACACACTCTGATCACACAACCTTTATTTTCTATAATATATATATATATATTTAAATATATAAACTTTGACGATAGTCAGTTCAAATGCTCTGATAAACCTCGAGTGGAAGGCGCGGCGTGAGGATGACATCGACCGGTTGCACTTTGGCAAAGAGAGGCCCAATCCCTCTGACATGTCTACTGGCTTCTCCTCTGGAGTTGTCATGCTAAAACCGTGAAGCAACCGGGCCAGCACCAGGTGGACCACTTGCAACCCGAATGTGACGCCAGGGCACATTCTTCTGCCGGAGCTAAACGGGATGTACTCGAATTGCTGCCCCCTGAACCCTATGTTGGCGTGATTGGAGAGAAATCTCTCCGGCTGGAACTCGTCGGGGTTAGACCAGATTCGAGCATCTCTTTGTATCTTCCAGAGGTTAACGATTAAGCGGGTTCCTTTTCGGACATGGTAGCCGCCAACTTGACAGTCTTCTAAGGCTTGGCGAGGGCCAGATAGGGGCCCGGGTGGGTACAGGCGAAGAGTCTCTTTGACTATAGCTTGAAGGTAATTTAGATTTGTGATATCGGATTCTTGCACCCATCTATCTCTTCCCACCTGGACATCAAGCTCTGCTTGGGCAGCTTGTAAAGCATGACGGTTGTTTAGGAGCAGAGAAAGAGCCCATATTAGTGTCTCTGCTGTACTCTCGGACCCCGTCATAACCAGAATCTAGCAAATAAATTTATTAATCAATTAATTGAAGGTTGGCTTAAATTTAACAAAAAAAAAAAAGGGTAATTAAGGTTGGATATCCAAGTGTCTCCCATCAGGTGTACAAGTGTTTATTCATAAATTTAAAGGTATCCATTAAGATTTTAAACTTTATATGAATGTCAATAATCATTTCACTAATTAAACTCAAATTATGGTGTAGTTTAAGGATAAATTATGGTAACAATTCATTATAATGTCAAATTTAATTGGCATGTTAAGTTTGTAGTTCCAAAATTATTGAGCCAAATTTATCAAGAGGGAGCGGCAAGCTACTGCCTAGGGGAGAACTCACATCTTTGTTCGAGACAGAGCACCTATCTCTATCTGAGGGAAAGATCACAAGACTTTAGTTTCTCGAAGAAACAACCTTTAAACTTAAACAAGCAACAAAGGATTGAAGCATGATAGAGATGGATATATAACTATCTAGGGGAAAGCTCTATTGCGCGCCCAAGAGAAAGTAGCTGCAAGGCAGTATACAATCAAAAGTCACGCGAGAATTTCTCCCGCGTGGGCACTTCAATATTGCTCAAGTCAGATAAAGTCATGGTGATGCTGTGAATAAGCAGGTGAAAGTGTCCGAGAAAGATCATGTTCGTTCTTCCAGATGAGTAAGCAGGTTAACCAGTGTTTAAGTGTAATTTAGTAAGGGGTGCAAGGAGTCATAGTAGATTAAGCATGGATTAGGCCTAGAAGAAACTTCCCTGGAGGAGTAAGCCTTCAGAAGAAGGAATACCTTGAGGCTGGTTGCTATTACACGGGACAATGATAGGGTTGTGATTATTCGAGAGAAGATCTCCCTTGATTTTATATTGTTCCTCAAGAGAATGACTCGGACGGGTGGATCTATGTGATGTTTTGTTATGCGAAGAAGACTTCTCTTAGAGAAGTCTTCAGGATAACATATGTGGTCTAGGAGAATGACATTTTCCTTAAAATTGGCATACATTTTCCTGAAAATTGGCATTCCTCCGGCCCTCCGGGAGAACAACTCTTTCCTTAGGGGAGCAACACTTCCTCCTGGAGAACGAATCTACCTCTGAGGTTGGGTTACAACAAGAAGTAATTAAGAGGGCAGAGATATACCTGGAGTGTTGACTTGATTATGGTGTCACGGTCGAATCCGGAGATTGTGGTGTCCTCTGCAAGCAGTGACAGCATAACATCCGTGAAGTCCTGATCATGAGTAGCTTTACCGGTGGCTCCGCCACCCTCAACTGTCTTCCGTTTATGTTCCTCCAGCCAGCGCGAAAGCGCCACATCAATCTCCTTCCCCGTCTGCTTCATAGCTCTTATGTGGCCGCCAAAATCCATCCACTCCAGACTGGGAATGGAATCCGACACTACGAAAATCCCACTGAGATACAGCGCCCTCTTGATCGCCTCCTTGAAACAATCGTCTGCAGATTGCGTGTCGCCGGCCGAAAATCGCTTTCCAGCCAGCGTCCTCGAGATTATATTAAACGTCAAGTGTTCGAACCACTCGTTCATGTTTACACGGATGGTCGACGGACGACCGCCATCATTCTCGTCGAGGAAGTTCAGATCTTTGATGCACATATCCACTTCCGATTCCCGGATGTGCTTGAGCTTCTCGAGCCGCCGGGCGGTGAAAAGCTCCAGAGTGACTATCTTTCGGACGTAGCGCCAGTACGGTCCGTAAGGCGCGAAGGCGAACATGGCTTGGTTGTAGCCCATGTACTTGCCCAGCGACAACAACGGCCGGGAAGCGAAAAGGGTGTCGTGGGTGGTGAAGCACTCCTTTGCGAACTCCCAGCTACTCACCACCAGGGCTTGGTGGCTGCCCAGCCGGAGGGAGAAAATGCCTCCGTATTTGTCTGCAATGGCTGCAAGGATGCGGGCAACGGGGACGGCGCCGGACATGAGATGGAGGTGGCCAATGAAGGGCAAAGCTCCAGGCGGTTCAGGGGCTCTGGTTAACTGGCGCTTATGTAAATATTCCTTGGTGCTGGCAGCAGCTGATTTTGGCCTGTGGTAGTAGTGGAGGTACAGAGCTAGCAGTAGCAGCCCTGCAGGTACGAGAAAATGGGGGAGAAGATCCATGGTCAGCAGAGAGGTAGCTAGCTAGCCAGAAGATTGATTACTGCAAATGCGCAGGGGACTGCTGATGCAGTAGGACTACCCTAGGGGCCAAACTAGTTCCCAGCCATGGAATGCTTTGAGCAAACCCAGATTCCATGGCCACTTAAATAGAATTTTTAACTTAAGGTAGTGTTTGATTGGGGGTGAAAATGGGACTAAATTTTAATTTGGTGGAATTCCAATTTTCGCCTCTAGGAAATTTTAATTTCTTAATTTTAAAAAAATATTTATTATTTGAACTACCATTAAATTTGAATTCCATGAAAAAAAAATTATTTGATAAATTTTTTTGAAATTTGAATAAAAAATAAATTTCATCCCTATTTTTCATTTCTATCAAACAAAACCCATACTAAGAATGTGTTTGATAATATGAAAAATACATGAAAAATATCACATCAAAGAAATTGAATTCTATCTTTGATATTAAACACATTATATTTTTTATGAAATTGAATTCCATGTTACAATTATTAAATCATATTTTTATCTCTTTTTCATGAAAAATTTCATATAAGAGGAGATAGTTTTTATTTTTTATGTAAATTAAAAAATATTTTTATTTTTAATTAAATATTATCAAACACTAAGAATTTTTTATTTTTTATGAAAGGCTAAATATGTATAAAAGATGAAAAAGAACTATATAAATTGACTGACCATATGATGGAACATCTTAATGACCTATCACTAACGCCTCGGATAAAACATGAAACATGAAGATACAAAAGAAGAGAGAGGACACCCAGAAAGATAAGATACAATCATTGTACTATAATGTATTGAGTATCGAAGAAACGCCTCGTATAAAACATGAAACATGAGGATAAAAGAAAATCAAAGAATGAGAGAGAGGGGACACCCAGAAAAATATTGAGTGGCGGAGAATCAAGAATGGTCATCTCCAAAATATAAATTGTTATTAATTATTGCTTATAATGTACTCATTAAGTTGTTTTGGAGTGAGAAAAATTGCATATTTGTGTCGGCGAATGATAAATCATTGTCCAACTCCCAGTGGGCCAGAAGATGGGGTCCGAGTTCCGGATTGGTGGGCTGGGTCTGCCAGTACGCTGCGATATTTGGGTGGATATAATTGTCAACTGGGTTGCATTGCACCTATTGTTTGTAGATTCTGGAATTAATCAATAACTTAGCACATCAATTTTCTTTGTCTTTATTTGTATTGGTTGCTTGTAAGGACCCTTAACCGTACACGGAGGGCTTCTTTCATAGGTTCAGCTTCTTCCGTGGTTTTTGTTTGGTTTTCTGCAGTTTTTAGATAGTGGACTTGACTTGACTCGACTCTATACATAGTGGTGGTGAACCTGACTCGCCAAACTCATTTGGCATCACTATTTAGACATGCAAACACTCTTAAGTTATATCATGACAAATATGACTTACACTATAGTTTTGTTAACGTTGTCCAATGGTATTTTAATCCTATTAATAGGGTCAACTCTATCCCCACTCAACACAACACTACACTCCACAAACGTTCAATCGAACCCCAAATTTATATTCAAAGAATCGTTTATGATTGTAATTTGTGTTTTTTTAAAGAACAATAACTAATTTGATCGCAAATTTGAAATTCGATAATTTATTTGATAAGTTGAAAAAAATAATGAGACGGCTAGTTTATATGAGCGAATTGTATAATTATATTGATTAGACACATAATATAATATAATACCTCAATACAAAAATATGACACAAAATATCCGTCCTTTTGTGGGAGCAACATGTGTGTTTAATTCACGCGGATGTGTATTAATTTGGAGAAACCTTTTTTAAAAAGACAAAAAGAAATTGGAATCTTCTGTTCTTTAATTAAATAATAATAATAATAATAATAATAATATATCTGAGGGAGAAGAAGAAGAAGAAAATCAAAGATGGAAGAAGACATGTTGAATTGGTACTCAGTGAGCTGTAGAGGTGGCGGAAGGTGTTCACAGTGAGTGGCCTCACGAGAGATAGAGAAGAAGGAAAAAGCAGCAGCCGAAATTGGAACAGTGAAGGACACGTTTATTTTCAGCCTTTTGGAATGGGCCACCCACCGCCACCCCCACCCCCACCCCCACCCCGGCCCCTTTATTATATATGTGTGTGCCTATTATTATTATATAAAACACATGCATATGCATGCATGCATTCCTGCCTGCCTCTACCTAAAAGCACAAATCGACAAAGCCCAGGCCCAAAAGGGCATCTCCCTTTGCTCAATATGGTTGGTTGACGTATTAAGTTTAGAGTCCACACAATCAACTTTGTGGGTGTTAGGTGAAAAAGTTTGTTCAGACTTTTTAAGAATTGAGGCTTCTTCAGCGTTAGTTGTGTGCCCCAGGATTTTGTTCATTTTCTTGGTTTACGGATGTGTGTGTATGGAAAACATCTTCACTTGTCTATGTGAGCTTACTTGCCAATCGAGAAGCAGTCAAGAGAACTCAAAACAAATCTCTAAAAATTAAGAGATGAAGACTTGCTAGTTGCCAGCCTACTTATAGACAATAATGTAACCATTTTTTGTTCATCTTGCAGTAGCTCTGAAGTTTAAGTTTCCGAGACAGACCACTTGAATCAATGTTTATAACCCTTTTGTTTGTAAGACTCGTGCAAAGCGGGAAGCCTCCGCCTCTTGCCCTGAAGGACGCGTGGTTGAAAATTGTTTTCAAAAAATTTATGTTAAAACATGCCAACTCTTTATTATTTTGTTGATTTTTTTTTTCTTGCTGAGTGAAAAGACTTATTTTTGTTGATTTTAAAATTTATTTTTTACATAATATTTTCAAAGTTGTCATTGTTTTTGGTTCCTAAAACAACAAAAAATAGAAAAAACAAAAACAAAGAAGGCATAATAAAATGAACCCATAGGATTTTCTTGTTTCTTGTATTTCTTTACTTTTACTTGTGATTTAAATTTTGTTGTAGAATCTTTTGTTTAAAGTTCATATATGAGATATGTTAAAAGTCATCTCTAATTGATGGGACACCAAGTTGATGATAAGATGAGTCATCATCTTTAAGTTTACCCCATCAGCTAAATGTGTGGTCTATATTTGATTTAAGTTGTGTGATTGTAATTGCTTGAAAATTAGTATAAATAGGTGTGTTTAGTTTGCTAATTTTATCAATTCAAGTGAGTGTGAGAACTCATTACTAAAGAGTTCTAAGTAAGAGATAGAAGTATTGTAGTAAATGTTGTAATAGTTTGTTGTATAAAAGTTAGTAGTAATTGAGTGATATAAAATATAATCTACACTTGCCATTTGAGTGGAACTTGTGTATCAGAAATATTCACTATTTATTATTAATTTTTATAAATTTCTTTTTCTTTGAGTGATAAAATTAGGAGTTGTATATTTCATTTTCCAACAAGATATGTGTGTGTATAGATAAATAAATCTATCCCAACAGCATTGATGAGCGGGATCCAGTGCCTGGCAACGTCTTTTCTCGACTATAGAACATGCTTGTTAGCACACGTGGATAAATTATGTTCATGATGATGCTAATATATATGTTGATAAGTGTTTTTTATACACTTATTTTGGTCTATAAACTTAGCATTTATACATTCAATGAGCATGATTTCTACTTGATTTGGTTCTATATATAGTTATGTAGATGTGGAGCATGTGTTAAAGCGGACATGGAGCAAAAATAGTGATTTTTGGTGGATGATGGGAGTGAAATGAAGCTTGGAGGCATGGTCGAGTTTCGAATTAAAAAGAAGCAAAAGAGTATCGAAAATAAGAAGTTGAAGATGATAAAGCAAGAGGCCAAAGAAGAAGGCTAGCGGGCTTATAGCAGTATGCATACCGCTGTAGCACCGCTATAAGACTTAGTTTCTGGAGCTCACGGTCATACCGCTGTAGGACCGCTTTAGGAATTATTTTCTGGAGCTCACGGGTCTGCAGCAACAAGCATACCGCGGTAGGGTTCAAAGCTTCGTGACAAGGCCATTTTAAACCCGTTTTAATCCAAATAAAAGGGAAATAGACTCCTTCAAGGTGAAGGACTTTGATAACCTAAAGAGAGCTATATAAAGGCTTATTTTTGGGAGATTAAGGAGCTTTTGGAAGGAGGAGAATGATTAGTGGTTAATTTTGTAAAAATTTTGTTATAATTATACCCTTCTTTCGATCTTAAATATGGTTTAAATTAGATATTAATATATATTTTATGGTTATATGCAAATTTAAATTGAAAGATGAATGAAATGAAGTTCTAAAGTAAATAATAATAATATATAAAATTATATATAATACATATACATCATTATATGCATGCATGTACTATATATATATATAATATAATCTAATATATATGTGTGTTATGTGTAATACATATATATAATCTATAATAATATTAAATTATTTTTTTTTATTTTTATCCATGAAGAATTCAAGTCCATGAAGAAATCAAACCCATGAAGAATTCAAGTCCATGAAGAAATCAAATCTATGAAGAATTCAAGTCCAAGAAGAAATCAAACCCATGAAGAATTCAAGCCCATGAAAAATTAAAGTCCATGAAGAATTTAAGCCCATGAAGAATTAAGGCCCAATTTGAGCAACCCATGGAAGATATTATTTGGAGAAGGCCCAAGGATTATTTTTAATCCTAATGAAGATTAAAAACCAATTTATAGAAATCTATTTTTATTTTTTATGTGAGAGCTTTATTAGGTGTCTTTTTTAGCTAAAATCCATTTAACTTTATGAGTGCTTTATTAGGTATGTATTTTAGCTAAAATCCATTTAATATTAGGTGTGTATTATAGCTAAAATCCATTTAACTTTAAGTGTGTGAGTGCCCATTAGATATAATTATGTCTAATTGAATAATTGAAATTGTGTGGTTTGTATTGCATCTTGTGGCCTATAAATAGCTCACTTGATTGCATTTGTAAGTGTGATTATTATTCTTGAATCAAAGTTTAGTTATTTCCTTAGAATTCTCTCTTTGAGAATTGATTTTGTTCTCTCTCATTTTCTTTAGTATTTTCTCTTGTGATCTTACTTTCTTCCTTTCTTCCTTTCTTCTTTTAAATTCTTATGTCATTTATTATTACTTTACTATTCACCGCCTAAATGGACGGTTAGTTTTTGCCTTTAAATTCTTGCAATTTTAATTCTTGTCATTTAATTGTTCACCGCCTAAATGGACGGTTAGTTTATGCCTTTAAATTCTTGCAATTTTAATTCTTGTATTTTAATTATCTACCGCCTAAATGGCCGGTTAGTTTCTTCTATTTTAATTCCTGTCATTTAAATTCAGTTATTTAAATTATGTCATTTAAATTCCTGTCAATTAATTTAATGGAGATGAGTAGCTAAATCTAATCTTGGGTTAAGGCAAGGACAGTGTCCAACGCCAATGATTCCCAAAGAAAGCTACGCTTTAAATGAGTAACATTGGTTTAAACTTCAATATGAGTGTGTTTTGATTATTGAAAAATCACTAGGTTTGGATTGGAGCGTAAGCCTAACTTAGAGCTTTCATGTCACGCATGAGAGTTACTAGAACTGGAAACGCTATCATACCCAAATTCGGATGATTAATTTAGTTGTTTTGTGTATTAATTGTAATTAAATTCATGGTAGTTTCTTAAATTAGAATCCCGCATATCATGTATGGGGATTGCTTAAACTAGAGCTATCATTATCTTTAATTGCATTTAATAACAAATCCTCATATCTGAAATTAAATTAATGTTGCTAATCTTTTATGCTAATATTTGGGAATCAACGGGTTGGCACTGAAATTGTCTTAACTCAAGTACTTTCCAATTTCATATTCTCACGTTCAGTATTTATTTCAACTTCTGTCTTGCTTTATTTTCTAGTATTTGTTATCTAAAAAAAATCATGTTATCAATCCATCTAAATGCGTGTGCGTGTGTGTGACATTCTTTTTTTCTTTTGCCATAAATAAATCTCTCAGTGGATGACCTGGACTTATCCAGAAAGTATAAATTTAAATTTGAACTACAACTGCACTCGTACACTGACGAGTATAAACCTCTCGCCTAAATAAATAAAAAAAATATAAAATTTTTATTGTGTTTTGTTTTGTGTTTTAGTTGCAGGGTGAGAGTGCAGTCAGAGAAGACGACAAGTTGAGGCAAAAAGAGGAGATTTTCTTGAAGAGTTTCGGTTTTGATTTTATTTTTCTGTTCTTTATTCTTTGCAATATCATGAACTCCGTTTTTATTACTTTTTCGTTGGTTGAAACTATGTTAGGCTAAGTACTTTGTGGCTAGGGTGATTGATGAAACCTAGTTCAATGATGGTTTAATTAAAAGTATTTGGGTTTTATTTTATTCTTGTCTTTTGAGTTGATCGTTTGTTATGCATTAATTCCGTTTTGATGCTTGGCCGCCATTAGAACGTGTTTGTGATTTATATTGCTTTCGAGAGATTCAATATAGATTAGCACTTGATAATAAATGACATAAGGTTCGATAATAGGTAGAGATACCGTTATGCCTTGTGAAATCTTATTTTGATGATCATTGTGGATTAATGCATGTTTTTATATTTGCAGATTAATTAGAGATAATTAATCTCATATGTGAGCATATATTCGATTGACCATCGAGAGAGGCTTTTGATTAACTTAGAATCATCGATTTTCAGCTCAAAGCAAGAATTATAAAACTCAATCACTGAGAGATTAAACCAAATATAGAACTACGGTGGATTCATGAACCATAGCGCATTAGATTTCCATATTTAAAACCTAAAGAATTATTGTGTGTTTTCCTTTGGTGAGTTAGTTTTAATTTATATAAAACTTCCATTGAGTATTCTTTAAATTGTGTGTGGCTTATTAAAGTTAATAGTGGTTAAAGTAGGGACCAAAAACCAATCCTCGTGGGAACGGTATTTGATTCATCATTATATTACTTGTTACGATTCCGTACACTTGCGGGAAAGAATAAGCGAACAAGTTTTTGGTGCCGTTGCCGAGGATTGGTTATTTTGATTACTACTTTAATTAAGATTAGCTTTAACACTTGTGTTGCTTTCCTTATTCTTGACGCTGAATTATTTCAATTTTTGCTGTGTTAGGATTGAAATAGTGAATGCGGCGTTCAGAACGTCTTGATCTTGTCGAGTTTGATCCAGAGATTGAACAAACCTTTCATCAAAGGCGTCGTGAACAAAGAGCAAAAAGGGAACAACAGCAAGGCATTATGGCCGACAATGAAAATCAGCTTGTTCAAGTGGAGCGTACTGTTGAGATCAATGATAGAGATATCTTGATGGGGGATTTCATGATGCCTCCAGTCGTTGAGAATCGGTCGAGCATAGTTTATCCTCCATATGGGCACGATAACTTCCAGTTGAGACCGGATGTGATAAATTTGTTCTCCAATAACATTCCATTCTATGGGAGAAGTGATGAAAATCCACACTACCATCTCTCTCGGTTTCTAGAGTATTGTGGCAACTTTAAGTATCAAGGGATCAACGAAGAAGCAACGAGGATGCGACTTTTTCCTCATACTTTGAAAGACAAAGCTCGGGAGCGGTTGGATTCGCTATCACCTGGTAGCATCACTACATGGACTGATTTGGTTCACAAGTTCACACTTAAATATTTTTCACCAGCCAAGATCAACAAATTAAAGTATGAAATTTCGACCTTCTAGCAAGCTGAAATTGAGAACTTTCATGAAGCATGGGAACGGTACAAAGAATTGCTAAGGAAGTGTCCAAATTATGGGTTTTCTTTACCAGCTCAAAATCATTATTTCTATGCCGGGTTAACTCCTTACAGCCGTTCGGCGGTTGATTCTACAACAGGTGGTTCTATTAGAAACAAATCGGCTGGAGAGTTACATGATCTTTATGAAACAATGAGTGAGCAATTTGTAATGTGGCCGGATAGGAGTTCAAATAGGAGAGCAGCTGGAGTACATGAAGTGGATGTGAATACGTTGATGTTGGCCAAGATTGATGCTCTTTCAAAACAGATGGAAAACTTAAAATACTCTCCATCAATTAACATGGTGCAAGGATCTCTTCCAGTTTGTGTAACTTGTGGGGCAAACCATCTGTCATCCGAATGCCCATTGACTGTTCGGGATTCTTCACTCACAGAGCAGGCTGCTTATGCGCAAAATTTCCCACGTTAACAAAATTTCCAGCGTCCACAAAATAATCCATATTCTCCAACATACAATCCCGGCTGGAGAAACCATCCAAATTTTTCATATGGCAACAATCAGGGAATTTAAAACCCACCAAAGCAAGGAAGACCACATGAGGAAAAAGGAGGATGAGAAGTAGCAATTTCAAAACTTCAAGAACGAAGTGAGCGGACCGATGCAGCCATAAAAAATATAGAGACTCAAATTGGGCAGTTAGTTAAAATTCTTACTGAGAGGCAACAGGGCACATGGCCAAGCAATACCGAAGTTAATCCTAAGGAGCAAGCAAATGCAATCACTACAAGGAGCGAGGTGCAATTGCCAGAAATTCATGTTAAAAGACCAAGTGTGGAAAAGAAAACTGATGTTGAAAAGGAGACAATAACTGAGAATAAGGAGCCTGAAGATATAGCTGAACAAGAGGAGGTGATTCTACCCACAATCAAGCCTTATGTTCCACCTATTTCGTTTCCTCAAAGATTGCGCAAGCACAAGTTGGATAAGCAATTTGAGAAATTTTTGGAGGTATTCAAGAAGCTACATATCAATATACCATTTGCGGAAGCTCTGTCTCAAATGCCCAGCTATGCAAAATTTATGAAGGAGATTCTATCGAACAAAAGGAAGCTTGAGGAGCATGAAACCGTGATGCTAACAGAGGAATGTAGTGCCATTTTACAAAATAAATTGCCACCAAAGTTGAAAGACCCAGGGAGTTTCACCATCCCGTGCACCATTGGTAGCTTATATTTTGAACGGTCCTTATGTGATTTGGGTGCTAGCATTAATTTGATGCCATTTTCTATCTTTCAAAAGCTTGGTTTAGGTGAAGCAAAACCTACAAGGGTGTCATTGCAGCTAGCGGATCGGTCCGTAAAACATCCACGTGGAATTGTTGAAGATATTTTGGTAAAAGTGGACAAGTTTATATTTCCAACAGATTTCATTATTTTGGATATGGCTGAAGATAGGGATATTCCCCTTATTTTGGGGCGACCTTTTCTAGTTATTGGACGAGCTCTTATTGATGTGCAAAAAGGACAACTCATGTTAAGGCTAAATGATGAGCAAATCACTTTTAATGTGTTTGAAGCGCTAAAATTTCCCACTACTTCAAATTTGCCTGAATTTTTGAAAGTAGTATTTTATACTCACTCCGATGTTGGTGATAGGGACACATCATACGGAGATGTAGGTGGTGGTCTCAAGTTAAGTATGGAATGGGGTTAATGAGAAACCCCTCAAAAGAATAGTTCTATGGGAGAAGGAATGCCTTAGAGGTAGGCTGGTATTGTACGAGGCAATGGAAGGGTATAATTGTCCAAGATAAAACCTCTTGTGTTGTTCTTCGAGAGATTGCCTCGATTGAGTGTGCAATATTTAAGTTGTCAGTACATTGAGTGTCTCGATCTCAAGGAGGACTTTACTGTCTAGAAGAACGTTATTGTTACAGTCTCATGAGAACTCCATGTTCAACTCGAAGGGTAGGCTACAATAATGGTGGCATCAATTGATGATTTGGCATGAAAAAATAGAGATGAAATAAGAAAATATAACTACTACTGAGTGAGCCCTATGTGGACCACTTGCAACCTGAACGTGATGCCAGGGCACATTTTTTTGCAGGAGGTGAACCCTATGTTGGCATGATCAGAGAGAAATCTCTCCGACTAGAACTCGTTGGGGTTAGACCAAATTAAAGCGTCTCTCTTTGCAACTTCCAAAGGTTAATGGTTAAGCGGGTTCCTTCTGGATGTGATAGCTGCTAACTTGACAATCTGATTAACTCATTTTTCATAATCAGAAATTTTAACTAATGGTAACTCATTTGCAAAAAAAAATTCTAACAAAGAAATCAAAATCTCTATAAATTTGAATCAATCAAATACACTAACAAAATTGCTATTTATACAACAAAATTGCTGAGCAAACTAGAAATCAAAATTAATATAAAAAAAATTCTAAAAGTGCTAAACCAAAATTGCTCAAGGCTTCTAATCCTATTTTTGTTTCCCGAAAATTACGTCAAAATTTCTTGATCCCTTCCTTCTGTAAGTCTATCTTTCCAAACTTGGCTTCAGATCCATAATTCCTTAGCAAGAAGAGATTCAAATTTCCTCTCCTCTTATGTATGACTGAGAACCAATACCAAGAGTAACAGGATGTTAAGAACATCTCCAACCCTTTACCCCAAATTTGGGGTAAGATCCAATTCCTCTCCAACCCCTTACCCCAAATTTGGGGTAAAGGAATATTTTATTCCTTTTTTCTTTATTTTTTTTATTCTAAACATTCTTTTATAATCTAAATTATTTACTTATTAATTATATATCAATTTAAATTATTACCTAAAAGTTACATAATTAACTAAAAAAAATTAATTATCAATAATATTAAAAAATAAAAACATTACATTTACTATCTTCATTAACAAAACATTACATTAAACACAAAAAAAAAAAAAAAAAAATTCAATGATATTGGAGGATCCGGAAGTGATTTACCGGATTATTAAATTATTGTCTTTGTTTATGTAGTATTTCAAATTCAATAATATTTAGTTTTCAAGGTGTATGATGTTGTAGTATTTATTCAGCTCATTTTTAATTATCGTATATGTAAATTTTATTTAGTAATTTTTAATTTAATATATTTAATAATTATTAATCAATTATTATTTAGTAATTTCTAATTTAGTGCATTTATTAATTATTATTCATTAGTTGATTATAATTTATTAATATTATTTAAATATTATTAATACTAATAATAAATAAATAAAAATATATAAAAGTGGAACACAAAAGGAATTCAATTTTGTTATAGTTAAAATGGGAGGGACAAAATAGGAACAAACATATTACCCCAAATTTGGGGTCAAGCAACAGTATAACCTCAAATTTGGGGTAATACTATTCACAACCCCAAATTTGAGGTAGGATTTGGGGGTGGGTTGGAGAGAATTTTACCCCAAATTTGGGGTTGGGTTGGAGATGGTCTAACAGTCATAAAAAGGGCCAAAATAGGTTAGATAACACAAAGATTTTCAGCTTGGCAACCGATAAAAGGAGAAGTTGCTAGCTTTCTAGTTATCTCCAAGTACTCAAAATAGGCTACTCTTCATGTTTGCACCGGTAAGTAAACTGAAGAATGGATCTTCTTTGTCGTTAGTCTGGCTCTCAGTTCACTTAACATGGATCCTTGTTACATTTGTTGTCGTCGTCGATGCTGCAAGCTTGTTTACAGATACAAACGCAACTTCGTTCCTTAACCTGGACTCGGTGTTTAGAGGACAAGAACTTGTAGACGAGCTCAAGCCCATAAGCAAGCCAATTTCACATGCCAGGGTCTTGGTCTCATTAGAAGATTGAGCCATGGCAGAACCTATTGTGGTAATTCAAAGAAATTAATAGAATAATTGAGTAAAGACAAAATGAGAATAGAATATTTGTTAGGTAATGCGTTTCTAAGAAACTATCTTTATGATAGTAATTTTCTCACCAAGTGTGTAACATGTTGAAGTCACCGCGACCATCAAATTTGTTGATTTCCATCTTCGTGGATCCCATCTCCTTTTCTATTCTTGATCTTTGATTTGAGACTTCGCAGAAACCCTTTGGATCTTGAGGTTTTGAATTAGCTCTAATACCAGTTATTGTGTTTTTTGTTGATTCGTTGAAGTTTAGCTGTTGACGAATGGATCAAGAATAAAAATGAAATACAAGAACACAAAAATCATTAAACACAAACACCCCACTCACACGAGTAGAACACTATAAATTATGTGTTCAAATTTGTAAATGAATTCTACTCATGGCAAGGATTTTTTCACTGATCAATTGACTAAAATAGAGAGAAATTGATTACAAAATAATACAACTAAGAAGTCTCACCATATCACTCAAGAAGTAATAGAGTACACGCTCAGATACCCAAGCAATCCCAACACTCACAACTTTCTTCTTTTCTCTCCTAACCTAGTGATTTACACATATAAAACAAATGCAATAGCTTCTTTTCATACGTTTTTTTTTCCATGCTCTAATCCTATATATATATAAAATATTTCAGACTTCATTAGAGTTTAGGTTGGAGATTAGATACGGTTAGAAGATGGTCTTACAGCTCTAACAACCAAATTAAATCTAACTGTTGATAGATATAACCTAACGGTCGACAATCTTCTTTCTATATACCAATTGACAAACTCAAACCAATTTTGAGTCATAATCTAACACACATGGTATGAAAGAAAAGATCTTTACCAAAGGCGTTTAGTTCTTAATAAAAGAGCAGGCATACCTCAAATCCTCATGATCTAATTTTACAGAATGATGCTGCTAAGAGAAAGAAGAAACCATATTGAATACCTTTACAACATAAAGTAATAAGAGAAAATAAATGAGATTTAAGTGAAAGAGCTCAAATTTTATTTCCCCCCAACAACTACAAGCAACCAACCAAAAAAATCTAATACAACTGTTTGAACAACGGCACCGCTCACCTTGCAAAGTCACAATGATAGTGATTAATACCAGCATCATCAAAGGGTCATCTTTCTTTTTTCATTATATATATATATATTTATATATGGTCTTTTAAGGGAGAGGGATGCTGGTAAGTTCTGCCCATAATTTAAGATTATAGTCTTTAATGATATGATATTTGGACTGTATTAGTTTTATTGGGCCCGGCCCAACAATAAGCCCATAGCTCGATACTGGGTTTGATCCCTAGGGCCCATTCCATCAATGTCAGCTCAGCAACGTTCTCCATTCCATCAATGCCATGCCCAGATAACTTGTGCCCACAACGGGCCTCAATTGTCCCGATATCCTTGGCTCCTAATCCACTAGCAACAAGCGAATGGCTATCCCCTTCTCTTCTATATAAGTTAGTTGGCCATGGGTCAAGGTATGCTTTTTTTTTTCCAATTTAATAGAAACTCTATCGTCTTAAACTCTTACTTACTTGAGCGTCAGAGTATTTGTAGATACTACTCTTCTGCCGTGCAGATCATTGTTGCCAAGGGCGGAGTCATAATTTTGATTCAATGGGATCAAACTTAAGTATAAAAAATATAATTTCAAAAATAAGACAATAATGATAATATTAAAATAGAAAAAAACTTTTTATAATTATTTTTTTACGACTTTTTATACTTTGATAACTTCGTATAATGACTTCATTATCAATTTTATTAAATACATTATTTTCAACATACACAATTAAGCTATCATTAATCCATTAATTTTCAATCCTATTATGTAATTGATTATTCATAATGTTTATTGTAAAAAATAATCTTTTAACTGTAAGGGTGTGTTTGATTACATTACCTAGAATTAAATTCTAGGTAATGATTGTCTAGAAAACAAAAATCACCCCATCCTCTTAGAAAATGAATTTCATGAAAAGAAATTTTAAATACTTGTACCATACACATTTTTTCATATAAAAATTAAGAGTGTTTGATTGCTTCTATAGAAAATATGTGTAATAATTACAGATTTTTTATGATAAATGTGTGCAATCAAATACACTGAAAGAAAGAAAATTGAGAAAGAAAACAAGAAATAGGATAAAAATAGAAATAAAATGGAATAGGAGTATGTGGATTTAGACCATTTCACTATTTAGATTAATCTTTAATATAATAATTTTGATTTAATTTAGAGAGTTGGACTTGATTATAAATAATATTAAAAAAAAATCTGGTCTAGTGCGGGCAACTACCCCCCACTAGACTTCACTTGGCTCCACCTTTGACTCTTGTCTCAAAATCTCCGTTTAATCATCTATTTTTTGAACCAAAAAGAATAATATTAAGAATGAGCTTGCAAGCAAGCAAAGTAGAATCCCATGAAGAATGGTCTAGTGCCCATTTATTAGAGAATCCCATGAAGAATGAGCTTGCAAGCAAGCAAAGTAGAAATTTTTCTGTTAAGTTGCAATTTGCACACACAGATCATACATTTTCTGGAAAAGTACGCACGTATCCCATCACAAATGTTGTATGGATCGGGTTCAGGGGAGAGATGGGTTTCTCCCCTTTTTATCTCGACCCAGTTGGGTCGGGTTGGGCGGCTGGATCCCGTTACCCACATCCGACTGAAACTTTTTTTTTTTTTTTTTTTTTAAAATCGTCGCAAATATAGCGGTGGTTAACTGCCACAAAATTAAACTCTTTGCAATGGTTATAAAACCATAACACATTACTACATTTAGCCTCAAAATAGCCTCTTTTTTTGTTTTGTTTGGTACCTCACCTCTTCATATATATATATATATATTCAAGTATATGAGTAAATACAGCATGGTAGACCAACTTTAAGATTGCCATTTACAATGGCGAGGAGAGGATGCCAGAGTCCAAATCAAGAAAAAGGAAAATCATATCAAATCACTGGACAAAAAGCCATCCTCCATGCAAGAAAAGAAATTGGAATTCAATCGATGCTATTCCAAGGTGAAATAGACTTTGTCGGAGCTTCTTGAAAGAAAAATTTTCATCTTTTATGAAAAAAAAAAAAAACTGTCTTTGATATCAAAAATAAAATATTTTGTTTCTAATTCCATTGCAATTTTGAAAAACGTTCAGAGAGGGAAATTTTTTGTCACTTATTTTGTCTATAATTTAGAGACGAAAAAATTTTATCTGTAAAATTATCTCTAAAATATCAGTCTCAAAATCTATCTTCGTTAGAAATAAAAATAAATTATGTCTGTAAATTTCGTATCTAAAATAATTTCTTTTTTGTGTTAGGGGTTGAAGATTATTCAACTAACATATCAATATAATTAAGTAACCATTGTTTTAAGCAAATAAGAAAATATTTCATTAAATAACAAGTGTTGCACTCAACTAATTTTATTTTTTTAATCTATTAAGACCTGATACTCAAGAAATTAATCAATTATACGCTTGTAGTACTCGAGTATGTGATGAAATAGTATTAATTGAGTAATTAATATGTTAATCAACTAAATGGTATATTAGTCGAGCAACTATAGTATGTAATCGAATAATAAATATAGATAGAATGACAAGTCTTTGCACTTATATTGTTAATCAACTAGGAAAACATTAATTGAGTAATGAATTTTATTAATCAAGTAATAAATTTGAAACAAAATGAAAGACCCTAGATTTATTGCAGTAATCGACTAAAGAAATATTATTAATTGAATAACAAATATTAGTTGAATAATGAAATTTATTAATTGAGTAACAAATCTAGAGCAAAATGTCAAGTTTTTGTACTTAAACATTTAGTTGACTAGGATGCAATCATCAATCGAGCAATTATCAGTCGAGTAACTAAGAGCCTTAGTCTAGTAAATTTATTGAACAAAAAATGAGTCTTTATACTTAAATTATTAATCGATTAAGTGAAATTTGTAGTTAGGTAAAGTCATATTCTATTCAAGTAGTAAAAGTGATTAATTGAATAACAAATTTAAAGTTCCTATTGGTCGAAATGTTAATCGACCAAGATATGCTTGCAATCGAGTAATATCAATCTTTAGTTCAATAACATATATTTATAGTTGAGTAAAGACTATATAACTGATAATCTTAATCGAGTAAGATTATTAGGAAGTTGAATAACATTTAATCTTAGTCGACTAACTCCTAAGATTACTTGATAAATATTATGCTAAATTTTAAAAAATTAGACATTATAGAAAGCTCTTTGAACATCTCTTTCATCAAAGTCACTATGTTTGAGCTTAAAGAACATATATTAACTGTTGGAATGCAAAAATAGAATATTCTTTTATGATTTATAAGTTTTAATATTTATCTTCTGGATAAAAACTGTAAAGGTACATTAAAGAGAGGCAACAACTAAATATATCTAAGGCATGCACGAGAATGCAATTACACACTCTGATCACACAACCTTTATTTTCTATAATATATATATATATATATTTAAATATATAAACTTTGACGATAGTCAGTTCAAATGCTCTGATAAACCTCGAGTGAAAGGCGCGGCGTGAGGATGACATCGACCGGTTGCACCTTTGGCAAAGAGAGGCCCAATCCCTCTGACATGTCTACTGGCTTCTCCTCTGGAGTTGTCATGCTAAAACCGTGAAGCAACCGGGCCAGCACCAGGTGGACCACTTGCAACCCGAATGTGACGCCAGGGCACATTCTTCTGCCGGAGCTAAACGGGATGTACTCGAATTGCTGCCCCCTGAACCCTATGTTGGCGTGATTGGAGAGAAATCTCTCCGGCTGGAACTCGTCGGGGTTAGACCAGATTCGAGCATCTCTTTGTATCTTCCAGAGGTTAACGATTAAGCGGGTTCCTTTTTGGACATGGTAGCCGCCGACTTGACAGTCTTCTAGGGCTTGGCGAGGGCCAGATAGGGGCCCGGGTGGGTACAGGCGAAGAGTCTCTTTGACTACAGCTTGAAGGTAATTTAGATTTGTGATATCGGATTCTTGCACCCATCTATCTCTTCCCACCTGGACATCGAGCTCTGCTTGGGCAGCTTGTAAAGCATGACGGTTGTTTAGGAGCAGAGAAAGAGCCCATATTAGTGTCTCTGCTGTACTCTCGGACCCCGTCATAACCAGAATCTAGCAAATAAATTTATTAATCAATTAATTGAAGGTTGGCTTAAATTTAACACATTTCTTTTACAAAAAAAAAAAAAAAGGTAATTAAGGTTGGATATCCAAGTGTCTCCCATCAGGTGTACAAGTGTTTATTCTTAAATTTAAAGGTATCCATTAAGATTTTAAACTTTATATGAATGTCATTAATCATTTCACTACTTAAACTCAAATTATGGTGTAGTTTAAGGATAAATTATGGTAACAATTCATTATAATGTCAAATTTAATTGGCATGTTAAGTTTGTAGTTCCAAAATTATTGAGCCAAATTTATCAAGAGAGAGCGGCAAGCTACTGCCTAAGGGAGAACTCACATTTTTGTTCGAGACAGAGCACCCATCTCTATCTGAGGGAAAGATCACCAGGCTTTAGTTTCTCGAAGAAACAACCTTTAAACTTAAACAAGCAACAAATGATTGAAGCATGATAGAGATGGATAACTATCTAGGGGAAAGCTCTATTGCGCGCCCAAGAGAAAATAGGTGCAAGGCAGTATACAATCAAAAGGCAGGCGAGAATTTCTCTCGCATGGGCACTTCAATATTGCTCAAGTCAGAAAAAGTCATGGTGATGCTGTGAATAAGCAGGTGAAAGTGTCCGAGAAAGATCATGTTCGTTCTTCCAGATGAGTAAGCAGGTTAACCAGTGTTTTAAGTGTAATTTAGTAAGGGGTGCAAGGAGTCATAGTAGATTAAGCATGGATTAGGCCTAGAAGAAACTTCCCTGGAGGAGTAAGCCTTCAGAAGAAGGAATACCATGAAGCTGGTCGCTATTACACGGGACAATGATAGGGTTGTGATTCATTCGAGAGAAGATCTCCCTTGATTTTATATTGTTCCTCAAGAGAATGACTCGGACGGGTGGATCTATGTGATGTTTTGTTATGCGAAGAATACTTCTCTTAGAGAATTCTTCAGGATAGCATATGTGGTCTAGGAGAATGACATTTTCCTTAAAATTGGCATACATTTTCCTGAAAATTGGCATTCCTCCGGGAGAACAACTCTTGCCCTAGGGGAGCAACACTTCCTCCTGGAGAACGAATCTACCTCTGAGGTTGGGTTACAACAAGAAGTAATTAAGAGGGCAGAGATATACCTGGAGTGTTGACTTGATTATGGTGTCACGGTCGAATCCGGAGATTGTGGTGTCCTCTGCAAGCAGTGACAGCATAACATCCGTGAAGTCCTGATGATCAGTAGCTTTACCGGTGGCTCCGCCACCCTCAACTGTCTTCCGTTTATGTTCCTCCAGCCAGCGCGAAAGCGCCACATCAATCTCCTTCCCCGTCTGCTTCATAGCTCTTATGTGGCCGCCAAAATCCATCCACTCCAGACTGGGAATGGCATCCGACACTACGAAAATCCCACTGAGATACAGCGCCCTCTTGATCGCCTCCTTGAAACAATTGTCTGCAGATTGCGTGTCGCCGGCAGAAAATCGCTTTCCAGCCAGCGTCCTCGAGATTATATTAAACGTCAAGTGTTCGAACCACTCGTTCATGTTTACACGGATGGTCGACGGACGACCGCCATCATTCTCGTCGAGGAAGTTCAGATCTTTGATGCACATATCCACTTCCGATTCCCGGATGTGCTTGAGCTTCTCGAGCCGCCAGGCGGTGAAAAGCTCCAGAGTGACTATCTTTCGGACGTAGCGCCAGTACGGTCCGTAAGGCGCGAGGGCGAACATGGCTTGGTTGTAGCCCATGTACTTGCCCAGCGTCAACAACGGCCGGGAAGCGAAAATGGTGTCGTGGGTGGTGAAGCACTCCTTTGCGAACTCCCAGCTACTCACCACCAGGGCTTGGTGGCTGCCCAGCCGGAGGGAGAAAATGCCTCCGTATTTGTCTGCAATGGCTGCAAGGATGCGGGCAACGGGGACGGCGCCAGACATGAGATGGAGGTGGCCAATGAAGGGCAAAGCTCCAGGCGGTTCAGGGGCTCTGGTTAACTGGCGCTTATGTAAATATTCCTTGGTGCTGGCAGCAGCTGATTTTGGCCTGTGGTAGTAGTGGAGGTACAGAGCTAGCAGTAGCAGCCCTGCAGGTACGAGAAAATGGGGGAGAAGATCCATGGTCAGCAGAGAGGTAGCTAGCCAGAAGATTGATTACTGCAAATGCGCAGGGGACTGCTGATGCAGTAGGACTACCCTAGGGGCCAAACTAGTTCCCAGCCATGGAATGCTTTGAGCAAACCCAGATTCCATGGCCACTTAAATAGAATTTTTAACTTAAAGGTAGTGTTTGATTGGGGGTGAAAATGGGACTAAATTTTAATTTGGTGAATTCTAATTTTCGCCCGTGGGAAATTTTGATTTCTTGATTTTAAGAAATTTTTTTATTATTTGAACTAACATTGAATTTGTTCTTTTCTATCAAACCAAACGCATACTAAGAATGTGTTTGATAATATGAAAAATACATGAAAAATATCACATCAAATGAATTGAATTCTATTTTTGATATTAGACATATTATATTTTTTATGGAATTGAATTCCATGGTACAATTATTAAATCATACTTTTTGTCTTTTTTTTATAAAAAAATTTATGTAAGGGGAGATGATTTTTGTTTTTTACGTAAATTAAAAAATATTTTTATTTTTAATTAAATATTATCAAACACAAGAGTTTTTTTTATTTTATGAAAGGCTAAATATGTATAAAAGATGAAAAAGAACTATATAAATAGACTGACCATATGATGGAACATCTTAATGACTTATTATTAACGCTTCGGAAAAAAAACATGAAACATGAGGATACAAAAGAAGAGAGAGGACACCCAGAAAGATAAGGTACAATCATTGTACTATAATGTATTGAGTGGCGGAGAAACACTTCGCATAAAACATGAAACATGAGGATAAAAGAGAATCAGAGAATGAGAGAGAGGGGACACCCAGAAAAATATTGAGCGGCGGAGAATCAAGAATGGTCATCTGCAAAATACAAAGGCCCGACACTGATAAAATATCCTGCGTTTCGTGTAACACGGCCTGACGTAACCGACGAATATGTGGCTGCGGGCTGGTGCTGTTGGCACGTGCGACTCAATGTATAAATAATATTCAACAATAATTTTTTTAAAAAAATAGGTGTGATATTCATAAAAGACTAATTAAGTCGGGTTGAGTTAGTTTCTTGGGTCGGCGATTTTGTTAAATTGTTATTAATTATTGCTTATAATATACTTATTAAGTTGTTTTGGAGTGAGAAAAATTGCATATTTGGGTCGGCGAATGATAAATCATTGTCCAACTCCCAGTGGGCCAGAAGATGGGGTCCGAGTTCCGGATTGGTGGGCTGGGTCTGCCAGTACGCTGTGATATTTGGGTGGGTAACCCGAAGGCATACACGTAAACAACCTTTGTGCAGCCTGCAGGGGACGGACCCACTCGGACGGCACAGTCGCACCGCTTGAACAGACAACGAGCAGAAAACGGGGGTCCTCCTCGATGAAGGCTTTATGTGAATTCTGATTCGCAAATCGCTGCAGAAGCAGTCCGATCCGAGTTGAGTCCTTCCGGAAGGGATGGAAGGGGAGAGCAAGAAATGGCGGCCAATTTCTGGACTTCATCGCACTAGTGCGTAGCGTTTCAAGCTCATCGCGGCTATCCAATCATTCTTCGGGTTTTCTAATTGTTATTTTCTTGAAAATTTTGTCGTATGTGTCTTGGTTTTGTTCGCCTCTGTTTCGTTCCGATGATTGATTTGATTTCTTATTTTTCTGTTGGGGCGATCACTGAACGGGTGCAGCAAACAGCTGCTGGACCCGGAAGAGGTGGATGTGGTGCATCCCCTTGACGGAGAGAAGGGCATCACTCTTGAAGATTTCAAGCTCATTAAGATGCAGATGGCCACAATTGTATTTATATCCATCCTTACTGCCTCTTCTCTTGCATACACACGCATCTATAATTGTCAACTGGGTTGCATTGCACCTATTGTTTGTAGATTCTGGAATTAATCTATAACTTAGCACATCAATTGTCTTTGTCTTTATTTGTATTGGTTACTTATAAGGACCCTTAACAGTACACGGAGGGCTTCTTTCATAGGTTCAGCTTCTTCCGTGGTTTTTGTTTGGTTTTCTGCAGTTTTTAGATATCATACGAATTTCCTAGAATTGAGACTTCTTCAGCGTTAGTTGTGTGCCCCAGCCTTTTGTTCTTTTTCTTGGTTTACGGATGTGTGTGTATGGAAAGCATCTTCACTTGTCTATGTGAGCTTACTTGCCAATCGAGAAGCAGTCAAGAGAACTCAAAACAAATCTCTAAAAACTAAGAGATGAAGACTTGCTAGTTGCCAGCCTACTTATAGACAATAATGTAACCAGTTTTTGTTCATCTTGTAGTAGCTCTGAAGTTTAAGTTTCCGAGACAGATCACTTGAATCAATGTTTATAACCCTTTTGTTTGTAAGACTCATGCAAAGCGGGAAGCCTCTGCCTCTTGCCCTGAAGGACACGTGGTTGAAAATTGTTTTCAAAAAATTTATGTTAAAACATGCAACTCTTTATTATTTTGTTGATTTTTTTTTTCTTGCTGAGTGAAAAGACTTATTTTTGTTGATTTTAAAATTTATTTTTTACATAATATTTTCAAAGTTGTCATTGTTTTTGGTTCCTAAAACAACAAAAAATAGAAAAAACAAAAACAAAGAAGGCATAATAAAATGAACCCACAGGATTTTCTTGTTTCTTGTATTTCTTTACTTTTACCTGTGATTTAAATTCTGTTGTAGAATCTTTTGTTTAAAGTTCATATATGAGATATGTTAAAAGTCATCTCTAATTGATGGGACCCAAGTTGATGATAAGATTGAGTTATCATCTTTAACTTTACCCCATTAGTTAAAGGTGTGGTCCATATTTGATTTAAGTTGTGCGGTTGTAATTGCTTGAGAACTAGTATAAATATGTGTGTTTAGTTTGCTAATTTTATTAATTTAAGTGAGTGTTCATAAGTGTTCTAACAAATATTGTAATAGTTTGTTATATAAAAGTTAATAGTAATTTAGTGATATAAAGTATACTCTACACTTGTCACTTGAGTGGAACTTGTGTATCAGAAATATTCACTATTTATTATTAATTTTTGTAAATTTTTTTTTCTTTGAGTGATAAAATTAGGAGTTGTGTATTTCATTTTGCAACAAGATATGTGTGTGTATAGATAAATAAATCTATCCCAACAGCATTGATGGGCGGGATCCAGTGCCTGGCAACGTCTTTTCTCGACTATAGAACATGCTTGTTAGCACACGTGGATAAATTATGTTCATGATGATGCTAATATATATGTGTACACATTTTTATCTATATTTTCAAAGTTTTACTTGATCGTATAAAATTAACAATACTGGTAGCTTTCTTTCTACTGAATCCTCACAAGAAACTATAAGCTATGTTTTTACGTGGGTCTAATCTTTAATATACTTATGTTTATTTACCTGAGAATCATATAGAAGAGGCATTGACACAGAGTGCTATGCATGCATATGATAGAGAACCCTTACAATTTCATTACCAAAGATGGAATAAGCACGATCAGAATAGTGATAATTGAAAGGGAGAAAGCAACAAAAATGGTTAAAGGCCAATATGGGTGGCATTTGCAGACAACAGAATCGGTTAGAGGAGCATAACTGGAACAACATATAAATAGAAAAGATAATAGAATAGAGGCAATTTTTGGAGCAGTGGAGATATTGGGAGAATGTGGATCTCTCGAAAGTCAACTTTTCTTTTCATTTACTTAATTTTCTAGTTGTAATTTTCTATGTTTCCAGTGAACCAAGATAGATTATCTTGAATAATCTATCATTTGGTATCAGAGCAGCAAAGTTGATCCTCATGGTGAACCTTAGTGATCGAGTAAGAGACCTAGAAGGGCGGATAAATGGGTTGTACAGTGGGCTATACTTGCTGAAGTTGGAAGTGCAGAAGGTGAGTGGGATCGAAAAAAATATGGCCACAATGATGGATCAATTTGCTCTCCTGATGGCGCAATGGAATGAATAGGAGTGAGGGAGAAAAGGGAAGCAGGAGGGGACAAAGATGTCACGGGGTTCCTCTTCGTTCATGGAGGGAACGAAAATCATAAGGAGTTTCTGTTTACATTTATTTGGCATCTGTTTGGTTTTGCCTGCCTCAGTGAGAGTTTTCATATTTGCTTGGGATTTGGGGCACCCCTTCTTTGGCTTGGAGACACTTTTTGATTCTTATTCCTTTTTTCTGGTAATGTGACACACTTGATTGAATCCAATTTAGTGGATTAAGGCTTCGGATGATGAATTTGTTGATGATGGTGATACATTTGGCCAAAAAAGGAATAACTAACCTTTTTGACGGCATGGAGCATCCTATTTACTCCTTCAAGCTATCTCCAACGTGTTGCTATTTTTGTTCGCCAATGCCAAATATAGCAAGTCAACCCGATTTTCATGCCTCTAATGGACCTCCCCATCGCCAAATTTCTTGTGAAACTTAAAAGCATTACAAGATGTGGCGATTGAAATCTGCAAGAAGATCCTTGCCATCTCTCTCACCACAACCATCAACGTTGGAAAGAGGCCAACTAATTGCGGTGAAGACGACATCAACCGGAGAAGATAAGGTTCAGATGCGGCGCAACAGTTGTGACAACCAGTGGAGGTTGTGGCAACCAGCGGAAATGGTGTTGGCAACGTCCACGCCTAGCGGCGATGACGAGTGGAATTTTTTTTTTCTGAATTTTTTATTTATTTGTATATTGGAATAGTGATTTTGTGTATTTGATTGTTGTTTTGTGTATGTACATATTTGATTATTTATTTTGTGTATGTGTATCTGATTATTTTGTATATTTGATTATTAATTTTATATATACATGTATTTGATTATTTTATATGTTTGATCATTGATTAGAAATAAGATAAAATAAATAGAATTGAAGTTTATTAATAAATAAATAAAATAAAGAATCAGATAAAAAAGATAATAAGGAGTGTAGTTGGAGTAAATACAAATTTTAAGATAAAATTAAAATAGAAAACGAATTATTTATAATATAATACAAAATGAGATAGAGATCCCCATTAAAGATAATCAAAACTCTATACTTGTTTCACTTCTCCATGCTATGCCATTAAAGATAATCAAAACTCTATACTTGTTTCACTTCTCCATGCTATGCTTATCCTTCGTTGTTGATAGGTTTTTTTGAGTCTTGATGTGACTTATTATTTACTATTTTACACAATCATTTCTTGTAATAAGAGTTTTAAAAATAAGTGACAGACATCTAATATTATTAACTATGCGAATGATAATATTAATTGAATAAGATTATTAGACAATTGAGTAATATCTAATCTCAATCGATTAACTCTTAAGATTACTCGATAAATGTTGTGCTGAATTTCGAAAATTAATCATTACAAATAGCATTAAATGTGCACAATTTTGAGTTTCAAACAATCTAAAAGCCGTTTGAACATCTCATTCTCCAAAGTGACTATGTTTAAGCTTAAAGAAAATAGATTATTCTTTGTTGATTTATAGGTTTTCATATTTTATATTCTAGTTCTAGACAAAAACTACAAAGACGCATTAAAGAGAGACAACAAGTACATATATCCAAGGCATAGGTTTTCATATTTAATATTCTAGACAAAAACTACAAAGGTGCATTAAAGAGAGACGACAAGTATATATATCCAAGGCATGCACGTGAATATAGTTACACACACACTCTGATCACACTACTTTTATTTTCTAATATATATATATATATATATTCAAATATTTAATCTTTGATGATAGTAAATTCAAATGCTCTGATAAACCTCGAGCGGAAGGCGCGGCGTGAGGATGACATCTAGCGGTTGCACCTTGGGCAAGGAGAGGCCCAATCCCTCCGACATGTCTACTGGCTTCTCCTCTGGAGTTGTTATGCTAAAGCCGTGAAGCAACCGGGCGAGCCCTAGGTGGACCACTTGCAACCCAAACGTCAAGCCAGGGCACATTCTTCTGCCAGAGCTAAACGGGATGTACTCGAATTGCTGCCCCCTGAACCCTATGTTGGCGTGATTGGAGAGAAATCTCTCTGGCTGGAACTTGTCGGGGTTAGACCAAATTCGAGCGTCTCTTTGTAACTTCCAGAGGTTAACGATTAAGCGGGTTCCTTTTCGGACATGATAGCCACCAACTTGACAGTCTTCTAGGGCTTGCCGAGGTCCTGATAAGGGCCCCGGCGGGTACAAGCGGAGAGTTTCTTTGACTACGGCTTGAAGGTAATTTAGCTTTGTGATATCGGATTCTTGCACCCATCTATCTCTTCCTACTTGGACATCGAGCTCTGTTTGGACAGCTTGTAGAGCATGACGATCGTTAAGGAGTAGAGAAAGAGCCCATATCAACGTATCCGCTGTACTCTCGGACCCCGTCAATATCAGAATCTAACAAATCAATTTATATTAAATTAATTAAAGATTTGACTTAAATTTAACATATTTTTTTACAATAAACGTTAATAATGTGAAATGTGACACACATGTACGAGGGGTGCAAGAAGTCATCCTAGGTTAAACATGGATTAGACCTTGAAGAAATTTCCCTCGAGGACTAATTAGCCTCCAGGAGAAGGAAAACCTTGAGGCGGGCTACCATTACACGGGGCAATGAGAGGGTTGTGATTTGTTCGGGAGAAGGTCTTTCTTGATGGTTCCTTACGAGAATGACTCAATCGGGTGGATCTATGTGATGTTTTGTCGTGGGAAGAACTACACTTCTCCCAAATAACATCCCTCTTTGGGAGAACATATGTGGTCTAGGAGAACGACATTTTTCTGAAAATTGGCATTCCACGTGGAGAACAACTCTTGCCTCAGGGGAACGACACTTTCTCTTGGAGAACGAATCTACCCCGGAGGTTGGGTTACAACAAGAAGTAGGAGGGCAGAGACATACCAGGAGTGTTGACTTGATTATGGTGTCACGGTCGAATCCGGAGATTGTGGTGTCCTCTGCAAGCAGTGACAGCATAACATCCGTGAAGTCCTGATGATCAGTAGCTTTACCGGTGGCTCCGCCAGCCTCAACTGTCTTCCTTTTATGTTCCTCCAGCCAGCGCGAAAGCGCCACATCAATCTCCTTCCCCGTCTGCTTCATAGCTCTTATATGGCCGCCAAAATCCATCCACTCCAGACTGGGAATGGCATCCGACACTACGAAAATCCCACTGAGATACAGCGCCCTCTTGATCGCCTCCTTGAAACAATCGTCTGCAGATTGCGTGTCGCCGGCCGAAAATCGCTTTCCAGCCAGCGTCCTCGAGATAATATTAAATGTCAAGTGTTCGAACCACTTGTTCATGTTTACCCGGATGGTCGACGGACGACCGCCTTCATTCTCGTCGAGGAAGTTCAGATCTTTGATGCACATATCCACTTCCGATTCCCGGATGTGCTTGAGCTTCTCGAGCCGCCAGGCGGTGAAAAGCTCCAGAGTGACTATCTTCCGGACGTAGCGCCAGTACGGTCCGTAAGGCGCGAGCGCGAACACGGCGTGGTTGTAGCCCATGTACTTGCCCAGCGCCATCAACGGCCGGGAAGCGAAAAGGGTGTCGTGGGTGGTGAAGCACTCCTTTGCGAACTCCCAGCTACTCACCACCAGAGCTTGGTGGCTGCCCAGCCGGAGGGAGAAAATGCCTCCGTATTTGTCTGCAATGGCTGCTAGGATGCGGGCAACGGGGACGGCGCCGGACATGCACAGGAGATGGAGGTGGCCAATGAAGGGCAAGGCTCCAGGAGGTTCAGGGGCTCTGTTTAGCTGGCGCTTATGTAAATATTCCTTGGTGATGGCAGCAGCTGGTTTTGGCCTGTGGTAGTAGTGGAGGTAAAGAGCTAGCAGTAGCAGCCCTGCAAGTGCGAGAAAATGAGGGAGAAGATCCATGGTCAGCAGAGAGGTAGCTAGCTAGCCAGAAGATTGATTACTGCAAATACAAGGGGCTGCTCATGCGGTAGGACTATCCAAGGGGCCAAACTAGTTTCCAGCCATGGAATGATTTGAGCAAGCCCAGATTCCATGGCCACTTAAATAGAATTTTTAACTTAAGAGTTGTTTGGATGGAGGGTAGAAAGAGAGGGAGGGGACAACCAGAAACATATGGTACCATGTACTGAGTGGCGGAGAGTCAAGAATGGTGATTTCCAGACACACAGAATTGACACTGATTAAATTATACTGCGTTTCGTGTAACACGCCCTGATGTAACTGATGAATTTGTGGCTGATAATTTTTAAAAATAGGTGTGATATTCATAAAAGTCAAGATTCAAAGTAAAGATTTTTATAACCCAATTAACCCAATTCATAGAAGACTAAGTCGGGTTGGGTTAGTTTCTTGGGTCGGCTATTTTGTTAAATTGTTTTTAGTTATTGCTTATAATATAACTATTAAGATGTATTGAAGTGAAAAAAAAATTGCACATAATTTAATTTTACTAAATAACTATATTGCTATAAATATACCACTGGTCCAACCGACCCGACAGATTGGATATTGGGCCGTCGAATGATAAATCATTGTCCAACTCCCAGGGGCCAGAAGAAGGGGCCCAAATTCCGGATTAGTGGGCTGGGTCTGCAGTGGGCTGTGCAATTTGGGTGGGTCACCCGAAGTCGGGCCGGTTCGAGCCCATCTATGTAAACAACTTTCGAGCAGCCTCCCGGGGACCCACTCGGACGTCACGGTCGCATCGCTAGAACAGAAAACGAGCAGAAAAGGGGGTGTCCTCCTCGATGAAGGCTTTATGTGAATTCTGATTCGCAAATCGCTGCAGAAGCAGGCCGATCCGAGTTGAGTCCTTCCGGAAGGAAAGGAAGGGGAAAACAAGTAATGGCGGCCAATTTCTGGACTTCATCGCACTAGTGAGTAGCGTTTCAAGCTCATCGCGGCTATCCAATCATTCTTCGGGTTTTCTAATTGTTATTTTCTTGAAAAATTTGTCGTCTGTGTCTTGGTTTTGTTCGCCTCTGTTTCGGTCCGATGATTGATTTGATTTCTTATTTTTCTGTTGGGGCGATCACTGAACTGGGGCAGCAAACAGCTGCTGGACCCGGAAGAGGTGGATGTGGTGCATCCCCTTGACAGAGAGAAGGGCATCACTCTTGAAGATTTCAAGCTCATTAAGATGCAGATGGCCAGTTGTATTTATATCCATCCTTACTGCCTCTTGCATACACACGCATCTATAATTGTCAACTGGGTTGCATTGCACCTACTGTTTGTAAATTCTGGAATTAATCTATAACTTAGCACATCAATTGTCCTTGTCTTTATTTGTATTCGTTGCTTAAAAGGATCCTTAACAATACACGGAGGGCTTCCTTCATAGGTTCAGCTTCTTCCGTGGTTTTTGTTTGGTTTTCTGGAGTTTTTAGCTATTATACGAATTTCCTAGAATTGAGACTTCTTCAGCATTAGTTGTGTGCCCCAGCCTTTTGTTCATTTTCTCGGTTTACCGATATGTGCGTATGGAAAACATCTTCACTTGTCTATGTGAGCTTACATGCCAATCGAGATGCAGTCAAGAGAACTCAAGACAAATCTCTAAAAACTAAGAGATGAGGACTTGCTAGTTGCCAGCCTACTTATAGACATAATGTAACCATTTTTTGTTTTTTTTGCAGTAGCCCTGATTTTTAAGTTTCCGAGACAGATCACTTGAATCAATGTTTATAACCCTTTTGTTTGTAAGACTCATGCAAAGCGGGAAGCCTCTGCTTCTTGCCCTGAAGGACACGTGGTTTAAAATTGTTTTCAAAAATTTTTTGTCAAAAGATGCCAACTCTTTATTATTTTGTTGATTTTTTTTTTTTTTTTTTGCTGAGTGAAAAGACTTATTTTTTTATTTTAAAAATTATTTTTTACATAATATTTTCAAAGTTTTCATTGTTTTTGGTTCCTAAAACAACAAAAAATAGAAAAAACAAAAGCAAAGAAGGCATAATAAAACGAACCCACAGGATTTTCTTGTTTCTTGTATTTCTTTACTATTACCTGGCCATTTAGATTCTGTTATAGAATCATTTGTTTAAAGTTCATATATATGAGATATGTGTATGTATAGATATATCTATCCCAACGGCTCTAACCAGTGCCTGGCAACGTCTTTTCTTGACTATAGAACATACTTGTCAGCACGTGGATAAATTATGTGTATGATGATGCTAATATATATGTGTACACAATTTTATCTATATTTTCAAAGTTTTACCTGATCATATAACATTAACAATACTGGTAGCTTTCCTTTTTACTGAATCTTCACAAGAAACTATAAGCTATGTTGTTACGTGGGTCTAATCTTTAATATACTTATGTTTATTTACATGAGAATCATATAGAACAGGCATTGACACAGAGTGCCATGCATGCATCATAATGATAATCCTGTCTTGCTCTTGCATATCCTGATCTCTTTGTGTGCACTTATTTGTGTATTTATTTAATTTTCAGATATTGTGAGATTGGCTCAAAATGTGAAAGTAAGACAAAGGTTTGACTTAATATTTTTGTTGTTTATATTGTTTTCCAAATATGTAGACTGCTTATTCTTTCCATGGCAAACATAATGTTCTACCTATTATCAATTGCACCAAATTTCCTTGAAGTTAGATGCATATATTGGAAAATCTAGATGATGGGTTAGAGAATTGAGATTTTGGAATACTTTCTAAATTGTTTTGAGGTTGTTTGGACTTTGTGAAGAGTGGGGTTATCCACGCCGTCCAGTTTAACAATGCTGAATTGGTAGCTGCTTCCTTTGGTCGTAGAGTTGGCTCTCTCCCTTCTTCCTTCCCCTAGTTAAATCCAATTCTGCTTGGAATGGCGTCATTGAGAGGCGTGAGAGCATGCTTGCCTGTTGGAAGAGGCAATACTGTTCTATTGGTAGTAGCCCCTGGCTGGTCCAGAGGCATTCCGGCCTATGTGATGTATTTGTTTTGTATCCCCTTTGTCAGTTGTCAAACATTTGAAGAAGCTTCAGAGTGATTTCCTTTGGGGATAGTCTCAAGGACAAGTTCGAGTATCACTTCAAAAAAGTTCAATAAATGGCCCTGTAGGTTTGCTGTGGAAAGGGATAGCCTCTAGAGAAGAGTTATTTTTGTCAATTTGGCTACTGTGGGGTGGTTGGGCTTCTGATCCCAATTCTTTGTCTTTTGTTTGTGCAGTTTGCAGGGGCATTTGAAGGGCAAGGCTTGAATTTTATAGAAATATTATTTTTATTTTGGGCTGGGGTTGATACTAGATTTTGTTTAAATAGTTGGTGCAGATATATTTGATGACTGATTTTTCTGCATTACTTCATAAACACTCTCCATCACGGTAGTCTGATGACAAGGAGGTCTGCTGGCCTTTGTTGATTGGACTTATCTTGGTTTACTCTAGGTATCAATGATTGAGGTACTAGAGAACAAGGTCTCTGCCCGGCTTTGACTTTTTTTCTCTTCTGGTTTACTTCTCACAGGGCTGTCCTTGTGATTTAGGGTATGGTGGTTCTTGTGCACAAGTGGGTGAGAGTTCAATTGATCATCTTTTTTCAGTATCCCATGGCTAGAGAGATTAGGAGCTTCTATTTACATTTATTTGGCATCTGTTTGGTTTTGCCTGCCTCAGTGAGAGTTTTCCTATTTGGTTGGGATTGGGGCACCCCTTCTATGTCTTAGAGACACTTTTTGATTCTTATTCCTTTTTTCTGGTAATGTGACACACTTGATGGAATCCAAGCTAGTGGATTAAGGCTTCGGATGATGAATTTATTGATGATGATGTGATGATGGTGATACATTTGGCAAAAAAGGAATAACTGACCTTTTGACAACATGGAGCTTTCTATTTACTCCTCCTAAGGCTCTATACTTGTTTCACTTCTCCGTATGATGCTCATCCTTCGTTGTTGATTGGTTTTTTGAGTCACGAGGTGACTTATTGTTGACTCCTTTACACAATCATTTCTTGCATTGAGAGCTCCAGAAATAAGTGGCAGGCATCTAATATTTTTGCTTGGTATGTCAGATATTGATGGCATTCACCATAATTAGAAATGTTTATTGATATTCTAGAGTCTTGTACGGTCATTTCTGACCTCCATGATAACTGCAAGTTCATGTTAAACTTTTCTTGGCAGGCTTACGCCAATTGATGCAAATCTAATATGTTTGGTCAATCTTTCAGGGTTGTAGCAACTGCTATTACATACATGAGACGTGTATACACCAAGTATGTCGAACAATTCACGACTCTAAATCTTTTAATGACTGCATCATTGTTAAGAATTTTCCTACTTTCATCCTATCAGGAAAAGCATGATCGAATATGATCCACGTCTAGTGGCTCCAGCCTGCTTATACTTGGCTTCAAAAGCAGAAGAAAGCACATTGCAAGCTAGGCTTCTTGTATTTTGCCTAAAAAAAATGCGTAAACCCTTGCTATTTGAGCCTGTTTATATTATAGAATGGCCATGTTTTATTTAATGTGAAATTCTGGTAACCCGCCCTTTTTCTGTTTGCAGATTCTGATGAAAAATATAGATATGAAATAAAAGACATACTTGAGATGGAAATGAAGATTCTGGAAGCACTCAATTATTATCTTGTTGTGTTCCACCCTTACCATTCTTTGCCTCAGTGAGTAGTTCATCTCCATGTAAATTGTCTGCATTTGTCAAAAATGGTTTCATCATGGAACTCTTGATGCTTCTCTTTCAAAATTCAATGCTTTGCTTTGATGGTAGATTATTTTTTATTTCACCTCTTTGGTCCATTTTAGTAAGAACCATGCTTGATTTATTTCACCCCTTCTCTAACACACTTTCCCCCTCCCCCCAAAAGCAAGTAATGGGGTGGAAGGGCTTTTCTTCTTCTCCAACTCCATCATGATGATTAATAATCACAACATACTTAGATGAAGTCAGCCAGCCATATCTTACCCTTGGCATTAAATTAAAATTACTGTCAACTTGATAAATAAAGTTGTTTCATTGAGCTATATTTTGATGCTTCTGATTATCCACAATCTGTTGGCAACACTTATAAATTATCAGGAAGCTCTGTGAGATTCTTTTAGGTTTTATAATGCAATGGGTGGAACTTCTGATGTCCAATATGGCACCAACTCTCA
Source organism: Diospyros lotus (assembly GCF_014633365.1). Lineage (NCBI taxonomy): Eukaryota > Viridiplantae > Streptophyta > Magnoliopsida > Ericales > Ebenaceae > Diospyros > Diospyros lotus. The sequence goes on along the minus strand of NC_068349.1, from coordinate 313,683 downwards.
AGGCTGCATTTTTGCTTATTCCTCCAGGCTCCAGCTCAAGTTGGATTTTCTGATTATGCTAACCATTTAAACTTTCTTATGATAGTCTTTCAATTATGATCGCTATTTTAGTTTCCTCTTCTTCTTGTTTCTTGTATAATTATTTATTGTTCTTGGCAGATTGCTTCAGGATGCCGGCATGATTGATGCAATGCAGATGTGTTGGTACAGAACCCAGTTGCTACTGTTGTTGATTTTCTACTTCTTTTTTTTTTATGATGTCTAACATTTTTGCTTCTTTTTTGTCTTTTGGTGATTTGAATGTTCAAAAATAATTTTATTCTACACTGCATGACCTGCTAGAGACATCTATTCTGAATTATGCCAAATGCACAGTAAAGTTTGAATTAATAACTCAAGATGAGTTGGTTGGGGAATGATTGTGTTCTTTTGTTCCTGTAACAAGATTCTACTCTCTCAACTCTTCCTTATATACCAGCTTCCAACTATACCTTATATTCCACATATACGGGATATAGATATACCTGGGGGTTTTATACTCTGGAAATGAATCACCTTTTACCCTGTTTTATCCTTCTTGTTTGTTTGTTACTTTATCTTTAAGAATTTGCTGTCACTTTCTATGTTCACTTCGTTCTGTAAAGCATGACCTGACTGGCATTTTAATTTTTAAACCATGCAGGGGACTTGTAAATGACACTTATAAAATGGATCTAATTCTTGTACATCCTCCACACTTAATTGCGCTAAGCTGCATACATGTTGCAAGTGTACTCAGGGATAAAGAAAACATCTCATGGTTTGAAGAGCTTCGGGTTGAGATGAATGTGGTAACTCCTTAACCCTCCGCGCGCGCGTGTTTATAGTTATACATCTAAACCATAACCTATTATTCCTTAAAGCTTACATGGAATAGAGTAAAACAAAAAACACATCAAAAAATAGACAAACATGGGTGGTGTTGTATTCCATCCTGAGAAAAAAGTGAAAATTTCATCTTATGCCATCACGATATACAGTGAAAATTTTACCTTGTGCCCTTGGGGCATTCACTTGAGCTCCTGTGTGGCAATTATATTTATGCATAGAATTGACAGTTGACACATGAGTTGAGTGAGTGATTCTATAGGAATAATGGCATAGGTTTAGTTTCACGATTTTATTTTCCCTACTCCATTGACTAGAGGAAATCTATAGCAGTCGGTGGTGAAAACATATCAATGACGGTATTGTAGAGATCTGATTAGAAAAACAAGTGCCTGCTGGCATACTTAATGAGTTTGAGGTTTAGTTTTATATTGCACTGGAGCAAGTAGAGAATTCTTCTCTCTCCCCAACTCTAATTCTTTGAAGGGTTTTATTTTTCACGGCATTGACTAAGACTTCTACAATTAGATCGCTTTGTCCTGAATTTGTAGTGGTGTATACTTGGGCAGGTGAAAAATATAGCAATGGAGATATTAGACTTCTATGACAGCCACAAAATGATCACAAGCGAGAGGATCCATGCTGCTCTGAGCAAGCTTACTTAAATTAAACCCATAGATGGCTGGACTAATATGACTCTTTATCACAATGGGTGTGTGGATCGAGTTTGTTATTCTTTAATCTGGCAAATAGGAGATGACTACTGTCTCAGTCTCACCCCATTGTTGAACAGCATTCGCTTCGCCCTCCCTGCACAACCGGCCAGCAGATAAAGGTTTTCTCTTCTTAAGTCACTGCTGTATCAGATAAGTGTTATGCACACTTCACGGTGTAATTTTCTCTTTTCAAGAGGTTGGGATTTCCAATATATTTATTTGAAAACAAACAGACAATCAAACTTACTTGGCATGTTGAATCCATAACATGGGATATTAACGCATGCATCAGTTCAATTTTTAGTGGATAATTTTGGCTCACCTGAAGAACCATGTATTGGTTTTTATCCGAGGTAGCGTTTGTTAAATGAGCACCATAAGATAATATCAAGATAAATTTAAAATATTTTTTAGACTAAGATATAGAATAGTCAAGATAAAATTGAAAAGTATTTTAAGATTTTAATAAAATTATTTGTTAAATTTTTTAGAATATATTGAGAATTATATATTTTTTTATATGTTTTTTAAAATATATATGATAAACATTTGAGAAAAATATTTTTTTTAATCAAAATCATTATCAAAATAAATAAATAAGACAATAATTTGTCAAAAGAGCATTCAGAAACAGGGGAAACTGAGATTCTAATAAGAAGGGAATCTAACGACAGGCAGAGAAGCAGTGACGGGTGATGACAGGCAACTGACAGCGGTTGGTGAAGTAGGCCACTGTAGGCAGCAGGCCGCGACAGAGGCAACGATGACGAGCGAAGCAGGTTGCAACGACGACCTCGGACGATGTAGGCGACAGCAGCAGCAGCAGCAGCAGCGTATGTAACAGAAAATGCAGGCAGTGGCGGTCGATGCATATGAATAGGAAAGACAAAAACGAGTAAAAAAAATTGGCAAAGGAGGACTTTACCTCACCATTTTCTAGGCCTGTTTTCATTGAAGCATCAGGAAAAAAGAAAGGAAGGTGAACAAGAAAATAAGAGAAAAAGAAGACAAACAGGAAAGCTGAGGGTTTTATAAGATAGGCACATATAAGTTATTTTTTTTAATTTATAAAATTCTAAATAAATTTATTTTTTTTCTTCTTTTAAATAAATTTATTTATAAATTTATAAATAAAAAATTATGTGACTTTTAAAAAAATAAATAAATTATCAGATAAATTTAATAAATAATAAAAATACTTTTATCTATAACTCACTTTTTTTAATTTATATCTTGATTAACAAATATTATCTTAATAAACATAATAAAAATTATTTTTATTTAAAATACTTTTTATATCCTATTTTTTGTTATCTATATCTTGATTAACCAACAGTTACCTGAGTTAGAAACTAGATGATTTGTATTGTTGGTCAAATATGTTTATATTTCAAATGCAAAATATATCCTTTAATTCTTACAAAATAACGACAATTTTTTTTTTTTTTTTTATGTAAAATTCCATATTCAATCTAATCATTTAAATTCTTGGCATCAATTGTTTCTAGACAAACAAAAGGTAATGAATATTTTCATTCAAGAAGGATTACAAGCGCATTTACTTCCATTCACTTTCTAAACTTCAATCCGAACAGTGTACAGTGTGTATCTTCAGTGGCACTCTTTGGTTTTAGTTCCTTAATTGTGTAGCTTCAACGTCAACTTTAGCAACAGGTTCTGGATCATCTTCCTCATGGCACTGAATGTCGAGAGCAACTGCCACCCCCTCTCCTCCTCGTCACTTGGAATATGAAGTTCTTACGCCTGCACATTTTTCCACTTCTTTCTAGCTTGCTTCTTCGCTGCTCAACATACGCATGGATAATCAGAAACAACGTTTCAAGTACAACTGTAAAGATAACGAGAGAGATTCAGCTTACATAGCCTCCTTTTGGCTTCAGATTTTGCAAAGAACTCCCTCCATTCATCAGTTAAAACAAAAACTGGCTCTTCTTCATCTTCCTCTGCCACTTCCTCAGTCCCCTCTTGCATCATTCTATATAGAAACCAGCCAAAAATCAAAGAAGATCACTAAGAACTGTTTTCCCGCTGGGAAAAGATAGAAAAAACTCAAATTAGGTCTCTGCTTCATCAAATGGAATCCTCACTTTTTTCAGGTCTGAAACAATTCCCACACTCGAAAACTTTTTTTATTTCATTTTGTAAGGTATAATGATCTAGAACAGGGAACCGGAATTTGCATACAAAAAACATGCTTTTCCCTGGACCCTAGTAGCTTTTCCCATACACAAGGGGAGTGTCCCTGGACCCTTATGTGTTAGCATAAACACATGTTTTTCTCAACGAGTTCCTAGTAGCTTCTGAGGATTTCATCACGTAGAAACCAATCCATTCCCCTTTAACCTTATTTTACATGTTTGTTTGGTGTATTTGTCGGTTGTTTGTCCCTTTAATGATTCAACAATAGCTGCATCTATAGCTATAACTTTGAATGGACATCTTAATAACTGCTAAATGTTACAACAGTATCCATGTTCACATCAAAATTAGCACAATTGAACTTGTTGATATGTTTGCCTTGAGTTAACCTAGAAGATCAGTGATGGCAGTGGCATAAAGCAGTTAAGGTCTAGATAGGCGTTTGAAAATTATACCCTAAATGTAGTTAGTGTAAGTGTAGGGGTCAAACCGAAATTATCTAAATTCTGATTAGTTTCATTGGGATGTCTGCCCCTATTATAAATATAGGGCAATGGGTAGCCGGTTGGTACGATTTTCTCATTCTATTGAAACGAGTGGTTCTGAGAGAAAGGCTAGTGTTTTGAGATGGCTTTGTAATCTTGGGGAGGGAAGGTTTGATGTACTCGGGGATAGAAGAGAGGGATCAAGAAGCTGTTGTACTGATCATTCTTGGCAATAAAAGACTGCTCTTAGGGGTGTTTGACTGCCAGATGTAGGGTTGCATCTCTTGCAATCCGAACCAGGATAATCGCTGGCTTCTTGTTTGGTTTGATTTCATTTAATATTCTGTTCTTTCAATTCTCTTCATTTCTGTTTGTGTTATCTCTTATACTGTTGATAAAAAAAGTGGTTAAGAGATTGAGAAAGATCTGTTTCATCTATTATATGCCTAATCCAGTGAGTCTAATACAACTTGGTATTAGAGCCATCCCCTAGAATCAAGAAAAGTCTTTCTTTCATTTTCTTGTTGTCTCTCAGTCATAGTAGTATCAAGAATGGCTGCAACTAGATATGATATAGAAAAGTTTGATGGCCGGAATGATTTTGTCCTTTGGAAGATGAAAATGAAAGCTTTACTAGGGAATTTAGGACTGGAAGAGGCTTTAGACGGTGAACAGAAAATGCCAAAATCATATTCCGATGAACAAAAGAGAGAAATCATCAAGAAAGCCTACAATACATTGATTCTAAGTCTAGGGGATAAAGTATTGTGGGAAGTGTCCAAGATGACAACTGCAGAAGCCCTTTGAAAAAGATTAGAAACCCTATACATGACCAAAACACTGTCTACCCGATTATACTTGAAAATCAAGTTTTTCTCATTCAAAATGGGTGAAAGTCAGAAATTGCAAGAGCATATAGACGTCTTTAACAAGTTATATCTAGATCTTGAAAACATAGATATCAAATATGACGATGAGGATAAAGTTCTAGTCCTTTTACATTCTTTGCCTAAATCCTATGAGACCTTTGTTGACATATTAAAACATAGAGGAGAAAAATTGACCCTAGATGATGTTATAGGAGCCTTAAACTCCAAAGAACTACAACATAAGGTTGAAGGCAAGAATTCTATGGGAGATGCCCTTGCTGTTAGGTCAAGATCGGAAAAGAGGGACCCAAGATTTAGGGGTAGATCAAGGTCAAAATTGAAGAACAGTAGGAAACCTATCAAATGTTTTTTCTGTCATGAAGAGGGACACATTAAGCATAATTGTCCCGAGAAAAAGAGGGAATTTCAAGGAAAAGGAAATGCTGAAATTTCATCTTCAATCTATGAATTTGATTATGACAATGCAGATGCACTGGTTATATCTAATACCGAGGATAGGCATGTTTGGGTGTTAGATTCTGGTTGTTCCTTTCATATGACACCACATAGGGATTGGTTCCTAAATTATAGGGATCTTGATGGTGGTAAGGTGTTGTTAAGTAATAACCAAGAGTGTAAAATCAAAGGAATTGGGGATGTTAAAATCAAAATGTATGATGGAAACTATAAGAACATTATCTTCTGTAGGGTATGTTCCAGATTTAAAGAGAAATCTTATATCTCTTGGTGAATTAGATAAGAATGGTTATTCCTATAGAGTAGTTGGTGGAGTCCTTCAGGTAACTAGAGGCTCTCTCATATGCATGAAGGCAATCCTTCAAAATGGCATATATGTACTGCAAGCATTCACAGTATGTGGAGAGGCAACAATAGGAGAGGATAAATCCTATTGAGTATACAAGGTTACGACACTATAAAATGGGTCACATTAGTGAGCAAGGATTTAAGGAATTGTCAAAACAAGGGATTGTAGGCATTGGAAGTGTTATAGCCTTAGATAAATGTGAATCATGCATCTTTGGAAAAGCAGCAAAAGTGAAATTTCCTAGCAAGGCTATCCACTCCCCCAAGGCCCCCTTAGAATTCATTCATTCAGATTTGTGGGGCCCCTCTCAGTCCTTATCCCATGGTGGAGCTAGGTATTTTCTGTCAATAATTGATGATTATTCTAGAATGGTTTGGTTTATGTATTGAAATCAAAAGACCACACTTTTGAGACATTTAAAACCTGGAAAACTATGATAGAAAATCACAAAGATAGCAAAATCAAAATCATTAGAACTGATAATGGATTAGAATTTTGCAACAAGGAATTTACCCAGTTATGTAATCAAAATGGTATCCTATGACATCTTTCAGTTCCAGGGAATCCCAAACAAAATGGTCTAGTCGAAAGGATGAATAGAACTTTATTAGAAAGGGTTAGATGTATGATTATACATGCTAGACTACTAAAATCTTCTTGGGTAGAAGCAGTTTCTACTGCAGCCTATGTGATCAATAGGTCTCCATCGACAGCTATAGGTTTCAAAACTCCCTATGAGATGTGGACAGGTCACAAGCCAAATATAGACCATGTGAGGGTGTTTGGACGTATTGCTTATGCACATATTAAGCAAGGAAAGTTAGACCCAAGGGCAACTTGATGCCTGTTTATAGGATACCCGGATGGGGTTAAGGGATATAAATTGTGGAGCTAGGATCCAGATATGCCCAAGTCATTTGTGAGTAGAGATGTTACATTTGATGAAAGGTCTACAATAAAAGATTTTGAGGAAAAGGATAAATCAAAGAAAGCTGGAAAATCTAAGGCAATTGACATAGAACTGCAAGATGAAACTAGTGATAGAGACCTAGATAATTTACCTGATCAGGAGTTAGGTCATCAAGAGGATTATGATGAATCCTCATCAAGGTAGCAGGAGGAATATGAAGAATCCTCCTCAGGGCAGCAAGAGGAGTATGATGAATCCTCCAGTTCTGAAAATCCTCCTAACCCGTAGAGGTATAATGTAGCTAGGGATAGACAAAGGAGGGTTTCAAGACCTCCTGCAAGATATGGCTATTTTGATTTGGTTTCATATGCACTGTCAAGTGCAACTGCTGAAGTAGGTGAAGAATCTCTAACATATGATGAAGTAATGCACTCTAAGGATTCTCAGAAATGGCAGGAAGCCATGAAGTCTGAGATAGACTCCCTTATAAAGAATAAGACTTGGATCCTTGTAGATAAACCCTTAGGGAAGAGGGTGGTTGGCTACAAGTGGTTGTTCAAAATTAAGGAAGGTGTTGGAAAAAAGGATAAGCCTAGGTATAAGGCTAGGGGGTTTACCCAAGTGCTTGGTATAGACTTTAATGAGATATTCTCACCCGTGGTGAGACACACCTCAATAAGGATTCTTCTAGAAATAACAGCAAAATTAGACTTAATTCTAGAACAAATGGATGTTACCACAACCTTTTTACATGGAGACTTAGAGGAAAACATTCTAATGGAACAGCCAAAGGGGTTTGAGGTTAGGGGGAAGAGAGAGCAAGTGTGCTAAATTAAGAAATCCCTCTATGGTTTAAAACAGTCCCCTAGGCAATGGTATAAGAAGTTTGACTCTTTTATGTTGGCCCAAGGGTTTAAGAGAAGTGCCTATGACAGTTGTGTATATTTTAAGCATATGTTAGGGAATATATCTCTATATCTTCTCCTATATGTAGATGATATGCTGATTGCTAGTCAATCAGCCATAGAAATCGAGAATCTTAAGCTAAGATTAAGAGCAGTGTTTGAGATGAAAGAGCTAGGAGAAGCTAAGAAGATTTTGGTCATAGAAATCAGGAGAAATAGACAGCAAAGGCAGCTGTCATTATCTCAAAGGTCTTACCAAGATAAGTTGGTTAAAAGGTTTAATACGAGTGAAGCAAAGGAGGTCTCAGTTCCCTTTGCTCAACACTTCAAGTTATCCCATGAGCAGTCCCCTAAGTATGAAAAAGGCATTAAGGAAATAAGTAAGATCCCTTACTCTAATGCAGTTGGTAGCCTAATACACAGCATGGTCTATACAAGGCCGGACTTGGCACATGTTATGAGTGTCTCTAGCAGGTTTATGGCAAATTCGGGTAAGGCCCACTGAAATGCAGTTAAGTGGACATTTAGGTATGTTAAAGGAACTTTAGAAATGGCTTTGGTTTATGGTGGAGTTAAAATGGAAGAAAATCCTTGCATCTTAGGGTTCACAGATGCAGATTTTACTGCAAATATTGATAGGAGGAGGTCCTCAACTAGGTATGTCTTTCAGCTATGGGGTTCAACCATAAGTTGGAAAACTAACCGATAACTGGTGGTGGCGTTATCCACCACCGAGGCTGAATATATTGCAGTTACAGAAGCAATTAAAGAGGGTCTTTGGCTTAAAGGAATTATTAGTGAACTCGTAGGTAGAGATGTCAAGGTTAAGTTGATGTGTGATAGCTAAAGTGCTATTCATTTGGCTAAGAATCAATCCCACCATGATAGAACCAAACATATAGATGTTAGGTATCATTTCATTAGGGAAATCCTTGAGAAGGAGGAGATAAACCTAATTAAAGTTGCTGGAGAAAATAATGCAGCTGATATCTTCACCAAAGCCGTCCCTATATCTAAATTACAACATTGTTTAAATATTCTTAATGTTTGTTGTGATTGAGTAGGTATGGCAGACATTCCCGGAGGAGAGCAGGATCAGTTTCATCTGGTGGAGCAAACTCAAGGCAAATGGTGGAGTATTGTTAATATGGTTGCCTCGAGCTAACCTAGAAGATCAGTGAAGGCAGTGGCATAAAGCGACTAAGGTCTAGATAGACGGTTGAAAATTATACCCTAAATGTAATTAGTGTAAGTTTGGGGGTCAAACCGGAATTATCTAAATTCCGATTAGTTTCATTGGGATGTCCGCACCTATTATAAATAGAGGGCAAGGGGTAGCCAGTTGGTACGATTTTCTCATTCTATTGAAACAAGTGCTGTTTCGTTCTGAGACAAAAGCTAGTGTTTTGAGATAGCTTGGTAATCTTGGGGAGGGAAGGTTTGATGTACTTGGGAATAGAAGAGAGGGATCAAGAAGCTGTTGTAATGGTCATTCTTGGCAATAAAAGACTGCTCTTAGGTGTTTGACTGCTGGATGTAGGGTTGCATCTGTCGCAATGTGAACCAGGATAATCGCTGGCATCTTGTTTGGTTTGATTTCATTTAATGTTCTGTTCTTTCAGTTCCCTTCATTTCTGTTTGTGTTATCTCTTATACTGTTGATAAAAGAGTGGGTAAGAGATTGTGAAAGATCTGTTTCATCTATTATATGCCTAATCCAGTGAGTCTAATACAACAGAACTGTGAAAAACAAGCATATGCAACAAAAACACCAACTTCTTGCATTCAACTTTGCTCGAAGAAAGGATCCCTAGGACAAAATCAACAATTCAATCAATTCATCTCTTCCAGAGGACATCCAATGTAAAACACTAGTTCGAGTAAACCCCAGTTCACACTCAGCTATGTATAATCATTGCATAAAGAGAGTGCGATTCTCATTAATGGCTCATTGTTCGGGGGGAAGAAATCGGAAAAGGAAAGGAGTAGAATTAGAGCACTTACAGGGCGTCGGAAGGGTAAGTTTGTCCAGGATCATCAGGAACCTGTGAATTGGGCTGGTCAGGCAAGGGGACAGAATCAGGGCACGCTTGGAGGTAGGGGTTTGGTTGAAGAAGATAGCCGTGAAGTGGACAGTGAGGTGAAAAGTGGATGTGGAAGCAATGGTGGCGGTGGAGAGGCGGAGGGCATAGGAATAAAGGAGGGTGGTGGTAGTGGTGGTGCGCCGGATGATGGAGCAAGCATGGCCTCCATGTTCCGCACGTCGCCGACGAAGACTCCATTTTTAGGCGGTGCTGTCGTCTCTTCGTGGTAGGGTTTTTTCTAACGAATATACTATTATAATATAATATATTCTATCAAATAAATAGATGTACTTTTATTATTGTAAAATGTAGAATTCTAACTCTGTCCCAAAAGTACCTTTATTACGTGGAAGTATCAAAACAGTGTTGTTTTGATATTTTTAAAATATTTTTTATCTTAAAACGTTAACAAATATAAAATATATATATATTTTTGAGTTATTTTTATAATTTTAAAAATATTTTAAAAATATTTTTGTAATATTAAAAAAATTAAAATATTTTGTTATTTCATGACCATACATAAATAATTTCGTCTCTATCATTTTAATAATTACGTTAAAAATAAAAATAACTTATGTTTATATTTGTTTAGATAGTGTTTGTTAAAAATAAATAAGATAAAATTATATCAAAATAACTTATTTGTAAAGTTTAAAATAAGTTTGTTGTTGCCAAAATACAACAATTAAAATTTGTGATGTGGGATCCACTCGAACTCAGTATCGGGTGAAGTTAGGATGCCGTAAGAGACGTTGTCTCAAGGGAGTCTGCCGCTAGGATGCTTGCCACAAAGATCTTGGCACTAGCTTTTTGGCCATAAGGTTTCGCCACTAGTTTTTTCACCAATAGCTCTCACCATTAGCTCTCGCCATAAGGTTTCACTACTAGCTCTCGCCACAAGGTTTACCACTAGCTCTCGCTACAAGACTTTACCACTAGCTCTTGCCACAAGGTTTTGCCTTTGCCGCTAGGTCTTGCTGCAAACTTTTGCTTTCACCACAAAGTCTCGTCGCAAGGTTTTGCCTTCGCCACGAGGTCTTACCGCAAGGTTTGGTCAATCTCGAATCCCAATGTCTATTCATGAAAATAGTAAAGATGCATTCAAAATGTCTAAATTTTACCGAAGTTGAAAATCCCCATTAATGTCCTGTAACTGGGTATTTATAGGGCACAATTCTCAAGGATGGCGGATGCTGACACGTGTCGATTACTAAATGGGTCAAATTTAACAAAAATAGGGAGAAATAACCACGAAGCCGCCGCGAGGCAACTGGGCCTCACGGCTTGAGCTTGTTGTGAGGCAGCTGGGCCTCGTGGCTTGAGCTTGTCGCGAGGCAGCTCGGCCTCAAGGCAAAGGCTGCCGCGAGGTGGCTGGGCCTCACGGCTGGAGTTTGCCGCGAGGCAACTGTGCCTTGAGACCCGAGCTTGCCGTAAGGCAGCTCGGCCTCGCTGCAAAGGCTGCCGCGAGGCAACCTAGAGGCTGGCTCTCACGGCCAGCCCTTGCCACAAGGCAGCCTAGTGGCTATCATCTAGCCGCCTTGCGACTATCGACAAGCGACAAAACGACTTTTCGGCGAGCCAAAATTTTTCTCATTTCTTCTTTTTTTTCTTTTGATTTTTTCGTGGCACAACAATTGCCCTCCACTCTTCTGTTTTGTCTTTAGACAAAATTGAAGAGTAGAATATCAGCCAAGAGCTGGGTCTAGCACCTGAATTCAATTAAAGGTCCCAGGATGCCCGAAGATCTTACTTCAGCTAGGGGCTTTAGGTACCAGTTTATCTCTGGGCAACCAGGCCCTCGAGAAATAGGTTCCGCTATGGGGTTCTTATTGGGAATCCGATCTTACCAGGAGGCTTAGGCGTCGAATCAGCCATGGAGTCAGGTCTAGCTAGGGAACATAGCATCGGACTCAGTTAAGGGATCCCGGTGAGCCTACAGGCACAAGTTTCGGTGCATCCGGTAATCCCAGGACGGATCATAGCTGTAATACCTTGTATTGGCATGAGGTTGCCACGTAATTTCGAGGAGCATGGGATACCGAAAAATGAGTTTGATAGTAAAATAAATTATCGAATCAGCTGCAAGGAGTACCCCGGGGCTTAGATGCCTAAAGAAAATGGTACATCAGTTTCAAGTAGTCTGAGATAAGATTTATAGCATGGAAAGAAATCAAATTTGAAACGATTTTCGGTACAGCTAGGATTCAGGCTAAGAAACCGAATGATGGTAAGAGATTCTCGAGAAGTCAACGGGACCCCGAGTAGGGCTATATTAAATATAAAAAACAACCCTTAAGAGGTTTCGAGAAGAAACATTAGGATTTTCGGCTAGCATATGATCCTACGTATAATCAAGTCTAAGTGTAATTTATTGATTTTGGCTGAGGGAGGTCGAAAAGATGGTTTTTTTGAGTCTTCGGGGTGGAATGAAAGGTTTAGATCTTAAGGGACTTAACGGAATTATCAAAAAAAATTCAAGGGCTTGAGGATGAGGGTTAAAATACAAAAGGAAATTGCAAGGGGGTGGAACTGCAATTCTAGAAATTTTTGAAATAGCATGGTCGCCAGCCGCAAATCGTGGAAGCCAAATTCGGCAATGGGATAGCTGTACTTCGACAGGGCATGACCGAGCATGGGTCAAGGTCGCGTAAGGGCGAAGCAACGACCTTTGATTGGTCGAAAAATGGACGAATTTGGCTATAAATAGCCGAGCTTTGGTCGAGGGTTTTTGCAAGTTTAAAGCTTCGATTTGGTCGAGTTTTGGGAAGTTTTTGAGGGTAAGATTAAGGGGATTTTGTTCCCTAAGAGTAGAGGAGTATTTCTGGAGATTTTAAAGCATTTTGGAGTGTGTTTGAAGAGTGTTTGAGGGTCGTCGGAAAGTTACGTGCGGTGCTCGAGTTGGGTTTGATTTTGATCGATTTGGAGGCCCTTCGGTGGTTGTTTCGGGCACCCAAGGGTACCCTCGTGATCGACTTGGAGAGGGCTACAATTCGGTGTGGTCGAAGAAGATTTCTGGTTGTCAGCCGGCGAGGAACTCGCCGGAGAAGAAGGCGCGCGTGTCATTCATGCGCGGTTGCCACCGGCAGCCCACTCACATGGCGCGTGGGGGCGCGTGCCAAATAGGTATGTTCCGATTTTTTTTCCAAAATTCTTGAAAAATTATTTTATGTATGATTATGTAAAAATATTTGAGAAAATGGTTGTGTAGGAAAATGTGAGGAAATTAAGGAGAAAATTATATTTTGATGATTATTGGATAAATATGATGATTAGAGTGCCTTGCGACTTAAGGTTAAGTAACTTGTGCAAAGTTTGAGGTTGGCACGCAAATCGAGACATTTCACGCTTTTTGAGAAAATTTAAGTTGCGTTTAAAGGTGAGTGATTCTATCGAAAAAAACTTGTTTTGTGGCATGTGAATGGTTTCCTGTGATTTGTTAAATCCAATTCTTGTGCATATTCTTGTTACTTTTGATCACTTTTGATTTATCGTGAGAGTTGGTTTTGTGCGATGGTTCGTCCAAACGAGTATTTACACATGCATTGAATTTTGTACGATAAATTGCATACATTGAAATGTTGATTTTATGTTATGCATGTTATGATTTTCGGCATTGGCATGTTATGTGTTGCCCATGTGGGACATGGGTTGTTAACCTGTGACGTGACCCTTGAGTGACAGCACTCGGGGCTGAGAGTGGACACCACCCGAGTTGCTCAAGCGGCAGGGCTGAGAGTGGACACCACCACAAGTTCCTTTGAGCAATAGCATTAATACCGAGGTGTCATTAATTTCGATAATAGTGCTGATATGATACTCTTGGGACTAGGGTTGCATTGGGTTTTGGAATGCTTTTGAGTAGGAGCGTAATGCCTAATAATGATAATGGGGTGATTCCCGGGTTCATATGTCGAGCTTATCCCTCTTAAGGAAGATTGAGTTTGCCAATAGGTCGATGTGGTCATGCTGTCTTTAGAGAGATTGCATTTTCCCCGGTTAGGGCTAAGTGCTGTGTGAGATTCTCTTAGGCTGGGGCATGTCAGGATTTGTCAGTTTTATATATGATTTTTCATATATTCATGAAAATGTTTTTGAACTCTCACTTAGATGATTCAACATCTAATTTGGACTATGTCCCTGGAATATTCAAACGTTCCAGGTGAAAGCAGTGGCGCCAAGGGAAATGATGTCATCGAGATGTAGCTGCTATGTTTAGTTTTCGTAGGTCTTTATCTATGATTACGATATTCAAAAGTTATGTAATATTTTGATATTTTCATGTGAAACACCGATTTGGTTATTTAACTGTAAAATGAATTTGTCGGTTATATATCATTGAGGTTTCGATCTTGCTTCCGCTGATGTGATTGATAATACCTATCTTAGTCTATTAATTTTTTTAAATTTTGATATGCTGAGAAGGTATAATCGGGATTGTTGGAAAATGATTATGATGAGGGTATGTATATCGAGAGACTTATGTTGTGTGTATGATGTTGAAAAAAAATATTCTCGAAATCTCGAGGTAATGCATATTCTGGGAAAATGGGGCATTACAATAGCGCACTGGCTATCGTGTTCTCCATGTTCGTCTTTCGAGGTTTGCCTACTTTAGGGAATCTGGGTTTGGCCAGTGGTTCGGGGCGAGATTCCTACTAGACATCCAAGTTTGCCTAGAGACCTAGGCGCTAGATCAACCAAGGAGTTGGGGCTAGTTAAAAAGGCATGGCACTTAACTCGAATGAGGGATCCGAGTGAATCTGCGGGCATAGGCATAAGATGTTCTAGTAATCCTAGGCCCGTGGTCATCGGCACCAGATTGCGACCGGGTGACTCAACTCCAATAAGCAGGATCATGGAAGAACTGTTATAGGGTTATTATCTCTTCGTGCCTTCCTTGGGCCAGTTTACCTTATGGGATCTGGGTTTGGACAGTGGTCCGGCGCAGGATTCCCACCAGGCATCGAGTTTGCCTGGAGATCTAGGTGTTAGATCAACCAATGAGTTAGGTCTAGCTAAAAAGCCATAACACCAAACTCAAACGAGGGATCCAATGAGTCTGCGGGCATAAGCATCGGATCATTTGGTGATCCCGAGGCAGCTCGTGGTCATCGGCACCAGATTGCCACTAGGCGACTTGACCTTCGGGAGCGGGCTTATGCTGGAGCTATCATGTGATCACCACACTTCTTTTCCGCCTTCCTAAGGCCAGTCTACCTCAGGGAATCTGGGTTTGGCTAGTGGTCTGGCGTGGGATTCCTACCAGACATCCGAATTTGCTGAGAGATCTAGGCGCTAGATCAACCAAGGAGTTGGGTCTAGCCAAAAAGGCATGGCACCAAACTCAAACGAGGGATCTGGGTGAGTTTGCAGGCATAGGCATTGGATGTTCTCCCGAGCCAACCCGTGGTCATTTGCACCAGATTGTCACTTATGTTGCACAAAAATGGAAACGGGAAACGTTTCCCATAGGAAACGAAAACGTGGAAACGAACATTCTTCTAAAAAAGTAGGCATAAATAGGGTATGAAACGGGAATATGAAACGTTTCGGAAACGTTTCCGAAACGGGGAAACGACTCTTATGAGGTGTTTCCGTGCAACATAGATTGTCACTAGGCAACTTAACCTTTGGAAGCGAGCTGTGCTTGAGCCATCGTACCTGCATGACACATACAAATAATCTGGGCCTATGGAGATTTTACGTGGTTCGGCTTATAATTTTGCCTACTCCACGGGAATACAGAGAGTATATTCTTTTATTTATCAAGGGATGTTATTACAATGGAAAATTAAAGACAATTCTGGCCTCCAACTGGATCAAGTAATGCTTCTGATGACAGGCTTGACTCTACGTCTTGCGCTTCGTCTCTTCCCCTGGGGTTAAAGCTGGGAAGTACCTCTCGAGGTGCACGGTGTTCCAAGCTTTTCCTATCCCCTCATCTTGTAGTATCGGTAGTGTGCACATGTTGAGGCCTAATATCTTCTGAATTTTGTAAGGTCCTTCGCACTTCGGGCTGGGTTTTCCTTCCTTTTCTATTACCTTCCCCTACGTCCAAAATTTCCATTTGGACGATAAACTGTTATGCTCGGTCAAACAACTCAGTCACAAAATTTAGCTCGGAGAAAGTTAAGGATCTTCTGAGCGGGGCGTATGTAGTTCCGTTTAGTAGGGTTGCCGCTGCCAATCTGACTAGGAAATCCATTACTTCCTGCGTCGCGGCTCCAAACCGCTCGATGTATTGCTTTAGGGATTCATTCGGATTCTGCTGTAAGCTCATTAGATATATTGCACTCTTTTTCTTTGGGAGATAGAGGGAGAATGCATTTAGAAATTCTTTCTTCAACTGTTAGAATGATTGTATATGTCCTGTCGATAATTTAGTGAACCACTGCTGAGCTTGTCCTGCTAGGGAGAGAGGGAAAGCCCTGCACTTAGTGACCTCATTCCATCCATGTAACACGGCTACTACGATAAAACACTGTAAGTGCTTCTCGGGGTTCTCATTTCCTAAGTATACCGAAAGCTGTGGCAGTTCAAACCCTGGTTGCATTGGTTGGTTTTGGAGTTCCTTCGATAGAAGGAACCCTTTAGAGGGAGTTACCTTTGGCACCATCATTACCTACTTCTGCTCTAGCAACTCTTTTATAAGGCGTTGGATGTCAGACGCGCTGAGTGTTTTATGTTTCGCTTCATTTTGGCAAAGAGATGGGTCATAAGGGACTCTTGAGTAGGTGCTTTATGTTGTCTCTTTATTCGTGGGAGCTTTTCTTGCCCCTATGCCATATTTCCTTCTCGAGTCTGTTACTTCCGAGACTTGGCTATTCGGCCCTAGAGTTCTGATTCTTATCCTCCGTCGAGAGGCCCTTAAAGGGTTGTCTCGGGATCTCTGGTGTTCTCCCCTCGTATCGATTTGACCCATGTGGGGAATGTTAATGTCCGGCATTAGTTCACGTAACAAAGCAATGACTCCCTATAGTCTTCTCATATTCTCCTTATTGTTCATCCTAAGTTCATCATTTTGTTGTTTCAACTCCTCAAAATTCTTCCGCAATAGTTCATAATCTGAGAGTAAGACTGTGAGTGGAGTTATTCTTGAAGTCCTTATGAGATTTTCATTTGGAATTGAAGATTGCCCAAATGAGTGTTGTTCCTGACTAGCAGGCGCTGCATGTGGGACTTGCTTCTCTCGCCCTGTCGCATATCTCTTCAATCCAGCTACATGTGCATCTCTTTGTTATGAATGCTTTATGCCTCTCAGTCCGGTAGTATGGTTGCATTTGAGTACAGGAAAGTTCCCTAAACGCATTTCGTTGTTAAGGTGATCTACTAAAAATTCTAATACTGTATAGTGCACCTGATGGGGGCTTTTCGTGGCTCTTGTTCTGGTACGAGTGCTCCTTCGGGCGAGGTCAGGTGGGTTCGCCCAATCGGCTGATCTTGTCCCTCTCAGTATCTTGTGTTAAGATTGGCCTTTTATTGCGTTTCCCACAGACGACGCCAAATTGTTGTTGTCAAAATACAACAATTAAAATTTATGATGTGGGGTCCACTCGAGCTCGGTGTCGGGTGAAGTTAGGATGCCGTAAGAGAAGTTGCCTCAAGGGAGTTTGTTGCTAAGATGCTCGCCATAAAGATCTCGCCACAAGGTTCTGCCATAAGATTTCGCCACTAGCTCTTACCACAAGGTTTTGCCACTAGCTCTCGCCACAAGACTTCGCCACTAGCTTTCGCCACAAGATTTTGCCATAAGGTTTTTCCATTAGCTCTTACCACAAGATTTTGCCTTCATCGCTAGGTCTCACCGCAAGCTTTTGCCTTCGCCACAAGATTTTGCCACAATGTTTTGCCTTCATCGCTAGATTCACCGTGAGCTTTTGCCTTTACCACTAGGTTCGCCGTAAAGATTTGACCCTGTTGATACTCAAAAAATGGGTTAGAAGGCTCACGGAAATCATCTCTCACGAAAACCCTCCGATGCCAAAGTTAGTCTCGAATTCTAATGTCTATTCACGAAAATAGTAAAGTTGCATTCAAAATGTTTAGATTTTACCGAAGTTGGAAGTCCCATTAATGTCTTATAACTGGGTATTTATAGGGCACAATTCTCAAGGATGGCGAGTGCTGACTCATGTTGATTACTGAATGGGTCAAATTTAACAAAAATAAGGGGAAATAGCCACGAAGCCGCCGCGAGGCAGTTGGGCCTTGCGGCCTGAGCTTGCCGTGAGGCAGCTCGGCCTCACGGCAAAAGCTGCCGCGAGGCAACTAGGCTTCGCGGACTGAGCTTGCAGCGAGACAGCTTGGCCTCGCAGCAAAGGCTGCCACGAGGCAACCTAGTGGTTGGCTTTCGCGGCTAGCCTTTGCGGCTATCATCTAGCCGCCTTACGGCTATCAGCTCGCAACGAAGCGACTTCTTGGTGAGTTGAAGATTTTATCATTTCTCATTTTTTTTCTTTTGATTTTTCCATGCCATAACAAAGATATTTAAAGGGAAAATAGATAAATTTATTTTGAAAGTTTAATATAAGAAGTTATATAACTTCTTTTTAAAAAATTTAATAAATATAATGAATTTTTTTTTTTTCGAAATACTTTTTATAATTTTTTATAATAAAAGTTATACATACAAAACATCCATACAATTTTTTTATTTTGGAGTTTCTCTCACGTTTTATTTTTATTTTTTTTAAAAATTATTTTTTTGGTTTCATTTACACTGAGAAAAGTTGCTTAAAACGAAAGTATTAAAAAATGAATTATAAAATACATAAAATTTGGTTTATTCTTTGGAGATTTCGAATATTCGGAATCAGGTTTTGGGTCTTGGTGGAATTATTAAATAAATAAATATATAACTTATCAATATTATTTACAAATAAAAAATAAAAAAAGAAAAGAAAAGATTTGGTTGGGTTCTGGTTTCGTGGTGCTTTTGCCAACTTTGGTTCAGTTGAGCCATCTGGTATGGAGTCAAATTCTTCCATGGCCCCGATGTCTTCTCCTTCGCTTTCTCCTGCGCTCCCTGCTGCACCATCATCATCGTCATCATCTCCATTGGCATTAAGCAAAAGCGGCGAAAAGCGCAATCCATGAAAGCGATGGCACTCGGACCAACAACCAACTAATTACCCGAGCCACGGCTTGGGCCTGCGTTCTTCAACCCCACCGCCTATTCATTGAATCGGTCCCACTTATCGATGACAAAGGGATCCTAAATAAGGAAACAAGGCCTCCACACATTCCAATGATCAACGCCCGCCCCTCATTTATCTGTGCAAACACTGCACCTGCATCTCCGTATATGCCTACAATATTTCCTTGCCCTCTCTCGCCCCCATACCCTCATCCTTAAACGTTTTCATCGTCATCATCTTGGCGCTTTTGTTAATTCATCATTTTTTCTGGGTCTGAAGCCCGTTTGTGTCTTTGGTGTTGTTTTGGATCTGGGTGCTTAAAACTTTCTGAGTTTTTTTTCTTTTTGACTGATTCGTTTTGGGTACTTTAGTAGTAAGATTCCTTTGAATTGGTCTGTTGTTGTGAATATTTGATTTTGTGTTTTTGGGTCGGCGTGTGGAATTTGTAGTATTTGATTTTTTGCTCTGTCAATGGGCGCTTTGGATGAGGGGCACTTCTTTGAGGAGGAGCTAGAAAATGGAGTGAAGCTTGGACTGGGAGGTTGCGCTGAGCCAGAGACGCTGGCCGTTGAAACTGCCGTGAAGGTTCTTTTGCAAGGTTTGGGCGAAGATGTCAATCGCGAAGGTCTTAGGAAGACCCCATTTCGCGTTGCCAAGGCCCTTCGAGAAGGAACCAGAGGTGCCACTTTTCTCTTTCTTTCACATTACATTTCTTTACGGATAGAGATTCCTTTGGAATATTGGATCCTATGGTTTTGTTTTGTGGCCAAATCTTTTTATATGCGCGGTTGTTTGGTTGTTATATACGTGCTCTTAGTTTTGGGCTTGCTATAAAGCTTGTTGCAGAAACATTATTAGAAACTGGTAAGCTTTATGCATGCAGAGATGGTCGAATTCTAATATTATTACATCAAACAATTCCATGCCAGTGGCTATAAGTAGCATGTGCTGCTGTAATAGGTCAATTAGATACGGTTACTTACTTTTCTCTTTTTGCTACAAACATGTATAGATATTACTATCAAGTAATCATGCCAGAAGAGGTAACAAGGAGATCTAAGGACTGCCTAGAACAGTTTATGTGGTGGGAGGGGTTCCACATTTGTAGCCCTTTTGTCTGTTTACCAGTGAGAAAATAATAAGTACAAAATCAAATGATGGGAGGAACAGAGGAAGGAAAAATAGTACACTTGTGTGTATATACAGAAAAACCTATGTAATATGTTGTTGGCAAAGTTTGGCCTATGCATTGTTTGCTTAGGATGTGTATCAGTTTTCCTTTCCTATTCTGATCAAGGAACAAGCCTGCAAGGATTGAGGCCATATTACCATGAAAGAAGACTACATGGTACACTGTGTAGTCCACTAGTGCAACAGTATTGAACCCGAATTGGAGATTTTGTGCAAGGCTAACCACGTGGCTGGGTGCTGACAGGCACCCTGGTCACATTGTTAATTTTTTTCAACTTAAAATTTCTGTTCTTTTGGTCCTTGTCTGTTTAAAATATTTTATTTATATATATATTTTTAATCACCATCCAAAATATTTATTTTATATTTGTGCTTGTTTCTACTTTTTAGGGGTTTCCATTTGGATTTCAGCTTATAAAAGTCCATGTGGTATCATAATGATTTTGTTGGAGGTGCTTGCAGCCTAAACTAATCTTGTATTCCCTCTTTTTTCCCCATAAATATTCATTATATTAGGTTTCATCTTCTTTTCTCAAGATGCTTTGACATTTTATGTTTGCTTCAAGTCCGAGGTGGTAATGTCATTGCCCTTTCACTCAATACCTTGTCCATGTAGGACGGCAGCATAATCTCTATGCTTGCTGTGCTTTCTGCAACTCACAAATTTTATGGAAAAAACTTTAAGGTAAAAGAGATAAGAAGTGAATAATCTCAATCTGATGTGAATATCAGATGCAGACAAATACCTGTAACTTAATGTCTCTATATTGAGTTGCAGTTGGAGGTATTAGTTAGTTCAGTGATTGAAATGCATTTTCCTACTTCTTCAGGTTACCAGCAGAAGGTGAAGGATATTGTCCAAGGTGCCTTATTCCCCGAAGCGGGATTGGAAAGCGGAACTGGTTATGCTGGAGGAGTGGGTGGACTTGTTATTGTTCGAGATCTTGATCTCTTCTCGTATTGTGAGTCTTGTTTGCTTCCATTCCAGGTTAAGTGCCATGTTGGATATGTACCATCTGGGCAGCGGGTTGTAGGCCTAAGCAAGCTGTCTAGGGTGGCTGATGTCTTTGCAAAAAGGCTACAGAACCCACAGCATCTAGCAGATGAAGTGTGCTCTGCTCTGCAGCATGGAATCAAGCCAACAGGTGTTGCTGTCATTCTCCAATGCTTTCACATTCACTTCCCAAATTTTGAATCAGCCTTCCTTGACTCAAGTCACCAAGGGTTTGTAAAAGTGCTAGTTACTTCAGGTTCGGGGGTTTTTGAAAATGATAAGGGCGACGTTTGGAATGATTTTATGAGTCTCCTGAGATTCAGAGGCATAGAAGTTGAGAAAACCAATCCAAAAGAGTCTGCTGATAGATGTTGGTGCCCGTCTCAAGCTATGTCTAAGGTGGAACCGGCCAATTCAGAAATGATTGCCGCTGTAGCTTCAATTCTTCAGTCCTTGGGTGAAGACCCCTTACGGAATGAGCTTCTAGGAACTCCTACTCGCTTTGTGAAGTGGCTAATGAATTTTAAGAACTCTAATTTGGAGATGAAACTGAATGGATTTGTTCTTGGTCGAGCAGATGCTCTTAAATCCAGTGGGGGTCTGAGCTTTTGCCAAGACATCCAGTCAGAGCTAAACATGCCATTCTGGTCCCAATGTGAGCATCATCTACTTCCTTTTCACGGTGTTGTGCATGTAGGCCACATGTGTACTCATGGAGTCGGCCCCATTGGGAAGTCTCTTTTACAGTCGATAGTGCATTTTCACGGTTTCAAGCTCCAAGTACAGGAAAGGCTCACCAGACAAATAGCTGAGACAGCTTCACCATTGCTTGGCGGAGATGTAATGGTGGTGGTAGAGGCCAACCACACTTGTATGATCTCTAGAGGTATCGAGAAGTTTGGAAGCAGTACCGCTACAATTGCTGTCTTGGGCCGCTTTTCAACTGACCCTGCAGCTAGAGCAAAATTTTTGCAGAGCATCCCCAACTCTCCTGCAGCTGGAGGCTGAATCTTATTAGCTTCCGTGATTGCCGGCATACTAAAGCTTTCTTTCTTCAGCACTCAGGGGTCTTCTTCAGGTTGTGGCACAGGCACAGACAAAATTCATAAAGCCCATCTCACAAATGATTCAGAGAATAGTGGTGGGTCTTGCTCCAAGTTTTGTTTGGAGTAGTTGAAAGGGGTTTATGTCAATTTAATTTTTTCCACTTCTGCTTTGCAGTCTTTGCCAACAAATTTGGCAGCGATTACTTCTTACATATATGCTACCTTCTTGCTGTTGAAATTTCAGAGAGTGTTGTGCCTTGGCCTCTTCATCACCCAGACACCCACACATACCATCATCAGTAATGCAAACTCTTCTGCGATCCATTAGCTTCATAAGGCTTGGCTTTGTTTGTATAAAATTGTGGCATGAGATGGAGGACGCGCGCGCACAGATCTACTTAAATTTGAACGCTTGTCATGCCATTTAAATGGATGACATAATAAATCATATTTTTCTTTTCTATCCTCACATAGGTATTGATGGAGGAGACTCGGCATTAAAATTTCGCCTAAAATGCGAAGGCTTAATTGTCACAATTTAAATGTGTGTTTATATATATATATATATAATTTCATTATGTTGCAGAAAATAATTTCCCAGTTATTTCCTCCTCCTTTTTTTCTTCTTAGCGTCCACAAGGTCTAGGTCCCACAAATAGCACAAGTGGAATGGTCCATCTGAAGGTAGCTACAGCTGAACAGAAAAAATAAATTTAGTGAAACTGCATAATAATAATAATAATAATAATAATAATAATAATAATAATAATAAACCAACTGATCTACTAGTGACTAGAACGGCACATCAACCAGCAAGGGCACCGTTAAAATGAAGGGCACCAATAGTTATAAAGTGAAAAGGATGGTCAAAAAACAAATGACAGTGCTTCCTTTATATTTTCTTTCAGAAATATACACTCATCATCATCATCATCACCACCATCATAATCTTCATATATTACCCTATTTTACAATGTCAAAATTTGGAGTGGCGCAATAGAGACCACATCAATACCCTCCTCATCCTCAAATTGCAAAGAATAAATCAGTACAGATAACCACCACCGTCCCATCCATAATATTCCCAACACAACTGCAAAAATATACCTACCCAGAGGAGCACAAGCAAAGAAACCAATTTGAATCCGACTCCACGCCCAACGACAGATAAATCAGAACAAGGACGGCAATCACAGTTAATGGGGCATAATAGATCAGCAAAGGACCAGGGATGAGAATACGGAATCAAAATGCAGTTAGGAAACCTCTAAACTCCCCCAAGGAAGGGAAAGAGAAGCAAGCTTGGAGGACGATTAGTACGGAACAACATATGGCAAAGCAGTAATGTCAGCTGTCTCTATTGTCAAAGCTTCTGCCCAGACCTGCGGTGTTCCATCAACCAAGCCCCTGCTGCCTTTTTCCTTCTCTTCACGGAAATTATCCCTGCTGAACAACCACTCCTGGTCATCAAAATCCAACCACTCGGCCACTTTAGGCACAGAAAGTATCTCGCTCAGATACTTAGAGTCGCGATGTGCGAGCTTGGCAGATGCTTCAACTTTCTCCTTCACCCGCAAAGGAGCGGACACAGGCTTGCTTGAACAAGCATTTATTTGTTGAGCATCTAGCACACCATTAATCTTGGTCTCCTGATCTATCTTGCCGCTACTAGCTGCCCGCTGCCTTTCTGAGGCAAGCCAGACAGACTCTGAATTTGGTTCTAATTTCTTTCTCTCATGCAGGATTTGGTGACCAGAAGAAACCTTAACCTCCACCTCATGGTTGGTGACTACTACTGCCTGCTTTCCACATGAATCAAGGATAGTACTTTTGCTTGCTTCCAATTTCCTCCCATTTTCAACGGGCTGATGAGAGGAAGTCATGGATCTAGGCAACTTATTGGGCAGAATGTCATCATCTGTGACAAAGTTGAAAGAGTAAACTACATGGTAATATTAACCCAAAAAATATTAATATCTGGAAGCACAATATATCCCTGGAAAAAAGTCAAACCAAGAAGCCAAACACTAAATATCAGTCTGAAAATCCAGGATGGTGGTGGATCTAATTTCAGGTTGACAAAATTTTTGAAAAAAGAGAAAATAATCAGGGCACTTCAGGATGTCAAGACCTCAAGTTAGCGTGGACAAAATTTTGGAAAAGGGTGTAACCAGGCGCCCCCAAGAATGCATGGTCTTGGTTATGGAGCATCAAAGCACTGCAATGCCTCTATCACTCTCCTTGGGTGAAGAGCACACATTATGGTTCATGATTCTAAGCATAGGACACTAAAAGAGATATAATGCAATGAGAACATTATATGGTACAGGAAATAACTCACCATGTACAAATCCATTAATTTCAAGCTCCTTTCTTTTGCCAAGATTTCCATTGTAGGTGCTCTCCTTCAAAAGATTTGGATGCTTAATATTGCAACTATCCATGCCCTCTTTGCTGCTAACTCTCAATAAAGGCTGCTCTTTATTTGGCTCTTTCCCCTTTGCTTTCTCCTCCTTATCCTTCTCTTTCTTTGTGCCTTTATCCTTTGATTTGCTTTTCTTCTGATTGTCCCTGTCCTTGCTTTTTTCACCTTTACTATCAGTATCCTCATGTTTATGCTTCTCTTTCTTCTTCCTCTGCTTATTGTCATCCTTGTCTGTTGATCCAGCCACTCCAACACTTTTCTGACTCATTGCATTGGAATCACGAAGAAAAGCATTTTCTGTACCCATTGCCTCAATTTTGTTCTTTTGTCCATTAACATTCTTATCATCTTCTCTCTTGTTCCTGTACCTTTCTTTCCCTTCATTTGAGCCAATACTGCTCTCCAAAACTACCCCTGGATGTTCAACATTTCTTTGATCCATGACAGTATTACGCTGAAAGACTCCTTTCTCTCTCTTGTTCCTGTACTTTTCTTTCCCTTCATTTGAGCCAGTATTGCTCTCCACAACTACCCCCGGATGGTCAACGATCCTTTGATCTGTGACAGCATTACTCTGAAGTACTTGATTCTCTCTCTTGTTCCTATACTTTTCTTTCCCTTCATTTGAGCCAACATTGCTGCCCATAACTACCCCTGGATGGTCAACGATCCCTTGATCCGTGACAGTATTACTCTGAAATACTCGATTTTCTCTCTTGTTTCTGTACTTTTCTTTCCCTTCATTTGAGCCAATATTGCTCTGCACAACTACCCCTGGATGTTCCACGTTCCTTTGCTCTGTGACTGTGTTACTCTGAAATACTCGGTTTTCTCTCTTGTTCCTGTACTTTTCTTTCCCTTCACTTGAGCCAATTTTTCTCTCCACAACTACCCCTGGATATTCAATGCTCCTTTGATCTATGACAGTATTACTCTGAAATACTTGGTTTTCTCTAGCTCCACCTTCATCTCTGATTCTCTTGTCCAACTCCAGCAAAAATTTAGTCTCTGTAGCATGACCCCTGTGCAGGTTGTCAGAACCAAGCTTCTGACCATTTAGGGCTACCTGTTGTCCTGAAGTATTTTTCTCATCAAGGGTCTTTTCCTTCTCTTTATCCCTATCATTATCCTTCCTGTCTTTGTGCTTCTCCTTTCGGTCCTTCTTTTCTTTATGTTTCCCATCACTTCTCTCTTTGTCTTTTTTCCTTTCTTTTTTTTCTTTGCTCTTCTGATCTTTCTTACTCTTTTTCTCTTTGTGTTTCTCCTGAAAAAATATACGTATATATATTTGAACTGAGGACATCACCTTACAGGAGCAGAATCAAATGCTAACAAAAAAATGCAAGGAAAAGTAATACAATCTGTAAATACTTGAGATAGGTTGTTCAAGCAATGGCTTCAAGTTACAGGTACCCAAATGAGCACGCAGTAGACAAAAAGATCAACAGTTGTTAGCAGAACATATCCAAAGGCACAACACCATTAAATTGACTTGAATAACCACTAAAAAAAAGTAAGATGAAAGAACAAAAAAACAGTTAGTTATTAAGGCATGTAGTTATAAGGCTGTTGTAGGATAAACTATAACTTAGCACACAACAAACTATTTTTAGGAAGTTGAACATCCATGAAGCTATACAACTGAATCAAGTGCATTAAGTACGACAACTAAATTTCTGATGAGGACAGTTACAGTTATGATAGTTATCCAAAGCCAAGAGATGCAACAGAGTTAATAGTTATAATGAAATAGAGGGGAAATATAAGCTATATATCGTGGTACTTCTTACTAACAGGAGATCTCAGCTCTACTCATGTCCATTACTAACATATTGGAAAAACTATCATGCAGAAACAAGCTAGTGTCCCAACAAAGGCTATGAACCTGACTCATTTTGTGAGATCATTCTCATCGGTCTAACCTTTAAGAACTCTGCATTAGCAGGATCAGCACTGAGCAGGTGTAGATGTCTTTTTCTCACAAATAATAATATTAGCTAACAAATTAGTGAAGTTCTCATTGTTCTGAAAATCCATAGATTTTTAGGTTCTTTCTCCCTCTTCAATGTCTTGAACGAGGTTTAAAAGAGTTACCAGATTGAGAGGTCAACGAAGATTATATTCCTTTCTAATAATAACAAGGCTGATGATTTGTGCCTTGCATATTTTCCAAAGCATTCATGCCACCATAAAATAAATGGGGCCCAAGGCCAGCAGGACAAAAATCTAACTAAAATTTGTAAGTTCATTTAAAGCAAGAAAGATTGGAAAAAACAAGAGATGGAAAAACAAGGAATTTGAGCCAACCAATGCGCATAAAATATGAAAACCAAAAGTTACTAGTAAATAAGGGAGCAATCAATGAGAGATTGAAAAAGTATTTCTGGAAACTATTCAATGGGCATGGAGAAATAAATATTATGTTGTGGTACTGTAACAATCCAGAAAAATATAGGAATTATATGTTCTACGGATGTATTTGTCCAAAAGAAGTAAAAAAGCAATAAAAAAAAGTAAAATGTGGTAAAGCGGTGAAATCGAATAATATCTCAATAAATGCATAGGAGAAGAAGACATTTTATGATCAACGAAACTATTTAATGTAATCTTTAAATAAAAAAGATGCCTGGTGAATGGAGAAAGAGCACCCTATAACCTATTTACAAGAAGACAGAAGAAGTTTAAAGTGTGAAAGTTAGAGAGATACTAAGCTAATGAACCAACTATGGAACTTTGAGCGAGCAATTATATAAAGTTCAAGAAGAGAAAGCATGGCATCTGAAAATCAAGCTGGTTTCATACTTGATAAGTCAAGAATGAAAGCTATATACTTGCTAAACCGCTTCACAGAAGGGTCTAGAGAAAAACAAGAAGATTTACACATGGTGTCTTGTAGATTATAAAAGAGCTCGTGGCAAAGTCCAAAGAGGAGTCTTATAAAAGATTTCAGATCAAAAGGGAGTCCAATTTGCTTAAATGCTAGTTATTAAAAATATGTATCATAAAGCAAAAAAGTATGCTAGAACTTGTAGAGGAAACACTCAAGTCTTTCCCAATTACAATTGGATTACAACAAAGATCCACCCTATGCCCTTATCCTTCAATAAACTTGTCTTTTTATTTGACAAATGCCTTCTTCTTAAGAAAGGTACTGGGTTCCAAATGTCTTCTTCTATAATAATTTCAGATTCTAAAATGTATCATCTCTAAAGAAATCTTGTTAAGATGTTTCCCAGTCCCTCAACTCCAGAACTTTTCCATTCAATATTTATTCAACAAACAATTTTGAACACTGAATGCTTCCTTCTGTTTTGTGTCAAGGTGCTTTACTCCATTTTTGGAACTAGGATTTGATTTCTCAAAGGAAAGAAAAATGGTGTCACTTAAAAAACGCATACATTTTTTATGGATAATAAAAGTCAAAAAAAGAAAAAGAAACTAACAAATCCTGGGAAGATGTCTATATCTTTTCTATCCCGACCAAAAACATATATAAATCCATTTTAAATTCATTCCTTTTCCTTTCTTGATTAGATCATCCTTCTTTACCCTCCAGAAGTCAAAGTCCCAGACATAGCATAAACAACCTTCAAAAGCTTGGTACAATTTTCCAATATTAACAGAATTAAGCTATGCCAACCATGTGATCCAAGAGAGATAGTTTAGCCATAGAAATGAACATACTGGAGGTGGCAAAGGCAATGAAATAAAGGTATTCCGTGTAAACCTTTGTTAGCAAGCCTGTATCACCAAGTCCAGCCTTCTCATATCCTGGAGGTGGGAAAGGAAAGCAGCGAGACATTGCGAGTGATCTTTGAGACAGGTAACCGAAAAACTTCCACCAATAAAAATGCTTCACCTAGTTTCCCGTATCGATATTCCAACACAGGAACAGAACACAAACTTCTCTCCCGTCCATGCACCATGTCCTTGCACTCATTTCAAGCTCAATTCTGCGCCATGATCACCTCAAAATTCCCCGAACCAAATATTTCAAGAAATGTTTTCCTACTCCAAGTCGAGATGGATACGTGCAGCTGAAACCAGTGCAAGCCCAGTCGACTCTATGCCACTAAGAATGATCTCAACAGATTTACCGACAGATGAAAAGGGTTGCCAGCAATCTGATCCTCTGTTGGTCCTACAAGGCGATCAGAGTAACATCACCTGCCCATTATGAAAACCGATATCAGGACCATATCTCGAGGACAAATATGAACAACTTGCAGTAGAAGAGAACAATACTATAGTGTTGAAATCTAAGAACTTGCAAAATTTTCCCACCGCCTACCGAGGTTCTGCAAAGAGTCTAATTGAACCGTTCAAAGCCAAACAACATCCATCAATCTTTTGCAGATTCTATATGCAAAATTCAAGGAAGAACCACTGAATCCAGAAAATCAACACTCAGCAAATCCAGTACTAGGTATACAGAATTCAACTGAGAAATGCCCCTATCATCCCCCAATGCTCTCCTATAACTTGTGATCGTAACCCTAATAGTTCAAGAAAAGGGAATTAGGGTTTCATCGAGTGAAGATCCGATCAAACCCCAAGACCATCAATCATGTACAGAAAATC
Organism: Diospyros lotus; assembly: GCF_014633365.1. Classification (NCBI taxonomy): domain Eukaryota; kingdom Viridiplantae; phylum Streptophyta; class Magnoliopsida; order Ericales; family Ebenaceae; genus Diospyros; species Diospyros lotus. Next base: position 284,484 of record NC_068349.1, on the reverse strand, counting down.
AAAACCCTAATTTCAATTCACCACCCAAACGATATGAAATGTATACTGGTAAGACGCATATAGAAACAAAAAAGAAAAAAAAGAGAGAAGAAGACGAAGAAGACTGAAGAAGAAAACCCAGATTAGGAAAAAGAAAGAAGTTGCAGAGAACAAGTTTTGGGGCTCGGCGGTGGGAAACAAGTGATTGGAATAAATTAATAGCGAAATTTTTGAAAAAGAATACTCTATAATTTCCAAGAACTGGTCACGTAACGAGTAGACACAGTGCAAATCAAAGAAAAATAGAAAGAATGAAGCGAAAGATAAATCTCGAAGTGTCCCTCTCTCTTTCGCTCTATCTCTCTCTATCTCTCTCTGTGGGTAATCTACCTCTTTCTCTATTGTGCATGTATATACATATTGGCGTATGTATTGATAGTTTCAGATCCTTTTTTGATAGGTGTGTTCCCCTCGCAGAGCCGCCCGGCCCTCTCCCTCTCTCTCTCTCTCTCAAAAGAACCCAAAAGTGAGAAGAGAAGCTACGATGAATGGGTAAATGCCCAATTTATACACAGATAGAGAGAGAGAGAGAGAGAGAGAGAGAGAGATAAACGTGTTAAAAAAAAAAAAAAAGAGGAATTCTGATATAAAGAGAGGAAATTCCAGTGGTAGAAATAAACACGGAGAGAGAGAGAGAGAGAGAGAGAGAGGGTGTGTTTGGATGTGTTGAATTCTTTTTGGATTTCATTTTTTCATTGGGTTTGATCGTTGTGTTGTGGATTGCTAATGTGACGAGGGGAGACACACATCCATCCAAGTCACAGTACTTGTGACGCCTATGGGTAAAGGGTTGCTTTCATGTTGTTTCACCTGCCAAAGCACACAGCCCCCCCCCCCCAAAACAAAAAAACACAGAGCTTTCCAAACATGTGGACTAGACTTTGAGCCCCAATATATATATATATATATATGATCAATATTTGCCCTATTCTTATTTATTATTACTTTGAGCCCCCAATATATATGATAAATATTTGCCCTATTCTTATTTATTATTGGGTACGGATAAAGAAAAAAAGCAAAATAATTTAATTTTACCGTTCCAAACTGTCAAATTACAATTTATAAAAATTAATGATTGATTTCGGTTATTTTTAAAAATTATCCGAAGTAGTTTGAATTCGATTTTTAGGTTCGATAAATAACTCAAAAACCGATCAACTGTAACGACCAATTTAATGTTAAGAAGTTCATTAATTATTTATCGTATATAGGATTTTTTTTTTTTTATAAAGCATTTATGTTCTTCTTGGTCCAAAAGGTGAAATCGCTCACCCCGAGCGCCCCTCACACCCGACTCAATAGAACGTGGGAAGAGGTTAATTATGGTGACCTAGCCGGATGCAATGACTAGATCTAGACTCACCGCGCATAAGGAGCCCCCCTCACTTTGGAGAGAGGTACTCCTACACTGCAGCTTACGAAACTCGATCCTTAATCTTAGTCCAAAATTCACCACGAAAGATACTTTATGCCCCCTTCTTGACCAACTAGACTACCCACATGGGCAGCATTTATGTTCTTCTTGCCATCATTGATGGTTGGTTACTTGTTTGCTCTGAGAGGACATTAGTGTTTGGAACTATGTTATCTCTTTTATAAAGGTTGTTTTTTTATTTATTTATTTATTTTTTTTGTTATAACTCAAACTGTCTTAATTATTAATTTATGATTTGTGCATACATACGGTGAATTGATAATAAGGAAGCAAACATATATACATGTAGAGAAAGAGAAAGAGAGAGAGGGAGAGATTTATCATTTTCTAAGTAAATATTATAATTTAAATATAATAATACAGGATTTACGCTATTAAGTTATTGTATTAAAAAAATTGAATAGGTAAACTCTTTATAATTATTATATTTGAATTAATATATCAGCATTGTTTAATATAAATTAAACAATATTATTGAAAAAATTAAAACTATATATATATATATATATACACTCTTAAAAGGATTAAACCCATAGACACTCTTAAAAAGATTAAACCCTAGTGAAAATGATTTTAAGATAAAATTAAAATAGTACATATTTCCATTTTCTGTTTTTCCTTGCATTTTGGGATGTAAGGGAGATTGTTTAATTGGGATGAGATGATTGAGATGGGTTTCATTGGCCGCGGTTTCCATTATTCACTCATTCCGTAACCATTTTAAAAATGTATTGTTAGCAACGAATAAAATTGGTTGGCAAAGTTGAAAATATGGTAACGACACATGTTTTACAAAAATATAAATAATAATAGGCAGCAGTTAGTTACCGCAATATTATCCCATTGCAAAATTTTGTTCATTATTATTGGAAAGGCATGGCTGGCGGTCTACTGGTTCTGGAAAGATGAGGAAATATATATATATTCATCTCATCATGGTTACATATGTTGGAATAAAATCAGAATTTGACTAGGATAATACACACGTTAATAATAAAACACAAACACAATTATTCAATAAAAGGAGATTTAAACAAAACATATAGGACCAAATTGAAGTGAGGTATGTGAAGTAAATCTCTTTATGATAGATTTCACTCTCTACTAAAAGATCAATAGATGTCCGTCTCTCAAGATTTAACACTTCTTCCAAGAATTAGTATAGCACAATACTAATCTTGATGGGTAAAACCAAACTTGATAGTACTCTTATTTTTGACTTGATAGAAAGATATTAGAATCTCTTATACTTTGAAAGTAATAGAGAATTATGAAAATATGTTAGAGAAAGAATGTATGAAATCAATAACTTGAATTGATTTTTGATAGAGAGAAGGGAATATGGGGGTCTTATTTATAGTTTTTAAGTGTCCAATTGTAAAAAGTCATGTTGTTTGTGTTGGGATCTCGAGTCTCAGCCCTTCAGATTTGGGACATGTTGGGCTCGGACAACAGCTTGAGCATTGGCGCAGTTGGCAATAATTTAAGGCAACTCGATAGCGATGAGAAACATGTTGCATTAGTTGAGACCCCAACCTACCAACCAATGGACCAGTTGGGCCAGCATGTGCCATTTAAGGCCACAATCCATAACTAGCCTGTATAATCAACCCATAAAAGGCCAGCCCAGCCTAGCAGGATGAGTCCCATAAGACCAGGCCCAATCCAGTAAGCCCATCAGCCCAACTCATGAAGCCCAATTAGAGAGAAGACCGATAGCACAAATCAGTTCACTTGATCTGACTTCCTTAATTGATCCTTTAATTGTTCTTTTATTTCAGTATTGATGTATTCTCTTTAATTCTAGCATTCATGTAGATGCTTCAGTTACATTTCTACATTCATGTACTTAGCATCTAGAGGGTCAGGAACAACCTACTATATAAAGCTTTGATCTGTCTTCTATTTGAGACTTTTGAAAAAATCTAAAAATGTATTTGCCAAAGTGTCTTCACACTTTTGATTTTTCCCCTCTATCTTGAAATAGTTAGGTGAAAATCAGCCTTCTGAGAACTAAGACATCTATCAGTTTGACCTAGTTTAATATAGATTTTCATATCGCATCCTTTCATATTTAGACGCGACTTGACGGTCCAAATTGCACACATATTTTTTCTTACACCTTTTACATCCAAATTGACATGTTCACTCACCTGCATCGCGTCCCGTATGAATAGTCACGTCCAATTTTGAAGACTTTTACAATTCACATATTTAAGACTCGTTAATTCCAACACCATAGATCAAAACCCCAACTCATGAATCGGTTTGATTACACTGCCCTGTGACGACCCTTCACTGTCACAACACAATATCCATTTGGAAAGGATTTATGTAAGCCCATGATGTATCAACAGCCACACTGCAAGTACAAGCAAGCCAATAGTTCGTGGTCGCCCAATCCTTGTTCCAAATCCATGGTGTAAATATAACTAGAATGTGAGCCAGCCATCATCCCGTACTCCGTTTCACTAATCATGCATGCGTTCTCTTCCATTGCAAAATCCTTGTGTGCCACACACAAGCATAGAAAACATGAAAATGAAACTAACAATGAGGAGGAGGCTCTCTCAACACAACAGCTGGTTGCCTGGTTCAAGCAGAACAAAGGGGTATTATCAACATCCAGAGTCCAAATGAATTCATTACCTCGTTTGGCTGGAGCTTGCAAGCAGTTGCAGAAGAATAATACTTGGGGCGCGTGTATGTAGACTTTACCCCCACTCCAGCTGTTCTTTTTGCATTATAAGTGGCCAAGTCAAATCAGGTACACTTCCCACAGTACATACACATCCACATCCACAGAACATTACATGGGACGCTCGCTAGCTAGCTAGCGCTAAGCTAGGGATTGTTTTGTTGTTCAAAATATTTTTTGTTTCTAATTTCTAATAAAACTTTAGTGTTCATTTTCTATAAATAATTTCAAAAATGCATTCAAATATAAAAGTTAAAAAAAAAAATCTAATTTTCTATCTAAGAAATTGTAATACATTTTCAAAAGAGAGAGATTTTTCTTTTGAGAAAGAAATAAAGATGATTTGAAGAAAATTTCGTCAAAAACCACTTTCTCCAAATCTTCACATTAGCAAGAAAAATTAAAAAAAAAAAAAAAACTTATTTTAGAACTATCCTGAAAATCTCAATTTTCTATCTAAAAATATTTGTATTTAAACAAGTTTCTTCACTTTTTTTTTTTATTTTCCACCACTAACCAAACCCTAACTAAATCTCCTTATCCAATTCTATTTCAAAGCAGCCAACATATTTGATTTGACAAACACCCTCTTGTTCCACTTAGAGAACACAATAGAAACAGAGACCAAAAAGGAAGATATTTGCTCAATGTATATACTTGCAAATTTAAAGTTCTTCGGAGACCCGTGTTTTTACATGTAAATTTCAAGGAAAAATAAGCTGTAAACAGTCCTAGTAGGCTTTTTTTGGGAGGAAATAATTACAAGTATACTCTCTACAATTGCTCCTTTCAATCATGTGAGCAACTTCTTTAATCCCTTAACGACAATGACCCTGCTGGAAGGGGGAAGAAGACATGGACAACAATGGTCGGTCTAAGATATGAGGCTGCAAAGAGGCGATGGTGAATCCAGCTGATTGTGGAACTCCAATTGTTGAATTTGGAATTGGACTGTTATGGAAAAAAACAGAATAATAAGACCACGCAAAATCCTAAACAACAGTAAGCTTCTATTAACAAATTATTTTAGTAGAACCTTTATTTGGCCCCTACAGTATTCCATTTACATCAGAGATATGCCACAGTAAACAATTTTTGTTGTACACCGTCCATAAAATGGACAACCATGGTTATGCCCAAGCCTTAAAATAGAACAACATAGCAGGCATCATTTGTATGTGCGTGTCTACGAGGGCACGCTACTCTCTGCGTGCCCATGAGAGAGAGAGAGAGAGAGAGAGAGAGCACATGCTTCATGTTTACACAGAACTTGGTGCCCACTCATTTGGGTTCAGCACAAACTACCCATGTTCCTTAATAGCTTGTTTGGAACCAATTCTTATAGAATTGGAATTCTAATTCCATTAGGATTATGACCATTTCATCTGGAACAGAACATTGAAAAATTATAATTGAATTCTAATTCTTATTTTTGGAACCAAGATGGAAATGAAATTAAGTCATTTGAAATTTCTTATATTACCCTTGACAACTCAATCAAACTAAAACGTTAACAGACACCATTAATGGTGAGAACCTAAAACCAAAGACCAAGTTGAAGAAACTAGCACTGATAAGTGAACTGGAAGAGATGACCTTTTATCAGGGGATATAACAACACGTCAGACAAAATAAAACAAAATAAAATAAAATCGGCTTCCTACTTCCAATTTAGTTCTAGGCAGGACCTAAAATGGCCAAAATGATTTTAAACATCAATGAGAACTCAAATTAAGATCAGTTGGGAAAGCAAGGTCAATAAATCTATGAAGTGGCTATTTGGATGCACTAGTAGTGTTATATGATGGTGAAGAAGAGGGAGAGAAAGAGAGGCATTTGGACTCACCTAAATGATAATGGCAAGGACGACTCCACTGGTGGGGTAATTCCATTGTGACCAGGAGAAAGCAGCGATAAAAAAACTGGAAACAACAAATCAGCAAGTCCTCAGAAACAAGGGCAACAATATTACAACAGCAGAAAAAGAACAAGTTTATGATTTATACACGACCATGAGGAGGATAAGCCTTGGCACAAAAACAAAAATTGTTAGCAATCACATCCTCAGGGAGAACACCCTTATCCATCAAGTTACAACTATGGCCCATTAGCACTAAAGGGAATATCAATTAACAGAAAAATTACCTGATTGTTCTGGATTATCCCGGAAACCAGAGCACACCAATATATCCTGCATAATGGAAATTCACAATTTCTAGAGTATTGTACGTGATTTCCTTCACAAGCAGAAATCTAATGTAAATTTTTTTCCACTGAATATCACAGGCTACAGCAGCATTTTCAGAATGTAGCTCTTCAAACTCACCTCTCCTGTACCTTTGGATGTTTTATGGGAAATGTCTGCAGGGAACGAATTCATATATCAAAAAGAATACTTATTTTGGAATATAATAGGTATAGAAAAATGAAGCGAAGAGGACCAGAGAACCAGTTCAAAGGAAGAAACAGAATACAAGGGTTAAATACAAAGGTCATATACCATCCATACTAAAGCTAAAATAGGCAGCATAAACTCTCTTGGAAATAATGAACATGCAATTGCAAAACAGTTTAAGAATAGATACATACATGGATATTCATTTCCCTCTGTCCCAAAAAAAGTGATGTCTGGGAAAATATAAAATTTTAGAAAACACAACAATTGCCAGTACTTCTTCCCTGTATCACACATTCAAAATTGACCCAAGAAAAAATGGAGATATATATTTGTTTTCAATTTATAGAACTTGCAGTGGTTTTGTCATAAGCGGCACATGAGTGATGTAAGATAATGGTGATGGAGTCTTCATCATAAACATGAATTTTTGAACAGACAAACATGCAAGACACTCAATTTTGGTAATTAATGGGGTTTACACATAATTTTATGCTTCAAAAATATTACCAAAACCCTGCAATAAGTTGTCCCACCAGAACAATTAACCCATATCAACTGCTTACGTCAAACAGAATTAACTGTTGTCTCCATCCATGCTTAAAGGCACCATTATAAATAAAGAAGAAACTCATTACCCAAGTTGGACACACTGGGTTTCACAGCCAGGGTCAAACCAAGAAAACAATCATCTGGTTGAGTACCAAAGTCCCATAGCTTCAACTCAAGATTTGGTGTAGGTCCTGTATAGAAATAAGAGAAGAATATAGAACGAGACAAGGTTTGTAAAAGAAATTTTGCAGTACTAGATATCTAGCTGCAGAGTTCAATATCATACTCATGCTGTTTAACTTCCACGAAAGGGGATCCCATATTGGACGAGAAATTCTCGGAGAAACCTATTTATTGGCACATGTTAGGTCCTCTAATAAAACAATAAAGAAACCTTCAGATAAACTTGAGATCACTGATTACATGAAAAAATGGATGTTGCAAGGATTGTTCAGCAGTTGGCCTCCTCAATGGATCCCACGAACAAAGTTGCTAAGCACAGTCGGGAAAGAAACAAAATCACAACCAAAATCAACTTTATTAATCAAATAGTATGTCAACTTTCAAGTAAACTATACATCCTGCAGCATAAAGCAACAACCTTGATCAGATCTACAGCTTCCAAGCTTGCATTAGGAATGATGTCTGAGAGATTAGCAGGCATAATCTACCAAGAACAAACGAGAAAAAAGTTAAACAATAATGAGGGGAGGAATATCATAAAATAGTATAAAAGAAACCACTACTCTGAACAAGAGATCACCTCTGAGTAACTAATATTGATAAGTAGTGAAACATTCCTTGCTTCAGGAAAGTCAGTCCAATCAGGTGTCCCAAGAACACAGCATATCTTGTATAATTGATCTAGTTCACTGAAAATGAAGGAAATGATATTAGTGAGACATAAGGAAAGGCCCTGATGAAGAAACTTTAGCATAATATGCAGCATGCAATTAATCAGGTTTCCCATTTAAGCTCCTAGTACAGGAAAACTCGGCGTGGTGACTTTATTACCTGACTATTACAGGATGCAGTTGCCAATCTCAGTGCAGTAGTGGATTAATAATAAGAGAACATTTTTGCAATCATCTTAGATGTGAAGAAAACTGAATGTCAATTAAGGTCATGAAATTACCTTTCACCAGGAAAAATAGGGCACAAAGTGAAAAGCTCAGCTAGGATTGCACCAACAGCCCACATGTCTGCGTTTAATTATCAGTCATCAGTTAGCAAGAAAAACACAACCAAGAGCTCATAGCTTAAATTTATGAACTTGGAAAGAAAATAGAACTGAAAATATCAAATTAAATTTATTACCAAATGCAAATGGCTCGCTAAGTTATTCACTTGCATTGTTGATCTATCATTTACAAAAGTATGTTTGGAAGAACCAATTTATGGACTGCTTTTGGCAAAGTTTAAAAGACCCTACTACTACAGTCACACCTCTAATTCAGCTGACCAGGCAGTTTTGGGTCAAAATCCTTTTAATGAAGTTTATAAGCACGTCTAGAAATCAGCCAGGCTATCTATTAAACTAACATATCAACTTCCACCAAAATATAATAGTTGTCTAGGACAAGAGTTAATAGGAAACTTGGCCTATACCCAGGTCCATCAAACACAGTATACTGGCAAAAACTATCTGTATTTATACCATGGTACACTGATTTTACCATTTTCTGATAAAGAAAGCAACGAAATGAAAAGAGAAGTCATATTATTGTGAAACCAAGCATTAAGTATGCACGCTTCAACCTGCATGTTACTATATGATTTTCCATTTAAGATTCTAAAAAGCAGATCAACTTCTTTTCTAAAATTTTGTATATTATAAGCATAAATCTCCAGCTCTAGTGCCTTTTTCTTTCCATTGTTCAGTTTTGACAAGATTCTTATATATTAAATAAACAAAAGAAACAGCATGTGGATTTGCAACTCCAACTCACATTTCATGTGTATATATGGAGTATGATGAATAATTTTTATTTTTCTATGCATATTCACCTTAAAACCAAACTCTGGGGCACTCTAAGTACATTGTCTGTCAATGGAACATCATGTATAATCCTTAACCTGTTCATTCCTAACTTGTGTAAAACATTATGAATAGGTTCATGTCATATAAATGACAGCCCAAATGGCTAGAATTATTAGGTTCATTGCACAGAACTTGTGAATCGCAGCAGTAAGTGGACAATATAACTGTACCTTTGACTCAACCATATGAAATTAGTTGTAGGCAATGCTTATTAACGGTTACTTTTAACAGAGCAGACATCAGATGGTTATTATCACTCGTAAAATATCAAGGTATTCTAAAGAAATGGGGTTAGCACATATATGGCTTCTTTGACAGAATTCAACTGTCATCAGTTAGGGAACGTTGATTGGAAACCCAAAGAAAGAAAGGGGAAAGAAGGATGTTATGTGAAACAAACATTCCGAGATATATGACTAGTTCATACATGATCAACCAAACAGTCCAAACCAGAATGTAGTCCATGCAACACATTGGTAAGTTTAAAGTGCAGTTTCTTCAACATCTAACAAGATATTGAGAAGTTTCAGAAATTAAAGGCATATTACATACCAATGGCAGGAGTGTACGTTGAGGACTGCAGCAAGACTTCTGGTGCTCGGTACCTTGTACAAATTAACTTTGGTAGTAAGTTTCCATTTCAGTTGGAAAATGCAGTCAGGTTGTACAAATTCATGTTTTGAATAACAGATGGTATATTACTAAAGAAAGAAGCTGAATCAATTGAATTATAAGTAAGAACAATCACATATGTGCAACTAACAGGATAAAAATATCATCATAACTTACCACCGAGTAGAAACATAATCTGTAAAAGGGGGCATTGATGACACTTCCCTAGCTAGTCCAAAGTCAGCAATTTTGATGACATCATTTGTCACTAACAAATTCTCTGAAAGGCAAAAAGATATATAATTATACATCTTCCATGGATTCCAACCCCCATGAACAGAGCCATAAATTATGGAAGGCTACTGAGATAAGATCCATACCAGGTTTTAAGTCCCGATGGAAATATCCAGTTGTGTGCATGTGTGCTAGTCCTTGCAGCACCTGCACCATAAAAGCTCTAATTTCTTCCTCTGAGAAGGGCCTATGTTGTCTCCTCATTATTTGGTACAGGTTATATTCCTGAAGAGAAGGCCCAGATTCAAGCATCATAATATTATAATTCATATTTCATACCAGTAGGTATCTCACCATTTCATAGCAAAAATAACTTCTGTATAACCAGTGTTAAGAGATGGAGTTCTTATTTATACTCATGGGAGTGGTCTTGCCAAAGTATGATGTGATTTCGCGCTTGGAGATTTATACTCTCAGGTTCTTTTGAACAGGGTTTGCACCAACGTTTATTTATCAAAAGAAACACACAACCATAATTCTACAAGTTGTCATGGACGTCCGTTTCACCACTACTAAAAGAAATACCCTAACTTGCTAGTCAAAGCATTTAAAATTAGAAAACAAAATAACTTTCCACCTTTCCTCAACTAGTATTTCTCCAAGATTAGTAACAACAGCACATAATTAACAAAAAATTATTATGGAACAAGTTTATGTGAATAGTGCATATCAGATGCCTAACAAGCAACTGCAGTAACTACAGAGAGAATGCCATCCAGCAAAACATACAGTCAAGATTAATATAAAAAGTTGAAGAGATGATCAAGACAAACTGAACTTGAGCCTTGTGAAAAGACATTCACAGCACATTATGCACACCAGCCATCATTCATGGGAGAAGCAACATATTATTGTTTTCATAATCTTAAAAAAAAAAAAAAGAAGTTTAAGACACAAAGGGAATGCATTGTTGATATCCTTAAACAATATCATCGATAGCCAATTAATTAACCACAAAAAGACTTGGATTTTGTTTCTCAGAACATTTTAACAGAAAAATTCCCCACAATTACAAATATCAGTACCAGAAGAACCTTGATTACTTTGGGAAATTCTGCAAAAATCTCATTGCACAACAAAATTGATAAATTCAATCCTACAAGTCAAAGAACCGTGACAGATTTCTATTCACCAAAAAGAAAAACTATTTCCAGAAAGATGTAATGATTCTAAATAGCTCCAGCTTTCTACTTGAATTTTTTTTTTTTCAGCTTTCTACTTTTTACTCATATGGATGTTAGAAAAATACTCAGCTCAGCTCTTTTAAGATTCAACGTTGTTGGAAATGATCAAGAAAAAAACATTTAGGAGGTAGGAAACTATGATGGAAGATCTCATCATAACTGAAGCTTAAGCAATAGCATCACTTTTAAATATACTGTGCATAAATATCAAAGCAGCAGCAAAAACTTGGAATCTTTGGTCATTACATTTAACAGTTAAAATAGCAGAAATGGCAAACATTACCATGTAATCAAATATGAAGAAAAGCTCATTGCTTTCCCTGACAATCTCCTTCAACTTTATGATGTTAGGATGGTTTAATTTACGAAGGGACTGCAGAATAACAGAAAACAAAAGGCATGTTATCCTGCATAATTCACATGTTTGTGTTTATGTTTATGTAGTGCTTCCTAAACAAGAAGATTAGCAATCTGACTGGTGCACAATGTGCAATATATGGTATATACCATTTAAAGTATGGCAACAATCACATACCTTAACTTCTCGTAGATTCATGCATTCTTCCCAGGAATAGAATTTCCTCTTCATTTTCTTTACTGCAACCTGTGAAAAATCTAATCAATCTTCTAATAATTGCCACTCCAAAAGCACAGAAAGTCATTCTAAACCACAAGTGAGTGAGCCAGACAGGAGAACAGAAAATTTACTAAATGATCACATGCCAAAGTACAAGGAAATGAGATAACAAGAATAGAACAAGTTATGACAGGTGACAGCATAGAGAGTTTCAACCACGGAATACCCAAAAGCACCACTAGTTAATTAGGAAGGCATGAACCCAACACAAAAGCTTGTAGTAAATAAGAGTTAAGGTCAATTCTAGGCCTGACTGTGTCCAGGAACCATTTGGAACCCTAAGTTTGTCTGAAGAAACCATGAAAAAACACCACAGTAGCCATCTAACACATAGTTGTCTATACTGTACTGGACAAAGAACCTGATTTGGTATTAGTATTACAGAATACATGTAGCTGATTTTTATAACAATTTTTCTTATATAAAATAAGTCATGAAAAACATGTAGCTGATTTTTATGTACAAATATAACAATTTTTCTTATATAAAATAAGTCATGAAAAACATGTAGCTGATTTTTATAGACATTTAAAGTGTTGAAGCTCATAAACCAATGAAAAAATATAACATTCAAAATTTTCAAAAATACAAATCAACATTCATAACACTTAAAATTTTCAAATATACAAACCGACACAACAGATAACCTAATAATTACAAGACATGTTCTTAGAAGGTTAGTTAATTTTATTTATTTTCATTGAACCATTTTCACAAAGAAGTCCTCGTTTTTCAGTAATTTCATAGAAATATCCCTGCTGAATTTCTCATTGTTCTTCACAGCAAGCTATACATGACTTGGAAGAATCCAATTCTTCTTGTTATCCCCTGCGGCAATCCCTGCTAGCTCAAGAACCAATCTATGCCAAACAGATAACAGACACCCTCTCTGTTTCCCAAAATCTCAACAAAGAGATGATCATCAAAGATTGAACAAGCTTGGATTCAAATCACCTTCCTGGGTTTCATCACCTGATAAAGCTTCCCCAAGAAAAAAACCATGGAAATTACTCTGCAACGAGATAATGAAGAATGGTGGAGAGGCAAACAGGGGCAGCATCAATGACATGATCAACTTACTTCTTGGCCTTGAATAATCAAGCAATTTGACCAACAGGGAATTAAAGACCATCCTTCAGCAGTCTGGAAATTGACTTAGATGACTTGATCTTGCCTCTGCAATCTCTGATTGAAGATTGACCTTCCATGCTCAAAAAGGACGGGTAGCTTTGGTGCCCCGGTATTGGGATGTCCTGGTCGGTACCTCCAGTACCAGGAAGTACCCATGCCAAAACAAAATAATAGTTCTTGCATACCAGAAAATGTCTGGTATGGTACAGTATTAATAACCTTGGTCTTAAACCAAGATTATTTTAACAGAGGTGTAAGTTGCTTTATAAAGTGTCAGTTCACGTTCAAAAGTGGATTAAATCCATTTTCACATATGCATACAAAACCCAACTACACTTAACCATAGGTTTTTCTTATTTGAAACATATACATAATTAAGTTTCCACAACTACATTGAGATTATTGCACAGGATATGTAATTGAGAAAACAATCATACCATGAAGAATACCAACAATTGTCACTGATCACAAAGGTACCATCAACTAACTATTCATATGTGACTATGATGATTCAGTTGTGTTAAAGGGGAAAAGGGGCTAGAGGGGAGGAAAAGTGTACGTTCCTCTTGCTTCACCTAGTTGCAAAATGAATAATTCTTCATAGCTGGTTAGTTACACACACCATCTAAGGAAAAATTTACTCCAATACTTCTTGTGTTTTCCAAGAATGTCTTGATTATCGTTGATACTTCTGGACATAACTTATATATTCGCTTCGCTCTTCAACTAATTGAAGAAAATAAATCAGGAAGTAATTTTGTATCGGCAATAAATGCCATGAACAGTTAAAAATATAGATGCATGATCCTCTCAAGAAAATAACCACTTACAATCTCAGATGTTTCCATATTAATAGCTTTATATACACTGCCACATGTACCATCTCCAAGCTCCTCCATAACTTTATACCTGAAAGAATCATGGACCAGATAACAAGCCTAGTGATCCCGAAGTCAAAAGGCACCAATGGATTTTAAAATAGATGTCTATAAACACAAAAAATACCTTTCCATGGTTAAAAATTCTGGCAAACAGTAAGTCTCAGTTAGTTCAACAGACTTCCAACCTCCAAAGAGAGGTTTCTAGACTGGCAACACAGTGGTTTTCATTTTCTGGTAGATACATGGTAGTGCTAAAATGTGGCATAAAACACAAGAAGTCGCTAAAAACCCACTTCTCATTGCTGAAGAGATTAAACAGGTACAAAAAAATCACCAACATGCTTGAATGCGGCCTCTACAAGCTGCAATCAGATAATATACAAACTCCTTTGATCTAAGAAATCCCTGGCGTAACTTCAGCAGGTGAAGAGTTTGACATAGTCCAAGAATGCACAAACTTCAGAGCAAACAATGACCTTCTGTCAAAACAATGGCACAAATCAGCTACAATTAACATAAGGAATAAACAGGACACCACCCAACAGAATCCTTTAATATGAAATTTGTCGAGTGTTAAAATGGTATTTTTGCTAGGAAAGAGCAGGTGTTCTTCAGAATGTCAATTTACTACCAAATTACAAGAATGTTAACATGTGTGTAAAAAAGATTCTCATCGCAATAAGATGCATGAAAAGATATATTGACTATTAATCAAAATTGCCTTAGAGATGAAGTCACTAATTGATCAGATTAGTAGATACATATTTCTGATTTGAGCGTTGCCAAAGTCATATTTAATTACGAGACATGATTCATAAATTTTCCGAACCTTGTACATTAGGGGAAAATAACGAAAACTGAGTTTATGTAAACACCGAACTCCAATGATCATGCTAACAAAATCTCTAAGCGTCAATTAACAGCGACAGGAAGGGGAAACAAACAGTCCAGGGTGAAAGAAAAGGCACAGACGCATGCAATACCAAGAAACACACACGAGATAAGGTCGAAAACAGTCAAAATGCAATTCGAATTGCAGATCATATGCTAATCAGAATACTCCGAATCAAGCCCTAGAAACACGAAAATTGGCAAATACACACAAGATTGTGCGATAAAAGAAGTTGAACTCACCATCGATCTGTTGAAGGTGTGCCTTCACATAACAGACGAGCGAAAAGAGAGACTAAGAAAGAAAGAAAGAAAGAATTGCAGAGAGATATGAAAATTCGTAGAATCGGGACGGCGTCGAAAGCAAGAGACGGAGCTTTTGTGTGTGTGAGAGAGAGAGAGAGAATTGGATTTCTGATAACAGCCGAATCCGGGGAAGAAGCGAAGCAGAAGGAAGAAGCCAAAGAAATATGAAATTATTATTATTTTCTCAACTTTAATAAGGCGAAACGATCCTACTACAAAGAATAAGAAATTCAAATAAAATATTTAATTAGTAAAATAAATGAAAGAAATGCTGGTGCCTCCTGCTGGTGGTGGTGCTTGAGCTTGTGGTCCCGAAGATAAGGAAATTATCCGTGAACATTTACCGAAATGCCCCCCTACTTAGTCCATATTCACGGTCATGCTTTCCTCACCCATCGCCTATGGTCCCCATCCCATGCCACGACAATAACGTCGCCAACTTTTAAATAAAAGATAACGTGAACGCAATGCAACTTGTAAATTTCCTTGTTATTTGTTTGTCTGCTTGTCGCATAAGCAATTATTAGGATTTAATTTAATTAAATAATGTTAGGAGTTATAAATGTTACGTCTCTTCATTAAAAAATTTAAAAAAATTATGTGTTATTATTTTTTCTATTTAATATTTTTTTTAATAAAAATACAATACATTAACATAATTCCTAACATTTAACGAGATCGAATACATAAATTGTAATTCATTAATTACTTTTATTTATGGTGATGTACATACATTTAAATAAGAGAAAAAAGTTGAACATGGATGGTATACCCCTTACTCTTAACTATTGGAATTGATTAAGCAAGCTGAGATGGTTGCATCTAATCTGTAAATTGGAAGCATTTGAAGACCATCATCAGCCGTACATGCAAATATACAGGGGGATCAAATTTAACAAAATTCAAGTTTTACCATGGTGAAAGAGAACTCCCAATAGCACTTAGCTTTCGTTGAATCGGCCACAAACGGTTCCCCCAAAACCATCAGCTGAATCAGCATATCAGCTGGAATGCAGCTTGATGAATGAATGAATGAATGAATGTATCATGCATGTTGCCAGTCAAGGGAAGACTTAATTGACTGATCCCTGCTCATATGGAGAAACAAGATGTCCCCTGCTCTTCTTAGTTAGAAGAAGAAATGGGATAAAGATTAAATACATGGCCTATCATCCTGATGCATCTGCTCAACTAGTTTTAAAAGCTCGAGGAGTTGACAGGGTTCATCTTCCTTTACTAAGAACTCGACATAGGGTGCTACTGCAGCTTTCTCCTCAACACCAGCATATCTGATGAGATCAGAGACTAGTCTTTTAGCTTCTTCCACCTTTCCTGCTTTGCGAAGCCCATGTATCACAGAACAGTATGATGTATTAGGTGGAAGAAAACCATTATGGAGAATGAGTTTTATGAACAAGAGGCAGTCATCGAATTTCTGCTCCTTGCACAAGTACTCGATGATCAAAGAGCAGAGAGCTTTGTCAGGACAGAGACCATGCGCCGCCATATATTGGACAAGAAGACCTGCCTCAGACATTCTTCCCACTTTGCATAAGCCCATACCTAAGAAATTATACAAATCCATAGAGGAGCCAATGGATTCTTTGATCTTACCAAGAATGTCAAAAGCATCATTAATGCTTATTTGCTTGAAAATGCAGTCAGAAATGCAATCCTCACAATTCTCCCTTATAAGGGAGGATTTAGCACCCAAATCATGCAAAGTACTCACAGTTCCTGCATTTAGTTCTCGGGATGAAATAACAAAGCCTGCAAGCAGTGCATTGTAGATTTGGCTGTTTGGTTGGTTACCATTTTTTACCATGGCACTGACAATCTTAAGGGCACAATCAAATCTCCCGGCTTTAACATGTGCCTTTACCAATATGGTATATGTAATGTAGTTTGGAGATAATCCTAAGAGGGATATCTTGAAGAGAAGAGCCACAGCTTCATCCAATCTCCCTTGCTGACATAGGCTATGGATCAGAACAGTGTAAGTATAAACATTTGGGAGACAGCCAACTTGTTTCATTAGACCTAAGATGCCTAAAGATTTCCTAGTGTCACCTGCTCGGCAAAGTCCATCAATTAATATTGTGAAAGTCACAACAGATGGAACTAAACCATACTTTACCATCCTGCCCAATATGAAGTTTGCTTCGTTCATCCTATTTTGTTTGCTAAGTACATCAAGGAATAAATTGAATATATGTGGACTAATCAAACAGCTGGGGTAAACCATTCTCTGAAAAAGCCAAAATGCAGTTCCGGCTTCACCAATCTTGCAATACCCATTGATAAGAGCAGTAAATGTTACTTCATCAGGAGATATTCCCTTCTTCATCATCAAACCCATGATCCCATTTGCTTGCACAGGTCTCCCTTGTTGGCAAAGCCCATCAATCAGCGTTGTGTAAGTAAAATCATCAGGTTCAAGGCCAATTGCTTCCATCGAATTCAATATTTTGAACGCCACACTAAGTTGTCCGTCCTCGCAGAATCCATCGATCAAAATGTTGTATGATATTCTGTTGGGCAAAAGGCCATTATCAATGACTCTTCTAAATAGCAACATTGCTTTGTGAGGTTTATTTATTTTGCACAAACCTTCCATTAGCTCATTGTAGGTGCGGATATTAGGCTTGCAGTTTCTCCTTTCCATCACACTAAGTAGCTCAAATGCAGACACGACTCTCCCTTCCTTGCAATAACCATTGATTAAGGCATTGTAAGTTATGGTGCCGGGAAACAACCCTTCTTTTAACATCTTTCTGAACATCCCATTAGCCTCCTCAATCCTTCCTTCTCCACACAACCTGTCTATCAATACAGTATAAGTGTGATTATTCGGTACACATCCCTTCATGGCCATCTCGTCAAGCAAACCTAAAGCCTTGTCCGTCGATCCACCATCACAAAGAGCTTTAATGAGGACAGTATATGTACGTGTACTTGGCTGGCAACCCTTTTTACTCATTTCTTCCTTCAACTGAAATGCTTCTTCAATCCTACGGGCTTCACATAGACCATGGATTAGTATCGAGTATGTGACACTGTTGGCGTTGCATCCATCTTGATTGGGCATTATATCAAACACTCGAAAGGCCTCTTCGAGATCACCCATCCGGCAACTCCCCAACACCAGAGAGGTGTAAATATGAACATCAAAACGAAACCCAACTTTCAAAACTCTGGATAAAAACATTTCAGCAGCTTCAACGAAAGCACTTTTGCACAAGGCACTAACAATGGACCTGTAGTCGACAATGCCAAGGACAAATCCATCACCCACCATTCTCCTATAAACAAAAAATGCGGACATACCCATGCTCAACTTAGCGAAACACATTAAAAGAGTGCTGTAACAAGGATAATTAAGCCTAAACCCAGTATCTCGCAAGTCGTCAAGCGAACCCATTAACTTCAGAGCCTCATCCTCGCTATTACTACACTCTTTAATCAAGAAAATTACGGCCCTATGTGCAACAGAAAACAAATTACGAAGTACCAATAACTTGAGAAGATTAATTCTACTATCTAAATCATAGCAATATGTGGATTGCTTGCTTACCCATCTGAAAAATCGGACCCCGAGCTCAGGCTTGTCACTATGCTGTGCAATAATATTGGAAGCAACATGGGGAGGAAGGTGAGAAGCCAGCGATTTTAGGCGGTTGCTTTTTTCCCAATTGGGTTGGTTCATCGAAGCCGAAAAGAGACGAATGGTATCACTATCATCCAAGGATGCTGGAACAGTTGGGCAAGATGAAAGAGAAATTGATGAGAACATTGAGACAGGATGTTGCTGTGCACGAGAATGCTTCAAGCACAACTCTAGAAGCTTATTCGTGCGAATCAACATGCAGATGCCCATACATACACGTTTGCATGCTGGAATGGGAGCGAGGGCAAACTGAGAAAGGCGTTTGCTTTTGATTTTTGAACCGGGCAGGTTGCTACTACCGCGCCAACGCCACCAAGGCTGAGGCTTTATGAACCCAAATGATAATCGTTATTCTCTTCCTAATAACCATTTTTTATATAATATTTATCTACATGTTGAGTTATATCACCAATAAAACATTTCTTAAATTTATTCATAATTATAACTTTTGTAAAAAAATTTATATTTCAATATAAATGATGTGATCATAAATATGGTTATAATCAAATCAAATCAAGTTAAATTTTATTGAGTTTCAATTAGACTTAAACTCAATTTATATAAATCAATTTAGGCTCGACTCGTCATGGTTGACGAGTTGAACTTGGGCTTGAGTTCAACACAAGCTCAAGTGTCTATTCAGATTCGTCAGAATTTGTTATTTTGCTTAAATTTAATTTTTTATTTTATTTTAATATATATATTATTAAGTTAAATAATTAAATTAATATATATAATAATTTTAAACACATTCAATTTAATTATATTATTATAATAATTCAAAGTTTGATTATTTATGTTAAATAATATATTTATAAATTTATAAATAATATATTTATAAATGAGTTTGGTAACGAACTATTCATGAACTTCTAATCGATTATCTTTATTAGATTCCAATTGATCCTATGAATATTCAAAAGTTTTAAATTGAATTTGTTTATGAGATTTAACGAGTCGTATTTTATTGAAGTTAATCTCAAGTCATTTACAAATTGAGTTTTGAAGTAAAGTTTAAATTTAGCTTATTTACTTTAATAAACAAAGTTGAACGAGTTTTTGTCAAACTAAAGATTAGAATGAATCACTAGTCAAGAAGTTGACTCATTTGCAACTCCAATGACAAAATGGGGTTTACCGGAGTTGGAAGAAAGTCAATTTTCTATGGTAGGTTACCACAATTTGATTCTTTCTACAACTTAATTTTGTACTTTAAAAAGATAAAAATAAAAAATTTCAAGCTCATATATTACATATAAGGATATCAAAGGGCAAGACGGCAACGTTTCTGTAAATATTCTTTTGTACGAATAGCATTCTTTAAATTCCTTACTGTTCTGATCTTTCCAAAACAGGAAAACATAACAAGTCAACTAAAGAAGCCTGCCTTATTATAGACCAACACCCAAATCAACAGTATTATTTGTATACAAAATACATGTATCTGCAAGACTACAACTGACAACCAGCAATAGCATGAACAAATATGCGGAAACACAAGGCAGTATTACACATTATATCATCGAATAGCTACACATGCATACCCATACCCATACCCATACCCATGCCCTCTTCTTTTAGTTACCTACACAAAAGAGGTACCAAATAAGTTCCATTTCCATATGCTTTAAGGCTCTATGATAATTTTCCCAGTAGCATGACTGCTGATGCTGGCAGCCCAGGCGTCCTCAGCCTTACTCAGAGGATATTTTGAATCTATCACTGTCTTAAGCTTCCCTTCCTTCACCAGATTGACAAGATAATTGAGGTTCTCAGCTTTGGCAGCTAGAAGCAGTGGAACCAGCTGCTTCTTGCTGAATGTGAGTTTCTTCAAGGCAAAAGTCATCATGGCACTCGGTCCAGGAGTCAGATCTATCACCTTCCCATGTTCACTCAGATTGGGCTCGAATGTAGACCAAGGAATGCCTGTGGCACAGTGGATCACTGCATCAAATTTCTGGCCAGAGGGGCTCTTGAGAGCTGCCCCATCAGGTGTTTTATAGTCCACGACCTCATCGGCCCCCAAACTCTTCACGAAGTCCAGGTTGCGAGCCCCACAAGTGGCTGTTACATGCGTGTTCCCAAACTTTGCAAGTTGAACTGCATAGAGGCCAACACCGCCAGAGGCAGCTGTGATCAGAATATTCTTTTTTGGGCCACTTCCATCAAGCTTAACCCCCGCCGCTTGGGTAAGGGCCTGGTGAGCAGTAAGACCTGCAATAGGTAGCCCTGCGCCATCTGCTGCTGATACCTCAGGTGGCCTTGGAATTGTCTGAGTCTCCTTAGCCACAGCAAACTCAGCTAGTCCACCTCCACCCTATGATTCAGCCCATAATCAACCAAACAAAAACAAAAACAAAATATAAAAAAAAATCATGCAGCGTGACAATTAACCGTGCATTGCACATTCCTCTTCTTTTTCTGGTAATCCAGAGTTCAGCACACCCAAAAGTTTTCTGTGCATGTATAACATTTATTTCCTCTTAAAATCATGCAGCATGCTATTAACAATGGCCTTCCATCAAGCTTGAAGTCTATCCTTCTGTTTTATGATTGTTCTGGTTTTGCATGCATGTGGGGCTTCGCTTTCAACTTCCCCATACTGCCTCATCCAGAGGTAACCAACCAAAAATGCCTTACTTTTGTGGGAGAGTAGTAGTATCTTTTCATGAAACATTTTATGATCGTTCAAGGCTTTAACTACAAATTTGTCCATCAGCTAAGCAATGGCAAGGAAATGCAGTAATACAAATTGTAAAAATGAAAAATAATACTTACCATGTGGCTAAGTATGGCTACAACTTTGTCACCAGCTTTGAAGTTATTGACTCCAGATCCAACCTCCACCACTTCTCCTGCTATATCAGTAGCTGTTCCAAGCATAAGAAGAAAAAATCAGCCCAAAAGTAAATTTCGACATTTTTTCTTGATAAGCAAAATTGAAGATGCCATTAAATTTTAAGTCTCAAAAGCAAAAATGACAACCCTATATTAAATAAAAAATAATAATGCATTAGCATGAGATTTGACGTGTCTCTTAGTTAAATAAAAGACTAACTCCCATAGGTGTAAGGTTCATGCTAGTCAACAAACTGCAGCCAAATCAGGGAAGGAAAATTTCAATTACATATAGGCAACATATATGCCAATGAACTTACAAGGTATGTGAGGAAATTTGCGAGGAATAATTGGACGAAACATGCCTTTCTGAATTTTCCAATCAACTGGATTTACGCTTGTGGCTTCCAGCTTTACCAAAACTTCACCCTTTGTTGGAACAGGAACAGGAACTTCCACGTGCTGCAAAATGCATGGTGCAATTTTGAAGAAGAAAATTTGCAGATTATATCAATGAAAATAAATAAGTTAGGAAGACTGGAAATGAAAACTTTTATCAGAATTGATTTTAGAAGTCATACTCTTCTCAAATCTATCCACAACACCATTCTAAATTAAAAGAGTCGCCCAAGGCTCACCAAGATATGTAGTACGCAGGCTCTCCCCTTTACATTCTAGATTAGCTGCCAACACATTATAATAGTCTCCACTAACCCGCTGGTGATAATTTCACTTCTAGAGAAAATGCTACACTTCACTTCAGACTCTAGTTTGGCCACCAACACATAATACCTTCTGCCAACCCACTGGCCACAATTTCACTTTTTGAAAAAAAGACAGCTAGGCACAAGAGAGCATGTATGAAAACGCTCAACTGATAAGAATAATGTTGATTACCTTTTCCAAGTTCGAATGACGAATTTTGGGATAAAAGGTGTAAAAAACTCAGAAAACCTCCTACCCTAGTAGCCATATACCAGATTTTTGTTGCATCCACTAGTCATGTTTGGATGGTCCAAGAAAGGGTCCTTTTAACCTCCTTAGGGCAACATCCATTCAACTTAGGTTATATAAAGTCAAGAGTTTGTCGCGTAATCTCATCAAGTATCTTTAGATTGTCTAAAACTTCAATGTTCGCGTACCGGAATTCTTAAAGGTTAAACAAATTTTCAATACGCATATCTTTGTTTCATCGAAAACAAACCCCACAGATGGTAAGTTCTAAGCAGATACCAAACTTGAAACTCTTGGAAAATTTACAACCACTTGATAATAGTACAGAATATAAAAAGGTTCTTATATGTACGTCAAATCTATCTGGCCCACCACATCTTCGAAAGTTCTTGAATCCAGTAATTACACAAAAAAATCCAGGAAAAATCTCAGAGAATCCACCAGGATTTAGGGGGAAAAGGAAAGGAGAAAAGAGAAGAGAGGTCTGGAAACAAGTGAATTACCTTCAAACCAGCAGAGCCGCCACCATAGCGATCGTACTGAACTGCGTGCATGAGCTTATTAGTCCCGGCCATATTCCCTTTGGAACGGCGATTCTATTCGGAAGAGTGCAGAAAGCGAGCCTAGTTTTTATACAGAGAAAGCAGAAAGCCAAGATTCAAGAGTCAACGGGCGGCGGGCGCCGGAGGCAACAGTAACAGAGAATCGAGCGTAGAAAGCAAAGCAGTTGGATTGGACGGATTTGGACCTCTGGCAACCCGACCACCGGATAAGCACGCAGGTGTCGCCGTCAAGCAGGATGATGAGACGGAGGAGCCTTTCTCTTTGTAAACAAACTGACGGAAATGCCCCCCTCGGGCTTTTAGTGGCTAATAAATTTAATTTTAATGCTTTAGTTTTATCGGAGGGAGACCCGAGTCGCGTGCCGTTTGACAGCCCACGGTATTGCAGTTGCGGGTCTTCAAGGTGGTCAAAATAACACGGCATATATATATATATATATATCCCCATATTAGAATGCCTTCTAGACGTTTAATTTTGAACCTTGCGGAGTTATTTTATATTAGGCCCAATGCATAAATATATACTTAAATTTTTATTTTTTATTGTGACACTCATAATTTTACTTGATTTATTTATACACTAAAATTAGTCATTTTCACACTATATTAATCATTGACCAATTTTAAAAGTGTGTCTGTTATTTGTTATATATGCGCATTGATATAGACATTAAGAAGGAAATGTGTGTTGTCAAAACTATTAATCTTTTTTCATTATTGTCTAAATAAAAGAAGAATAATATTAAATTGTCAACCATTTTTCTCGATTATGTGACTCTATAAAGTCGACATTCTCATTTTTTTTTTCATTTTTTCCCAAAATCAATTGATAAAAACCTTAATCTTCTCTTGTGTGACTCACCGTTTCGTTCAATCGTTCATATTCCCTACAAATCACCTTTTAAATCAAGTCCCAATTGATCGATTACCTCATTCGACCATCCATACTCCAAATGAATCATTTCATTTGTTGATCATATATGCATCAAGTCAAGTCTCTATTTCATGTGCTTAATCCGTTGCAATAAGTGAGCGAATTGCATGCATACTTCGAGAATAAGTAACTAAAGGAATAATTGGAATTCAATTATGACAATCAAGAGATTCACACCTGAATAATTTTCTTCCTGAGTTAGTTTTTGTATACGAGACCTTTAAATTTGTTGTTTCTCCACAATGACAATTGAATGTTGGCACCTCGTGTCTACCTCATATTTAATGTTTCAAACTATAGGTACATGGCTTAGATCAATATGGCGTTTGAAGCTAAACACTAAAAGTGATTTTCAAGGAAGAAAATGGAAAAAAATAATTGTCAAAGTTGAATGAAAGAAGACAAAGAGAACATATGAGGGATGGGATTTTTAATACAAATACAATCGACATGGTTAACATGGCGTGTGAACATCACCCGTTGTGAGCCGTACTGGCCACGGTTAATATGGTGTGAAAATTTTTAATTTAGGTGTGTAAATAAAATCAAGTAAAGTTAAAAGTGCCATAATAAAAAAATGTGAAAGATTTGGTATGTATTTATGCATTTAGCATTTTATGTTAGTGTCTTATATTTTATGTTATATTAATAAAGTAGATAAAAAAAAGCCAATGATTCAAACTTAATTCGATCTAAATCGTGATTTTTTTATTTTGGTGGTTTGGGTTGTTAGAAAATCAATTGTGATGGCTGATTTTAGTTTTGCAGTTCAATAAATCGACATATAAAATCGATTGCACGTACCCTTTAATTGAAGCTCAAAAAACCTTTACAACAATTAATTTTTAATGGTTTTAGCAATTTGGATGCGATGGCATATGGTTGTCCTTGAATTTGAAATTTTATGGGCTTTGTGATTTTTGGTAATTCATGAGATTGTTTTAATTTGGTTGGGCATACAGTTGAATTTTAATGACAATATTGTTTACATTTTTTAAACTGTCCAATTCAATAAGTTACGATTTAAGTGGATGGAAACATGTGGTAGTTTGACTATAATTTGAGAAGTAGCCAAATTTCCATCGATTTGATTTAAAAAACATTCCCAAATCGAACAATATACACTTCTAGTTCTCAAAATAATACAGCATTTCTGACACAAAAAATATTATTTAAATACTTATAATTTTGACACTAGTAATAACACTCTACATTGATATCGTATATTTTATGTTATATCAATATGAATATGTGATATTAATGCAAAGTATCGTATCAAATTTAAGTGCCCAAATAACATCTTCAACCCGATATTGCCATTTCCAAAATGGGAACAAAAATAACTCAAAAGGCCTTTGTATTATCATTATTAGACATCAGCATCCAACAGATTATCAAATAGCTTAATGCACGAACAAATCATGGATCCCCTGCATAAACTAACTATGCTTTTAACGCTGCTCTATGATAATTTTCCCAGTAGCATGACCGCTGAAGCTCTTAGCCCAAGCATCTTCAGCCTTACTCAGAGGATGTGTTGAATCTATCACTGTCTTAAGCTTCCCTTCCTTCACCAACTCAACCACAGACCTGAGGCTCTCACTTTTGGGGATTACAAGTAGTGGAACCAACTGCTTCTTACTGAATGTGAGCTTGTTCAAGACAAAAGTCATCATGGCACTCGGTCCAGGCGTCAGATCTATCACCTTCCCATGTTCACTCAGATTGGGCTCGAATGTAGACCAAGGAATGCCTGTGGCACAGTGGATCACTGCATCAAATTTCTGGCCAGAGGGGCTCTTGAGAGCTGCCCCATCAGGTGTTTTATAGTCCACGACCTCATCGGCCCCCAAACTCTTCACGAAGTCCAGGTTGCGAGCCCCACAAGTGGCTGTTACGTGCGTGTTCCCAAACTTTGCAAGCTGAACTGCATAGTGGCCAACGCCGCCAGAGGCAGCTGTGATCAGAATGTTCTTTCTCGGGCCACTTCCATCCAGCTTGACCCCTGCCGATTGGGTAAGGGCCTGGTGAGCAGTAACACCTGCAATAGGTAGCCCCGCACCTTCTGCTGCTGATACCTCAGGTGGCCTCGGAACTGTTAGAGCCACCTTAGCCACAGCAAACTCAGCTAGTCCGCCTCCAGCCTACAATTCACCCCACATACAGCCAAACAAGAACAGAAAATGAAAACAAGATGAGGGAAATTGATCGATTCGGGGTGATATTCAGCACCCCTAAAATTGTTATGCAAATGTATATAACATTTATTTCCTATTACAATCATGCAGCGTGATATTTCAGCAATTGCTTTCCATCAAGTTCAAGTGGCTCTTTTGATTGTTCTGTTTTTGCATCCTTGTCGGGCTTAGTTCTCGACTTCCCCTGCATACCATTATGGGACACAGTCGTATTTTTATGGATCCTATCATCTTCTCATTAAACATCAGTAGATCACTGAAGTTTTTAGCTACAAATTTGCTCATTGGCTAAGCAATGGCAAGGAAACACAGCGATACAAATTATAAAAATGAACATAAAAGCGAGGGAAGAAATGACACTTACGGCATGGCTAAGCATGGCTGCAACTTTGTCGCCAACTTTAAAGTTCTTGACTCCAGATCCAACTTCCACCACTTCTCCTGCTACATCAGTAGCTGCTCCAAGCATAAGAAAAAATAAAAAAAAATCAGCCCCAAAAGTAAATATCAACTTCATTTTAATAAGCAAAATCAAAGAGTAGAATGCCATTAAGTTTCAAGTCTGAAAAGCATAAAATAACAACTCTGTATTAAAGCAAGGCAAGAATAACAATGCATTAGCGTGAGATTTAAGGTGTCGGTTAATTAAGCGAAAGAGTAATTCCCACAGGTTTAAGACTCATGCTAGTCAACAAACTGTGGCAAAATCAGGCAAGGAAAATTTCAGTTGCATAAAAGCAAGTGAAAAAACTCCGCCTGTGGAGTGCTATATACAACCAGTCTCAAGGTCAGATAAAGAAAGAAGATTGCGTTAGGTAACCGACGGTTAGCACAAAACTGTCCAATCAAATAACACGAGTTATTTACAAGAAGAGCTAGACTCACAAAATGGGACGTAAGGCTTGATAGATTGTTGTATGAGCAAGAGAATCGACGAATCCCCGGGAATTTCATCAATACCACTGAAAACAAGTGGAGAAGCATGCAGTGAACATTTGAAAGACAAGACAATATGTGCAAGAAGAATTGGTTCCAATGTTGCATCCCTGAAAATACTGCACTCCTCCCTACCCTACTTAGGGAAGCCATGTCTTGTAATGTCAGCTCATGGAGAAATCATAACAATTGACAATCAAGGACATCCAAATGTCTCCATATACAAATTGTGAGACAGATACAAAATCTTTGAGACGCAAGTGCACTTTTTTCTGAGATATTGCACGGGCTCTTCGCTTTACCCCTGGTTGCAGCAAAAATACGGTGATGAAACCGCATTCACCTCGATATATACAATTAGATAGTTTGTATTAGCAAAGGGTTAGTGCCCACAGTGAGGCTCCATTAAGGAAAAGAAGAAAGAAAGAAAAATCTAATAATGAAAAGGAACCAGATTTATTCAGCAGGAAAGGGGGAAAATTGCCTCAAATACAACCAAACAGCAGATAACCAGCTTAAGGACGAAGCAATACATGGTTCAAACTGCTCGGCACAGAAAGAGAGGTACGAAAACATACGAGCTCATAGAGAGAAGTAGGCCACAATAATTCAGGTGAAGACTTTTGGGCAATATGCCCATGAACTTACTTGGTATATGAGGAAATTTGCGAGGAAAAAAGGGGCGCAGTATGCCATTCTTAATTCTCAAATCAAATGGATTTATGCTTGTGGCTTCCAGTTTTAACAAGACTTCATCCTTGCTTGGAACGAGAACAGGAACTTCCACGTGCTGCAAGATGTATTGAAGTGCAATTTAGAAATGATTGATGAAGTAGAAAATCCGCTGATCATATTGAATCCTTGTTTCTAACATCAAGAAGCATTATAAAGCAACTACCACGGCATATACATGCCCCTATACACAACAGGCAAACAGTTCCCATGGTAGACCAGGATCTTCTGGCTAATTCTTATAACTGGGAAATTTGCAAAAATAAGACATTTGTCGAGAGAGTAATGAAAACTAGGACACTTTAAATATTTTTGCAAAATTAGGACTTTTGAAATAAACAAGGACAAAAATACCCTTGTCCCTTTCATCCTCGTCAATTCATTGTTCTCTTCCATTTTTAATTCTTCCATTTCTAATCAATTCATTGTTCCTTCACACCACCATCATTCATCACCGCATACAATAGAATATGTCATCGGAGTCAGCTTCTCCTAGAGACATGAAAAGCTACGAAACCCAAATAACTTCTATCATTGTTGGATCTTTGATCCAAAATGTGAACTTTTACGCAAGTGGGGATGCTTATTGTTGTTAATATATTTGGTCTATACATAACACTTAAAGTTGAGTGTCCCATAAAAGTGAAGAACAAGTTATAGAAAATTAATACTACTTTGTATGTTTCATCCACTTTGTAACAGAAATCATTTTATGTTTATGTGCCATTGAAAAGAAGAATGGCGCTTCTTGTTTCTCGCTAATTAATTTTCTAAAAAGATTTCTATAGTCCGCCACACACAGTGATTGTGTGTCTTGCTTTCTCCACCTAAGTTGCTATTCTATTCTATTTTTTTTGTTTATTTCTTCACCTTCTGCAAGTTCTCCAACAAACAAGTATAATGGTTGTCCAAATATATCAATTTTAAATATCAGTTCAAAGATATCGATTGTTGATAGATATCAATTCAAAGATATTGGTGCAAAGGTATCCATTCAAAGATATCGGTTTAAAGATATCAATTGTTGATAGATATCGGTGTAAAGATATCTATTAAAAGATATCGGTGCAAAGATATTGGTTCAAATATATCAGTTGTTGATGGATATCGGTGCAAAAATATTGGTTCAAAAATATCATTTAAAAAATTTCAGTTTAAAGATATCGGTTCAAAGATATCTGTTATAGATATCGATTGTAGTAAATATCAATTGATTAAATGTATATATATATCAATAATAACAAAAATTGCACAGAAACATGAAATGATTTCTGTTACAAAGTGGATGAAATATACAAAGTAGCATTAATTTTCTGCAACTTGTTCTTCATTTTTATAGGACATTCCACTTTATGTGTTATATATGGAACAAAGATATTAACAATAACGAACATCCTCACCTGCATAAAAGTTTACGTTTTGGACCAAAGATCCAACAGTGGTGAAAACTGATTAGGTCTCGTATCTTTTTGGTGTCTCTAGGAAAAGCTGACTCCAATGATGCCTTCCATCATATGTGGTGATGAATGGTGGTGGTGTGAAGGAATGAGGATTAAAAATGGACCAAAAGAACAATGAATTGATAAGGAAGAAAGGAATAAGGGTATTTTTGTCCTTGTTTATTCCAAAAGTTCTAATTTTACAAAAAAAAAAAATTAAAATATCCTATTTTTCATTACTCTCCAGGCAAAAGTTCTATTTTTGCAAATTTTCCCAAGCAATTCTACACTGCCCGACAAAATTTATCGATTGTCTTATCGAAGCCAAAATATCGCGAAATTTTGGCTTTTACAATATTGCGATATTTTGTAATTGGGCGACTGCAAAGTATCGAAGAACAGTGCCAAACTTTTGCACACAACCCAGAGTCTGAAATCGAAACCTCCATTGCAAGAAAATCAAGAGAGACCTTCTTCCTCCTCGTCGACAGCCACAACCCACCACCACCGGCCACCTAAATGAGGCTTTAACCAGATTTGGTTATTGCAGACTTCAACCAGATTTGGTTATTGTATAGGTTTCACTAATATTTTTTGGGCTTACATATAACGATAAAATTCCAGAAAAGTTTTCCAAGCATATATGTGCACATTCTTATCTCTCCAGTTACGAGAAAAGAAAAAATGATTTGAAGGCTATATATATATATATATATATATCAGGTTACAAAGAATTTAAGAAATTAAATTTCATTGCGAGAAGATCTATTCTTAATGGGTGTGAGATCTCCAATAAAGTATGTATAAATTTGTGTACAGAATATGACGAAAGAGTGGACAACAAAACTGGTAAAAAGAAAGAAAATGGGTTTGATGCCATCAGCCAATCAAACGGATCTAATAATCTGCCAACAGGCCTGGTTGCGAGCGGAACCATCTCGGCCAGTGGAGTGGCCATTGGCAAGGTGGCCCGGCAGACGGGACAAGTTAGGGGCAGCCAGAGAAGCAGTCACACGGGCAAGAGAGAGGGAGAGAGAGGCTGCTTCTGGTGAGGAGCATCAACACAAGAGGAGATGCACGCCGGAGGTGGAAGGGACGCACGTTGCGGTGGAGAGAGAGAGAATGAGGAAGAACCAACAACATAGCCTTCAATGGCAAATTTGTAATATTGTTGAGGGGGTGAGGGGTAATTTTGTCAAAACAATTAGCTTCGGTAAGGCCCTTGTTAAGTTTTGTCGGGCAGTGTAGAATTGCTCATATTAATAATCCCGCGGGAAATGAAATCGTTCCCAATAATTTGAGTCATACTATTTATACAAAAAGTGGATTACAAAATCATTTACAGGGTAATAATGTAACGCCCGTATATGGTAATTAAATTAATTTTGGGGTAATTGGATTTAAAAGAATTATTAAAATAAGTTGTTGAGATTAAATAAAAATTTAATTATATGATTTTATGGAAATAAGAAATTAAGATAATTAATTTTGTTATTTGGGAATTTCTGGAAAGAGAAAAAAATTAAAATAAATTAATTTGTGTGATTTTTAGAAAGTTCAGGCATTTCTGTAATTATTATAGGGGGTGATTGTGTGATTAATGGAAGTTGTGGGGTGCTGGCGTGAATCGCGGAAAGGGGAAAAAATCACATTAAATATAACCTAAGTCATATATAGGTTAGATGCGAGCGTGGGCGCAGGCGGTTCGTGCGCGAGGCGGCCAGGCAGTGGACGCGGCTTCGAGTCGCGGGGGCTGCGCGCGAGGGGGAAATTTTGGCTGATTTAATTCAGCCTCTAGACGTCAAAACGACGTCGTTTCGAAGGAGGCGGTGGCCTCCCCAGCAGCCGCTCCAGCGCTGCCACGTGGCGCCGCCCCCTTGCCCCCTTTTTGCGCGAGATTTAGCCCGATTTCGGGCGTGTTTTGAGTGGAATTCAGCAGCAAAAATTTCAGAAAAAAATAGCAGTGCGTGCGACATAAATCTGAGAATTTTGGGGCTTCAAAAATCGGATTAAACTCCGTTTAATCTCTGATTTAATTATTCAGGTATATAATTAAACTAGTAATTAATATTTTCTGCAGTTGAAATTTCATTTGGGCCCAATTTTATTAATTTTGTCTATAATTGGAATATTGCAGTTTGTATAACTTTGACCGTGTTTGGTCAAATTGAGCCTAAGGTTATCTCCGGAAAGGCAAGTTCTATATACCCTCATTGTCGATTCTTTCGATGTCAATTTATTTGGTCTCCCTTCGTTAGATTTGGCTGTTAATAAATTATGGAATTTAAACGGTGTGTTTAATAATTTAATTTATTAACCTGGTTTCGAGGGTATTAATCGTTGGTTGCCTACGGGGGTTTGTATCACCCCCAATCCTATGGGAATGATGTCGTACTCACCCGGGGCTAGGTTCTTAGCTGTCGGGTATTATTATGGATTTTTGGTTATTTATTGGCTAGAGCGGTTGGGCAGTGGGGGCAAGGGTTAGCCGTTCGGTGACGGTGAAACTGTTATATGGTCTATTTTAGGCCGTCAGATGGTCTCTCCTAATCACTAACCGCTGACCGGTGTCAGGCACTGCTAACCTACTCTACCGTTATGTGATTATAGCATGCTTGATTATTTCATTTTTGTTGCATGGTTTGGTATGCATATGGGTTCGGGCTGCATGATGGGATCATCATGATTTGGTTATGCTTGATCACGGACATTTTAGATTGGTCAGGTTGCATCCAGCACGGGCATATACATCGCGTGTGATTTACTACGTGGGCGGAGCATGGCTTGATGCCTGGATGTATGGGCGCCTTGTATCACGTTGGTGCTCATTACGCCTTACATTTTATATGCATTGCATGGTTACTGGTAGTTATTAGTTCTCGAACGGGAGTACCGTTCCGAGGGAGCCTTTGGCTCGGCTGTCGGGAGTACCGGCAGGGATACGGGTGACGGGAGTACCGACCCGGGACAGTGCGCACAGGTTTGTGGTGATTTATGTTGCCTTTCAGGGCAGCGGCAGGTTGGTATGGGACTTGGGTGCCAGGTGTTCTATGTGGGCCCCAAGGACCGGTATATGTTTTATTATGCGGCACTGTTGCGTTGTTGCATCACATGACTTGTGTGTACATATGGGTTTATATTTGGGGTGATCTTCTCTTCTATTTCGTTTACAGCCTTCCTTATTATATAAACTTGCTGAGTCTTGCGACTCACCTTGCTTTCCATCATTCCAGGTAAGGGTAAGGCTAAAGTCGAGGGCGAGGACCGTGCCACCTAGCAGCCAGCCGTGTCGGTAGGGTGTACAGTTAGCTGCCCCCGTTTTCTCTGATGTTTTGTTAGGAGTCCTGACTCTTATTTTTGACTGTGCTAGGTTGTCCCTCGTTTTTCCTACTTATTGGCACAGGGTTTGTATATATTTTTATATACTCCATGACCGCTATGACCGCTGTTCCAGCGGGGTACTTGTGGGCGTGCATGTATATTATTTTGTTTCCGCTGTTGTATTTTTCGTATGTATGCATGCCAGGGTATTTTTGTCTTGTGTTTGTTTCTCTTCTCTCTTATGTAGGCGCTCTCGTTCGGATTGACCGGGCGATTGGGATATCCGGGCGGGGGTGCCTACAAATAAAATACTTATTTTGCCCCTACAATACCATCTCTCTCTCCCTCGGTCTCTCTCTCGCTCTCCCTCTCACACCATCAACTCCAGTGGAAGGTGAGAGGAGACGGCAGTGGCAAGGTGATAGAGGCGACGCGATGAGGCGACATGGCGAGGCTGCAAATGTTGCAGTGGTGAGAGAAGGCGAGGCGGCGAGAACAGGCGAGGCAGTTGAGGCGAAGAACGGCGACGAGTGGTCGGTTGCGGCGGTGTGGGAAGGGGAGAGAGAGAGAGAAGGGAATAAACAAATATCATAATATTTTAATATCAAAATATCGCGATATATTACTTGTAAAAAAAAAATGCTTATGTACAAATATCATTTTCCCAATAATTTATTGGGTACTGTTGGAAGCTTGCCCAGCAGCTCATCTTTGGAAGTCCTTGAATAATCCAGTACGTAATTCCACAAATTAAAACAAAAAATCTCATAGATTTAGCCAACCAGCAATAAGTAAGTGAGATTACCTTCAAACCAGCAGGTCCGTGACCATAGCGATCGTACTGAACCGCGTGCATGAGCTTCTTCCCGGCCATATTCAGTACAGAAGAGAAGAGTATGGCTCTGCTCTATTAATGTTGCATATATATATATAGAAAGAAAAGAAGAAGAAAGCCCAGAAGAATCAACAAACGGGCGGCAACACAAAAAAAGTCAAAAGAGTAGAAAACTCAAAGCTTTTCGTGGACTGTGGACCTATTTCTGTGGCAACCGCATGCCATGCGTGTCTTCGCCATGATCCAAGAGGAGCTCTTCTTGACCTTTCTCTTTGTACACCGACGAAAAAGTAGAAGCCCCTCCTCCTCTTAGAAGAAGCCCCTGTTGAAAAATTTGGTATATTCATATTAGTATTATAATTATATTTCTGAATAATAATTATAATATTATAAATATAATTATTACTTAACTAATAATATAATTATTTTATTATAGTTGATTAATAATCTTAAAACAGATAATGAAGGACAGAGAGTACGAGAAAAATTTTATTATATTTTTCTAGCTCCCCCTTAGCGCAGTTCGAAGGCTAAAAGACTGTTTGGGTTATCATTTTTAAGATAACTTTTAAGTTTTTCTACTTATAAACTATGTAAAGTTTTAAATTTAACTAATGTTTAAGCTGATAATATATTTGGATAAATATGTTCTAAGCTGTCATTTATATAGTTATGTGTTTGGTTTGAAAAAATTGATAAATTATCAAAATTTAACAAGAAAACTAAAATAAACAAGTTACTGAATAATATAAATAAAATTTATAAAAATATTAATTTTTAATAAAAAAATAAATTGATGCTCAACTTATTAAAATTTTACATAAATCATATACAATTATTAAAAGAGCGATGACCGAAGGAATTGGAGGCAGCGATAGAAGTGACGGAGAATGAGAAGGAGATGGAGACGACGAAGATGGGGCAACATCAATGGAAGTTGGAGATGGCAATGGAGGCAACGGCACTGGGTTGAAGGCAACGACCAGGATAAAAGCTACGATAATGAATGAGAGTTGACAATGAAGGCGATCATAGAAAAGAGATAGGAGGGAGGCAACGAGCAAAAAAAGAAAAGAGGAAAAAGGGAGAAATGTAGAGAAGTTAAAAATAATAAAAAAATTGTGACAAAATAGTAATAAACTTGATCAATGAAATAAGCAACTAATAGCATTTTGAAAAAAGCTTAAAAAAAGTTTTGGGATGAGAGGTTTAAAACGTTGTTAAAATAGGGCTTTAAGTTCAATAATTTTTTAATTTTTAACAAATGTATAACTAAATAAGTTATATAACATTTGAGTTGAAGAAACTAAATATAAGCGTTCAAACCGCTAAACGAAACACCCCCCTAAGACACTAATGACATTAGGGTTAATAATAATCTACTACCCAGCTTGAGTTTGCCCGGCTTCAGCCGCCTTCCGCAACGCCACATCCTGATCTTTTAGTTACCGCAGCCAGGAATTTGCATTTTCATTATGTCCGGTACCCTCTCCGACGTCTCCTCTCCGCCAGAGCATGTATTGGGCTAAGGAATGGTAGATGGGCTAGCTTGACCCAACACAAATTCAATATTGGGCCAAGATTATATATTGGGCCGTTGACTAATTTAACATACCAACCAATGTGAACGTAGATGTGGTGCCAGTTTGTAATTTGGAAAAAAAAAAAACACATTTATACTCCTAAACGTCTAGCTTTCAAATGTATTTTTAAGTTTTGACCAAAAGCATATTTATGCTTCAAACTTTTATATTTCTTTTTTGTAGAACTTAATTTTTTTATAATTTTAAATGTATCCCTAAACTTTATCAAATCACTCATTTAAACACCTAAAATATTCTCATTGTAAAATTCTAAATTTTTCGTAATTTCAAATGTACTCTAAACTTTGGTCAAAAACATATTTATGTATGTAAACTTTTTTATATTTTTTTAAATAAAATTTTAAACTTTTTGTAGTTTTAAATGTACCCCCGAATTATGTAAAATTACTCATTTAAACATCTAAGATGTGTTCCTAATTTACTTATTAGCCAAGTGTTTAAATAAGTGATTTTGTAAAATTCAAAGACATATTTAAATCTACAAAAAGTTTTAAGGTTACACGAGAAAAAAAGTTTAAAAACTCAATGGCATAAATATTTTTTTGAACAAAATTCATATCCACATTTGAAACCATTAAAAATTTAGGGTTTTAAAAATAAAATAAAATAAAAATTCAGGGTGGTATAAATAGGATTTTTGAACTTATAATTTGCTTCATTTCCAAGTTTCAACCTCCACGACTATTTGCCACTATTTGATATTTTTTTTTGAAAAATATTATTTATGACATTTTTTATAATATTTATTAATTAATGTGTTATATATTTATATTAAAGAGATAAAAAATAAAACATATTGATATTCGAATGTTACATAGAGTGTCCAAATAACATTTTTGTTTTTTTTTTAATTTTTTCTATTTTCTCTCTCTAAAACCATTCTATGAATGGTGAAGATTTTGAGATCAATCACCATTTATTTAGATTTTTCTTGATTTCAAGATAGTCATAGCAATGCTCAAAGGTGGGGTTTGATTCTTAAATAGATCATTCAACATTCAAATCTATCACTATACTTGAAAATGATATAATAATTTGGCAATATATGCTTTTAAACATGTTGAAGAGTCGACATGAGTTAGAATAATGGTAAGTTGCGAGCCCTCCTTATTACTCTTTATTGGAGAAGTCAGTTAAAATATAATTTAATATAAAATATTAACTATATAGTTTAATAAAGGAAGGGGATTTTATATAAAAAGATAAATTCATTATATATCTCTTAAATTCAGACTATTTAATTCAGGTATCTCCTAAAATTTTAAAGGTAATCTTTAAATTTTTCAAAAATTAGCTATAATATCCCATTTTGTTATTAACAATATTATTATTCAATAAATTAATCGTGCATCTTTTAATTTTTAGATATTTAGTTCATACACTTCTTGAATTTTTTTTTCTATTAAATTAGTTCTTAAATTTTCTAAAACATATGTAGAGACTTTAATCACATATAACAATCATGTTAGGATATATCTCGAACAACAACACAAGATAAGAAAAAAAATATCAATAAGAAGAGACTACAAGGATCTAATATTTAGGGTATTAAAATAGAAATTAAGGTATATCTCGAGTCTTATAATGATAAAATAGGCTTAAGCCCAAAACATCATGAATCCAACAACAAAAATGAAAGAGAAATATTTTTCAGAACATATACCATAAAGAACATGTCAAATGGAGCTACCAGATAGCCGCAATTACTTTCACGAAAACAAATGTCACTATGTTTTATAAAATATAATAAAAATTAAATTATAATTACTAATTACTAACTAATAAATTTTTATTTTTTTGTTAGAGAAAATTAGAAACAAGTATACATTGTGGAGAGCAGGGTACAATACAGATTAAGCATTCTCACCTACATGTCCAATGGCTTCCATAAAATTGTTCCACAAATCTGTAATCATGGTCCAAATAATCTCCCACAGGCCTTCTAAAACCCCTGGGATGCCTTCCAACAGCCCTTCAATGGAGTTCCTCGTCAGTTCGATCAATCCTCCGATGGCTGCGCCGGCGGCAGCAGCCGACCCTGAAACGCCTTCCTTAACAAGATCAAACAGGGCAGCAACCACGCTGCCGGCCGCCTCCAATGCCAGCTCCAACAAATACTCAACGCAGGCCTTGATGAAGTCCGCGACCTGCTCCAAGCCGCCTTTCAAGGCCTCGCCGGTGACTTTCAGGCCTTGGATCAGCAGCACCAGAAGGTGCGCCGTGGTCGTGAAGATCAGCCATGAAAGTAAGTTGGATAGCGTGATGACGGCCGAGAAAATGAAGTTGAAGAGGAAAAGCACCATGTTTCAGAAGAGAGATGAAAGAGAATGAAGAAGAAGAAGAAGACGACGACGAAGAAGAAGAAGCAGCGTAAATTAACTTGAAGGGCAATGAAAAGACTTGACCTTGGATATGGGAGAAGTTTCCGAGGCCGTGTTTGGCAAGGACTTGTCGGGGAAGGAAAGTTCTGAGTTGTTTGCTATAACAGCTTAATTAGCAGCTAACTATATATGAGTTTTGATGATTATTAGTTTCATCAAATTAATGGGATCTATCTATTCTATATATCCATTCCAATATCGTTGAAACCTCTGTGGCGGCTGATCGATCGATCCATCTCTTCAATTATGGCGCGGTCTTATTATAATTAAGGAGTTGTTGCCTGTACATTTTACCAACTCTTATGTCCGTCCTCCTCAAGATTCATGAATAAATTTAATTTAATTTGAAGTTGTTCTTTGAGTCTTTATTATTATTAATTAACATGATTGAATATTCATTGTTAAATAATTAATGCATGTCCCATCCCATGTACATACAGTGCTTCAAATTATTGTTTTTACCGTTTGATGCTTAGATATAATAATAATATAAATTAAACAGTCTCAATCTTGTATAATGACTTCTGACTAATCGTAAGTAGTTTTTGTTTGGCTTGTAAGGAAGACAAGATCTGAAAGCAATGACCCCAAGGGCTACAGCTTATAAGTTGGTGTACTAGCTTTAAGCTATCCAACTTATCTAAGTTAAGTGTTTGACTTTAACAAACAACGTTAGCTTAAATGCCCATGCATCAGTTTTTTATAAAAGTTATCACTTGTCAATTTTTGAAAAAACTTACTACTAAATAAGCTAGATTGATCAAATAAATAGCCATTTTACCCTTAATCTTTTGAAATGTTTTCAATCATTGTCCTTATTCTTTAATCTTTTACCTCTGGCTTGTTATCGTCGCCATCAATTTTTCTAGCCATAGCAGTCGCTTCTGAAAGCTTTTCCAGTCGTTACCAACTTACCATTGCCCCCACTATTTGCCATCGCCCCAACTTTTTCGACCATCGTCCACCATCTTCCTACTCCATCGCCCTTGTCTCCTCTGTCGCCCCCACTATTCGTCATCACCCCTAACTTTTTTGGCCATTGTCCACCATCTTCCCACCCCATCGCCCTTGTTTCCTTTGTCGCCCCCACTGTTCGTCATTTGTCCATCTCCGCGTCATTGTCTCTGTATATATACATATATATATAACAATAATTTTAACATATATATATTTATATAACAATAATTTATAATTAATTTTATTAAAAATAAATATTTCATGTATACTTAAAAATATATTTTACCAAATATGTTATCAACTTATCCAACTTAAATATTATTAACAGCTTAAACACTACTTAGCTTAAAAATTAAAAAAAAAAAACACAAAAAACCTGTACGCACCCCCGCCCGGATATCCCAGCCGCCCGGACTACCCGAACGGGAGCGCCTACGGGAGGAGAAAAATAATGAAACACGAGACACAGACCACCCCGACATGCATACACAAAAATGAGAATAGCGGAAGCGAAGCAAAACACATGCATGCACTACAAGTACCCCGCAAACACAGCGGTCACAAGATAAATAAATAAACAAAACTCCTGTGCCGACATACACAAGACTCGAGAAAAGACCTGGCACAGTACGAAATAATAGAGTAAATTCTACTTAGACATCAGAGTGGATAGGGATTGACGAGACTGCCTGTACACCACACCGACTCTGCCGTTAAAGCTGACTTCCTTGCTATGGCCCACGCCACCACTACCTGGAATGATGGAAAGCAAGGTGAGTCGAGAGACTCAGCAAGCATAAGGAAGAAAAGACTGAAGACTACACAAAACCAGAAAT
Source organism: Diospyros lotus (assembly GCF_014633365.1). Lineage (NCBI taxonomy): Eukaryota > Viridiplantae > Streptophyta > Magnoliopsida > Ericales > Ebenaceae > Diospyros > Diospyros lotus. Next base: position 245,190 of record NC_068349.1, on the reverse strand, counting down.
CTCACCCCAGAATAAACCCCCAGGTACACACAAGCCATGAGACGCTACAACACAACAGCTCAATAGCATAACAAAATAAAAGCACATACCGGTCCTTGGGGCCCACATAAGACACTTGGCACCCAAGTCCCATACCAACCTGCCGCTGCCCTGAAAGGCAACAAATATCTCCACAAACCTGCGCGCGCAATCCTGAGTCGGTACTCCCGTCACCCGTATCCGTCGGTACTCCCGATAATCGAGCCATAGGCTCCCTCGGAACGGTACTCCCGTCCGAGAACTAAATACTACCAGTATCCATGCAATGCACATAGAAATGCAATAGCGTAGTGAGCATCAACGTGATACAAGGCGCCCATACATCCAGGCATCAGGCCATGCTCCGCCCACATAGTAAACCACACGCCATGCATATGCCGCGCTGGATGCAACCTAACCAAGCTAGAATGTCCGTGTCCAAGCATACTCAATAAATGAATATCCCAACATGAATCCCATACCCATGTGCATATCAAGTCATGAACAGTAATACAAGGTATTTAATCATGCAGTAAATCACATACTGGCAGAGCTAGTCAGCAGTGCCCGGCACCGGCCAACGGTCAGTGACTAGGAGAGTCCACCCGACGGTCCACTTCAGGGCCGTACAATAGTCTACCCCAACGTCACCAAACGGTTGACCCCTGCCCCACTACTCAATAGCTCTAACCAAATCATAAGTAAATCCGGGAAAAACCGTAAATAAAACTCGCACGACTAGGAACCTAGTTCCCCAAACTGGTTCAGCATCATTCCAGAAAGGAGTGGGGGCGGTACAAACTCCCATAAGCTCACAACAAACAAAACTATAGAAGTCTCGGATTTAAATTAAAACAAATGAATAATAATTTAACAAATAAAGTTAGGTGCCGAATTAAAGTAAGCGAGATGATAAAGTACAGGAAATCACGGGGTCTTTCACGGGAAGTAAAGATTAGGAAGAGAGGGTTAAGAGCTTGCCTGAAACCAGCTGATTCTGACCTCACTCGAGCTCCCGATGCAAATTAAATCATTTCCTAATAAATAACACAATCGGGACCCAAATTAATTAATTTCAATCGCATAAAATTTATAATTTAAACATGACATGCTTTGACTAATTTTTACCCACGTACCTGATCACTTCCCGTGCCGAAATAATCCCAAAATTCTTTATTTTATTTTCTTTTCTTTCCTTTCTTTTCTTTTCTCTTCTCTCTTCTCTTCATCTTCTTCTTCTTCCCGCAGCTCCTCCCTTGCGCCTTGCTTCTTCTTCTTCCTTTCTCTTCTTCTTCTTCTTCTTCTTCCCCGCGCTGCCTCCCCTGCACCTTCTTCCTCGCCCGAACCAGCGGCCACCGCCGCCGCTGATCATCGCACCACCAACGCTTTGGGCCGTCGCCGCCGCTGCTTCTTCACGTCGCCGATGGCCGATCGGCCAAGCCCCTGGCCGCTTTGTCGCGGCCGCCCACTGGCTCGCCGAACGCCTATCGACGCTGCTGCTCCGCCCTGCATCGCTGTCGCTACTGGTTGCTTGCTCGGTTGCCATGGTCGAGCTCTCGGCTGGCAGCCGAGCTCTCGGCCAGCCCTCATGGCAGCCACCTCCTTCTCTCCCTCGTTCTATCTCTCTCGCGGCTGAGCTCTCTCCCTCACCCGATCTCTCCATCTCATCCTCTCTATCTCCCTCAATCTCGATCTCTATCTCTCACCCTCCGCTCACTCTCTGCTTCATTTTGACAGAAAAGGCTACTGTGCAAGGCGTAGCCTCCAAGCATACGCCCACAGCCACATGTTTTAAACAAATTAATTTAGTTTAATTAATTTAATTTCGTTTACTATTATTATGGTTAAATTATTATTCCTATTATTTTTTTGGGGGGGGGGGGGGGGGGATATTACAAAACCAAACTAAGCATAACTGCCACGCGTTTGGGGAAAGTCAAGCAAGAACATCCCTCCGTTGCATTCATCTTATATATCTTAGCCTAGCTTCTACTGGGTGGGTAGGGGCGTTCAAATCTTGTCATCAGATAAAAAAAAAAAACCCAATTTGATCTAAGTTCGAATATAAGTTTGGTCTACTCTTTGATTTGAAAATTTTTAAAAATCGGTCTTCCATTTAGTCTGTTTCGATCCCGATTTAAGATCCAAAGACCAAATAAATTACTGTATATATCATTGCTCATCAATACAACAATATGCATTGTTATATTTTTTGCATTAAATTAAATAGAGCAGTACAGACTGCTGTAAATATAAATATAGTAGTAGTAGTATGTATATTTTGATTGTATTGTTGTATATGTATAAATACACAAATTTAATAGAATCGGACTGCATTGAACCACTCTGATCTTGCCCTTAATTATATGGTTCGGTTTTCAATCTAAAATTTTTATCAATTTGAATGTTGGTCCGGTTTTCAATCTAAAATTTTGTTTTTTGACTTTGGAATTTCTGATTTTTTGAACTTAAATCAGCAAGTTATATCTACTTTGAATTTTTTGAAAAAAATAACCTTATTTAGTCTTAATCTAGACTGGGTCAAAAGACCCCTCTTACAAAGTCGAGCCAAGTTGTCATTGTCTAAATTTGTCAGTTTTGGAGTTAATAATACTTTTATTAGATTAGATTACACACTCGCTAAATATAGTATCACGCGAATTTCGCTATTCAAATTCAATCCTTTCAAAAATAGGGTGTTAATTTTGTTGGGTCCATCCCTATAAATGAGTAACCCAAGGCCATATATGATGAGGAGAAATAAAAGAGAGAGAGAGAGTGAGTGTGATTTGGAGATTATTGAGAAGAGATGAAGATGATGATGATGGTCGTGATGAAGTGGTTGGTGTTGTGTTTGGTTGCGATGGCAGGTATGGCTGGGATGACCGCCGGTGGGCCGCAGTATATACGTCATTTCCCGCCCAACCCCAGGCCCAACCCTCAGGCTTACCACCATCACCATCCGACGATGGGCCGCCAGCCAGCCAACGATTACACTCGTGGTTGCTCGGCTATTACTCGTTGCCGCGGTGGCCCTCTCAAGTGAATCTTTCGTTGCCGCGGTGGTCCTCCTCCGCCTCCTCCTCTCAACTGAATCTCTCTCTGCCTAGCCTACGACTATATATCAAGTGTTTGCAATAATACGAATTACTTGGTATTAAAAATATATTTATTTATTTATTTACATACTTTCCTCGCTTTACTGTATTTTACATTTTTAAAAAATATTATTTTACTATTTTTTTTTATTTTATATCATATTCATTTTTCATTTTTTTTTTTTACATTATAGTGGAGGAAATGGGGGATGCTGCCTAGGGGGGCCTCCCCTCCCATAAGTCCCACCCCCAAAAGTTGTGAAATGTCCAGATGAGTTATCCTCTATTGAGTTGTCCTTTTTCATTATGTTATGTTAGGTGGTACTCTTACAAAATATGGCAACAATGGCAATGAAATGAATAATAATAATAATAAATTTAAATACACGATCGAGAAGAGTTGATGGACCACTAATTTGTGTTTAATTCTTGTAACCAAGCTGGTGATGAGCACGGCGCAGGAAGACGCCATCTGTTGACACCATCATAAATTTTGCCGGCCGACGGCGATGGTTGCTCTTCTCTCACCCACCACCGTGGCAGTCCCTCCCTCCATCTGTCAAAGCAGCAATAATGACTGACAGAAAATGTTATTAATACATTCATTTTATACATCTTGAACGATATAAGGAGATATTATGACAAAAAAAATTCTTATGAGACGCATAAAGACGCAGAATATTTTGGTCATAATATCCCTTTATGTAGTTTAAAATGTACAAAATAAATATATATCTAACATAATTCTTATATATATCATCCATCCGGAGGGAGATGTTGACATAACTTGGTGTAAAGAAAACATCAAACGGACCGAAAGGAATTTCAAATGTGGCCGTTCTTCCATTAATGGGGTGCGCCGCAATACTGAACAAAGAATCTTATAGCCGTTACATGTTGTAGTAGAACCAAAACAAAAAAGTGGGCTCAACGCAAACACATTAAATTAAATTAAACTAAACAAAACAAAAAAGTGAGTGATCCCGCAAATAAACAATAATAATAATAATAATTATTATTAAAGTGAGGGGGGGGGGGGGGGGGTTGTTTGTCACCAACAAATTAAATCACTGGTAGTTCAAAGAGTAACGCTTGGGAACTTGCACTGGCCGTAACCTATAAAAAAAAAATCACAAGCAGAGAGAAGCAAGCCATTAAGAATCAGTCAATGGAGAGATGAGATGTTATCCCAAAAATTAATTAAATTATTATGGAAAACGGATTTACTTGGGTCCTTGATGGTCTGAACGGCGAGCCCACTGAAGTAACAAGTGCCACCAGCCTTTCGAAACTGGGCCCAATACGAACTAAATGCGTAGCTCGCATGCCGGATCAACGAATTCGGTTTATAGCACTTTTTTCCGGGTTGAATCGGGTCACATGTCCGATTCCCCTGCCCGCAAGCGTACGATAACGCCGAAGCCAGATCGGTCCGATTCGCCCCCTCTGCCACCACGCACCATATCTTCCCCTTGTAAGGCTCGTTGTTCGTCGGAGCCGGCAACGGCTTGTACTCCGACTCCGGCGTCTTCCCCGACAAGTCAATCCCGTAGATATGCGATCCATTCGGGTACAGCAACCCGAAGTGCCTCTCCGTGCCCGGGCCGGGTTTCTGGTTCTCATTGTACAGGGCGAATATGAAGGCCGGGAAAAGCGTTCCCGGGCGAGCCGGCGTGCCGACAGGCGGCTTGGCCGTCAGTTTCTTGATGACGTTGCGGTTGTAAGTGGCGGCATTGTAAATATTGACACCAATCTGGTCGAAATCTCCACCGTTCGGCCAGCCGGTTTCCGCTATGAACAACCGAATATCCGGAAACCCGAGCCTTTTCATGGCGAAGACGATGGCGTCCAGCATTTGGTCGAGCAAGTTGGTGTAGGTTAAGCCCGTGCCCGGGTCGGTGTAGGTTATGTTCTTCGCCGCCAACAGAGCGTAGTCGAGTTTAATATTGACCGGGTCCGACGTCCACGGGAAATACGTATACACATCCAGGAAGAAGAACGATTTGGTCCGGTTCAAGAACTGCAACAACGGCCTGACGATCGAGCCGGAGACATCGGACCGGAACGTCCCGTTGGAAGGTGGGAAAGACGATTCCAGAACGTCCATAGCCAGGGGAGTACCGACTTTGATCTTGCGGAGCTCGTGGCCCTTGACGGAGCGTCTGATCCGGCGCATGGCCGGGACGAGGCTGAACTTGGTGGTGTTATCGGAGGAGCTGAGGATTTCGTTCCCGACGAGGAGGTATCTGATCTTGACTTGGGGGTAGAAGGGGACGACGTTGGTGCGGACCCAGTGGTCGGCGAGTTTCTGGTCGGCGGAGATGTTGGCAAGGAGCTCGTTGGGGACCATGATGGAGACCTGGAGGTCGGTGCCACTAAGGGCTTGGAGGATTTCTGGGTTGGCATCGTAGATTTTGACGCGTTTCGCTTTTAGGGTTTTGATGAGTTCTGCGGATTTGGGAGGAGACGGGAGATTGTTCCCCAGCTGGCCGTAGCAAACGCCCACCTTCTCTGAGATGTCGGCACCTAATCAATCATACCGAAAACAAATAGACAGAAAGAATGTGGGTTATTCAAATACAGATAGATATAAATTAATTTTGAATATACAGATAGCTATAGGCAAGGCGCAAGAGAAGCAAGAAGCAAGATCAAACTTACTGCAGAAAGAAACGAGGAGAGAAAGCAAGAGCAGGGAAAGTAAACGCATCTCCATTTACAGACGGTGTTCGTGCAGGATAGGAAAGAGATCGATGAAGCGAGAGGCGAATAAATGGAAGAGAAAGCTGCGGGCTTTTAAGATTTGTCGATGCGAGGATGGATGCTGGCTCTCCGCTCGCTCTCTATGTCAGGTGGGAGACCACTTTACTATTTGTGGTGTGGTGTGGTTGGGTGGGGGAGACTGCTCTCTCTCTCTCTCTCTCTGGACCTTTTGGTAAAAGAGAAGGGGGGAAAGGCGAAAAAAGAAATGGTAGAGTAATCCGCAGAGAATCAGAGCGGATAGGAAGGTGGGTCTGCTAGACGCGGGGGCTTATGCCATGGTATACAAATACATAATAATCTTCTTCATCAAGCTGAAGCTATTGCAGCTGTAACGAGAAAAAAGAGAAGCTGAAAAAACGAGGAAAAAGGAAAAGGAATAAGAGGTGGACTTTTGACGGGGATGGGATGGGCAACTTTAATTGGCTTTGGGCTTCTTCCTTCGGGGATGGGCAACTTTAATAGGCTTTGGGATGCTTCCAGGAAGGAAGAACCTCTCCCTCTCTCTTCCTCTCTCTGTGTACGGTCTTTGTGAATGGGAGAGATGCTCCGTTGCGTTGCGTTGGGTCTGGGTCATGGTAATTGAGACAGAGACCCGACGGGGCGCTGCATACTTTGATGATTGTACCTTTCGTGGGTGGGTGGGTGGAGCATTTCCTCCCACAAACAAACAAACAAACAAACAATAGAATGAGATGGATCAAAATCTTAGATAGATCTGAAAGTTTAAATACAAATCCATTACATGATCAGTTTTTTTTTTTTTTTTCTTCTAAATTTTGTATAAGTTAGATACAGTAAGAAAGCAAGGTCAAGTGATAAGCCAGAGGAAAGTCTGCAGAATCGATCACCAATTGCATGCTTACTCGTGCGACCACTCACTAATTTAATTGGCTCGTTAATCAGAGACTGGGAGCAAAATGTATATCATTATCATATTTTTATCTTCTCCACTCCAGTGACCGCCCGCCCGACGATGCGTGATGGGGCACGGCAGCCAGCAACCCTTAGAAAAGTTAAAATAATAATTAGAAGAATAATATATTCAATTTGGAGCCCATACATAAATAAAAATAATCTTGTGACGTTTCTAGGAATTAAGCTTGTACGATTGATAACATGGCTGGGAAGATCAAGAACACGACCAATGAATGATAACATATTTAAAAAAAAAATTAGATACCACGTCAATTGTTATTATCTAGACTAGATTAGATGCAACAGTAGTACTATAATTTAATTGTTGAAAAATTCTCTTCAAATCATTCAAATTTTGTAAAAAAAAAAAAAAAATGATTATGATAACTTATTTTTTGTAAAATGAGCTGGGTTTATATATAGAGGAGATGGAGATTATTGATAAACATTATTGAACTAATTGTGAGATTGATTAAAATTTAAAGTTTTATAGATAATCTTTATCCTTTGCTTGACTTTTTTCAAATCTCATTTTCACAAGACAAGAGCTTGCTTGCTTGCTTGCTGAAACTCTCTTTAATTAGAACCCCTCGGCATAAGGCCAGGAGGTAGGGTCTCCTATATATGCCATCCGTGTGAAAATTTTCTATTATCCGTTTAGTTTTATCTTCAACTATATACTTCATGGTAATTGGATTAGTGTATATTCATTAATTAAGCAAATTCTTTCATCCTAAATCTTTTTTCCTTTTTGAGTTTTGCTGGTCAAGATTTCTCTTAATTAATTTGGATCTATATATCTCTTTTAAATTTATTTGATCATCGGGTGCATGGTTTTGTTCTACACACACATCAATGGATTTTAAAAATAATTATTCCTGATCCTTGCATGGCATCTAATTAATTAATTAATTAATTAATAGGACTAGATGACTAATTATATACTTAATTTGCTGCGTTTGGTTGGCCGGCCGGCCGGCCTGGAACAGGGAATTAAGGAGCCAATATTAATTTCCATATATATATATTTTTAAACCAAGTTCCCCTGACCGACCGGCCCGTTTATTTTGTTTGGATTAATCCTGTTTATTAATTAGTGGTCAATAACATAAATTAATGACACAATATATCGTGATTAAAGTAGCCAGTGTTGTTTCAGTACGTACTCTCATATACTTGAATAAGTGAAGAAAAATAAAGAATGACAAAAATATATATATATACTTGAATAAAGAATGACAAAAATAAGTGAAGAAAAAATTGCACCTTTTAGGTCATCAGTATATATACAATTAATTTCTACCCAGCAAATCTGTGTTGAATTGAATTGAAGGGTCACTTCTTCTTCCTCAGCAATTTAGCCCCAATTCCAAAACACAAGGAATTATGAACAGCACTCGATCGATCTCACTCTTACACTCCATCCTAATTAAGTTAACTCCCTGACATATAAACAAAATTTTCCTCCATAAATATTAAGCTATATACGTATATACCTAAGTTTAATAAACTGCAGAATAAATTATTAATTTAAAGGACTTAATTGGGTGCCCTATATATCAAACACATAACTGTTTGTTTGAATCAATCATTCCCAGTTCCCACACTCATATCTTAAGGCAGTTTAGATTAGTTTATTTTAGTACTTTGAATCAATTCATGCCCCTCCTTTCATCACTTTCAGCCAGTCACAGTACCAAAACATGATTCAATTGATCATCCTTCTTATATATGGTAGTGGTTTCGGACTCCAATTTTCCTGGAAGGAACACAACTCTGTAAAGGCTTCAATACCCTGAAAAGAAAAAGGCATAAAAGGATTAATTACCAATCAACTAAGAACAATGACAATGGATCCCAAATCATGGGCAGAGGCCGAGAGCCTGAAATGACCAAAAATGTCCTTGTGTTGGGTACTGCTGGACGTACGTATATATGAAGAGTGGAGAACTAAACCTGAGTTGATGCTACTTTGTGGGAATTTAATTTGCAGCTTCGTTTGAACCAACTTTGAACTCATCGACCATCTCTTGATTTGAAGGAGGTTGAAGGGGCGGAAGGTTCGCTTGGGTTTGTAAAACTGCTGGTTCTTATGGAATCTTCACCAGACCGCCACTTTTGCAAGGCCTGAGGGAGGCTCATGCCAAGCTCGAAGCCGAAACCGTGTTCCCCTTGTGGTTTCCATTGATCCACAAGGGGAGATAGTACGTTTACGGCGTGGCCCATGTCCGGCCGCTGGCGGGGGTCGCGAGCAGTGCAGTGTCCCGCTAGTTCAGCAACTTTGTATATGCTCTCCAAGGTTTCTTCGTCTGGGTCCGGCAGGGAGGGGTCTACAAATCTCCTGATGCTGTCCTTGTTATTCAGGAGCTGCCTTCGGAACCAACCCACCAAATGGCTTTCCTCGTCCGGCAAGCTCTCGTCTAGCGCTTTTCTACCTGTGATTGTCTCCATCAGCACCACCCCGAATGCAAATACATCCGCCTTTGTCGTCACCTTTCCAGTGGCTGCAAGGAAATTATGAAACATTATGAAGTTTCAGCATTCATATATGCATGTAAGAATCCAACCCAACCAAGCCCACAACTTAGCATTGAAAGACAGTCACATATGTGTGTGTGAGAGAGACAGAGAGAGAGACAAGAGAGAGCAAAAGAAAAAAGAACTGGCTTGTCCATAAGACGAAAGATTTCATCTTGACATGAAACGCCAACTTCCAGCAGTCAGAAGATGATTCCAAATATGCATGTTCGAGTGACAACATATGTATATCAAGCCTTGACTTGAAAGACTCTGAATCGGTTCAATATGAAATGAGGCAGCATCACAAGTGCTTGATTACCAGCATATTCCGGGGCCATGTATCCAAATGTTCCGGCCAGCCTTGTCTCCACCGAGTGCTTCCCGTCAGGTGCATTCTTAACCAAGCCAAAATCAGACACCTTAGCTCGCAAGTCATCTCCAAGAAGTATATTAGATGGCTTCAAATCTCTATGAACGAAACTCTCTTGTGCTAACCCGTGCAAATACTCAATCCCTCTTGCAACATCCAGCACGATTGTGAGTCTCTGCTTCCAAGTAAGCGGAGGATACCCCATTTCTTTGTAGCTGAACAGGTGCTGCCCCAGCGTGCCTTGAGGCATGTACTCGTAAACCAAAAGCCTCTCATTTTCGTGGATGCAAAAACCATGAAGCGCAACTAAATGCCTGTGCCTAACCTTGCTGAGCACCGCGATTTCGGCCTCGAATTCCCTGAGCCCCTTTGAACTGATCGCCGGGATAGCTACCATCCTCTTGACGGCTATTTGAGTCCCGTCCGGGAGTCTGCCTCTGTAAACAATCCCGAATCCACCCTCACCCAGAACGTTATGTTCACTGTAATTGCTTGTAGCTTCTCGGAGCACCTCTACTGGTATGGCATTGCCGCCAGCTAAAGCCTGGATGCCACTATTAGTGGTACAGCTGCTTCGGCTGGGCGCTTCACTTCCAGGACCGGACGAACCAATGGCAGTGCCATCTTTAGTGCTCTTCGAATTGCCCGCTTTTCCAGAGTATCTGATCCATCTGTAGTACTTCCAACTATGATTCTTCACGTACTGCTTGTAAATTAGGAGAGACAAAGCTACCATACAAATCAAAGCTAAGACAATGGCAGCTGCGATCAGCCACGGCCGCAACCCAGACATGCCGTTTCGCTTCCCGCTACCATCAGATGGAAGGTCTTTTCCAATGTTTGGATTTCCGGATGTTTTCAATGTCACAGATGATTCGAAAGCTGGTATTTTTCCTGAAATATTGTTGTTGGAGAGATCAACAAGCTGGAGCTGAGGTAATTTTGTCAAGTTGGGAGGTATTGTGCCGGTGAGGTTATTGTCATTCAAGAGCAAATTTTTCAATGAATTCAGGTCTCCAATGGCCAGCGAGATCGTCCCAACCAAACCTTGTTTTCCAAAATTTAGCACCGTCACTCTCCCCTTTGAATCACAGGAAACGGATTTCCATCCTTTGCAAGGGTCATTCCCGGACCAAGATTCGGCAAAGATATTTGGGTAACCAAACGCCCCGATAATGTCAAGCAATGTAGTCACCTGCGGATCACAAGGCTTCGGCGATTGGTTGCAGAAGTTGTTCTTCCCGAGGCTCACCATTACATTTTTGGGGAAGCGCGGTAATGGACCCTGTAACTTGTTGTTCTGGAGTGAAATATTAGCCAGCTTTGGAAGCGTAGTTAGAGAAGACGGGACGGGGCCGGTTAGCTCGTTATTTCGGAGCGAGATATCGAAGAGAGAAGTGCACCCAGAAAGATCTGGGATTGGACCCGTAAATAGATTCTGATGAAGCCAAACCTGTGTCAACTGCGACATTCCACCGATCGCATCGATCCTACCCGAAAGACCAACAGCCTGATTGTTGAGCCACAGCCTCTGAACCCCTGATTTCGAGAAGGAAGGCGGCAGAGGCCCCGTGAGATTGTTGTGTGAAAGCCTGACTTCTTGCAGATTCGGCAGTGACCCGAATATGTCCGGCAAGGTACCGATCAAATTGCATTGCTCGGCGTCAATGGAACTCAGGGCGGAGGAATCGGCGAGGCTGCCGGGAAGCGACCACGGAGCTAGATTAGGGTTGTCTGCCATGCTTAGGATCCGTAAACTTGTTAATCCGGAGAGAAACGGAGAGGGAACGGAGGTGAAATTGTTGGTGTCGAGGAAGATTTGTTGGAGGGAAGGGAGGTTGGCGAGGGAGGGCAAGGGGCCGGAGATTTGGTTTCGTTGGAGGGAGAGGTCCCTGAGAGCGTAGAGTTTGGTTAATTCGGATGGCAATTGGCCGGAGAGAGATTTGGAGGCGAGGCTGATGGCGGTGACGTGGCCGGAGGAGTCGCAGGTGATGCCGGTCCAGCGGCAGGGGTCGTTGGCTGACCAGCTGGGCGGCGTTCGAGTGAGGGAGGTGGCCAGCTTGGCCATGATGGCCGCATCTTCTTTGGTGGCGAGGGAATCGGCGCCGTAGAGGGAGGAGGTGGCCGCGATTAATAATGTTGCTAGCGCAAGGAAGAAGTTAATACGTTTTCCGTGGTGTCTTTCATCTCCTTCCATTTCATTAATAACTCTTCTCCGTCTCTCTTCTCCTTCTCCGTTTGCAGCATACAGAAGAGAGAGAGAGAGAGGATCGCCGGCTGGGGTGGCCGTGTTCTTTGGTGGAGGAGAGAAGGTGACGGGATGGCGTTGGCCGGGGGGGGGGGGGGTTGCTTGATGGGAAGGATTGATTGATTAATTAAATTATTATTAAATCACCCAATTACGTCCTAAATGCAATTAGCATAATTTTTTTCTCATTAATTATTTCTTAAATAATTAAGAGAGAGATATATATATATATATAACACTATATATTATGCAATTATCAATATTAAATATATGATATGATAGCGATAGCATATTTTTAATTGAATTATAAACTAATTAATTAAGATATAACTATTGAAAAATCAAAATGGAGATAATTTTATAATAATAATATAATTATTTTCTAATTGAAATAAGTAATAATTTTATTTATTAACTGAATTAATTAATTAGGTAGAACTCAGGGGGTAACAATGAGATTAAGCTCTCCGCTAACAAATAAAGGTTAAAGGTTGATTTTACGTAATTAATTAACCATTTGGGTACAAATTAATACCACCTCGCATGCATCTGGAGCTGATCGTACGCCGAAAGAGATTGCGATTCATTCATTCATTCATTCATTCTAATTACCTTCTTCTCATCATCAAGTCCAAGTCAACAACAACGCCCACCTCCAACCCCAACTCCATGAGATTAATAATAAGCTGTATAATAACGCTTGCACTCATCCTTAATTTGCTTTCATTTTTTAAGTGAAAACTCAAATTGGATATAAAAAAAAATTAGAAATTTAGTCTCCAAATAAATAAATTTAAAATAAAAAACATAAAAATTTCAACTCTTTCCAATCTAGTTTTTAAAGATACTACTACATCTCTTATAAACTATTTATAATCGATGATCGTTTTATTTTCATTTATTTTTAATTAAATCACGTGTTTATAAGTTATTTATAATTAGATCGTATTATTTTTTATATTCATGTTTATTATCACTCGAATATAATAATAATAATAATTTAATGTTTAAAACGTCAAGCCAATTGAGTCTATAAGAAAAAAAAAAAAAAAAAAAACTAGTTGGAAGTCGTAGAAAAGTTTTCATACAAACATTTTGATAATTAAATTAGATATTGAATATACTAAAGACTTAAAGACTGTATTCACACTAATGTAAAAAACGTACGTTTTCTAAAATGAAGACCTATTTATTTATAATTAATATTTATTTTAATATTTTAAAATCTTATTAGGATTAGAATTCTTTATGAACTATGTTTATTCACATAGCTCTTGAAAGAATTTTTAGATACCAATGTTATCTAGTTTGCTCATTATGTGAAACTCTCGTTCATGAGAAAAATAATATGATAGTGTAATCGTCTTCAAGTAATTTTTGAGCACAAGAGACCAACAAGGTATCCAACGACTAGATTTGATATCAACAATTTAGTATCAGTGAAGATCTCATGTTGATAGTCTTTTTTTTAAAGTTGTTTTGGTCTTTTTATCATAACACATCAATATTTTTGACCTGAACTTTTTTTTTTGGGGGGCATTATTTCTTATATTCATAATTGGACGGTGTCATTTAAAAATGATTTTATTTATAATATTCATGTTTTAATCTTAACTTATATTCGTTTTTAAAATAAACAAAACCGATATTAGTAATTGAACAGCGGAAGGAGCCAATTAGATATGGCGGCGAGTCCTTGGAAAACCCTGGTGATTGGGGGGCAGTGTGCTCGTGGATTGTTGGACGATGCAGGTGATTACTAACCCGCCGCTCTCAAAACCAAGTGAGTCGCTGGATCTGGATTCCTTCATTCTGTGGGTGCGGCGCTTGAAACCTGATAGACCCCCAGCCCCTACGCTCTCCATCTGACGACGAAAGTGTTTCGATTTCCGGCCAGGCCAAAATAGAAGAAGAGGAGCCCGTGGATTTCTCTCTCTCTCTCTCTCTCTCTCTCTCTATTTCAATCAATCAATCAACCGTCCTTCATCTGATCTGGTGCCCACCTCGTGGAAGCTAGGGTTTATGCCGGTACGTTCGATCTAACCATCATCAATTATTATTATTATTATTATTATTATTATTATTATTATTATTTTTCTTCTTTCACTTGACTTGGACCGCTGATTAAGCACTCTGCTCGCTTCATCGCAAGCTCTCTTTCCCCCCGTTTCGTTTGGTTAGAGAGAAAAAGAATGGTAAAATGAAAATGGAAAAGAAAAATTTGTGTCTCCTCCTCTGATTGAATCCACCGTCTTCTCGTAATTAAACTTTCTAATTTTATAGAAAAATCATTAAGCGTAAGCGCCCCCCTCCCCGCGAAGAACGAATTAACCAAGAATAAGATCTTCTGGGCGGTGTGGTTGTTGATCGATATGAGAAGAACAGACCCGAACGCACACGGGCCAATATGTCCGATCCCTAACAAAATTTGAGCAAAATTGCTGGGCTTTTGGAGTGAGGTGAAGACGAAGAAGAAAACTGAATACCCCCCCCCCCCCCCCTTCCCTTCCCTTCCCTTTGTAAGCATAAAAAGGAGAAAAGTCTTTTTTCTCGAAAGAAACGAACCAGCAAATGGTGACAGCAATTGCTTCCCGGCTGGCTTATATTCTAAACATCATTGAAATGCTAGGCTCCACGGTGAAGTTCTTCACTGTCAACCATGAGATGTCAAGTCCAGATAACAACTGATTGGAGATTTTCGCGGGTCTAGATATTCACCTCACTTCTTGCAGCATAATGCCCCATATACATACATGCTTATTTTGCTATCAGAAGTTATGCAGATCTGTGCCTTGCGTTTACGTGTCATCCAGTGGGTATTCGCTTATTTAGCATTCTATTAGAACAGTGATTTAACGAACAGCTATTAGTCCATGCTGGGAAAAAAATTGCCTTTTCTCAACTACCTTACCGATTGAGTGTTCATTTTCATACATACTGTTCAAGTTTGCCTCCATTCTGAGACAGTAGACATGTTGAACCAACCATTTTCCCATGCGTCAAGGGAGTCTGGCATCTCTGGCTAAGGATAAGATGCCATGACGTTATACCTTGCAGGTTTTAGTTGCCTTTAGACCAGTTTTACACCTCCATTCCAATTGTATTTTTTTCTTTTGTTTCTCTCTACCGTTTCATTCTTTACCCTCCCACTCTTGTAGTTCTTGGTGCTATTGATGTGTTGGAAAGTTCTGGTAACTGAATCACATTACGCTGTACCCATCTATAATGGGGAAACTCCATCTAGGGGAGCCAAGACTAAGGTAAGTGAACAAGACACTGATTTTAATGGACTTGGCTCACTATTGGTGAATCAATGTGGCAAATGGCATTGTTGACTGATGCAATCTCTTTTTATAATCAAAGTTCTTATAGTGAATATTATTGATAGAAACTGGATATATGAGGTTTCCGCATATGTTAATTGTCAAAATTTGATGGTTGTGTATGAAATTCAGTTGAATTGAGCAAAGGGTCATAGGTTCAATTACTTGGTTTGGTATGTTAATAATAACAATCACAAACTTTAATGTCACTAGGTGAGGTCTTCTATATGAATTCTAGATCTCCAACAATTTTATTTATGGTCATGACTTCTATAAAACTATTGTATCCTATATCATGTCGTTTGGTACATTAATAAAGAAAAATAAAATTATAATTACAAGACTCAGTAGGATTTGAACCTACACTCAAGTTGGCCTATTCATTATTTTGCTTCCTACTCACAGCTCTGGGAAGATGGATAAATGGTATCAATAAATTATGGTCTTCATGGAGGGCGCATTTAGCCGGGCATCTGACTCAGATGAAGCTGAAAGGTGCTCACCGGTTGAAAGCTACAACCCAAATGATCTCACTGATGATGAACTGTCCAGGAGTATGGATCTGTGTATTGGTGAAGATGACAAGACAATGGAACAATCAGGTGGGAATTTAACTCCACCTGATGTCATAGAACCAAATGTCGGCATGGAATTTGATTCAAGAGATGAGGCTCGAGAATTTTATGTCACTTATGGTAGGTGTACGGGCTTCACGGTGCGCATTCATCATAATCGGCGTTCTCGGATCAATAATATGGTAATTGGTCAGGATTTTGTATGTTCAAAAGAAGGTTTCCGGGAAAAGAAATATGTACACAGGAAAGATAGAGTTCTTCCTCCACCGCCAATCACCCGTGAAGGTTGTCCTGCAATGCTCAGGGTTGCTCTGAGGGATGGAGTGAAATGGGTTGTTACTAAATTCATAAAAGATCACAATCACAGTTTGATGTCTCCCAGTAAAGTACCATGGCGAGGATCTGGAAAACATTTGATCAGTGAGGTACGTTTGTATTTTTCTCTATTATGCACTTCTTTGTCCTTATTGCTTGATAATTTTGTCAGAATCTTTTAGCTAGGTTGCTTGATAATTTTGTTGAGGTCCTGTCCTTAAGATTCTATTTACTTTGTTGGGCTTCATATGAGAAGGCGTATGAGAAAAAAGGTTCAGTTCTGGGCCATATGTGAACTTTGTTTTCTTTAGTGGACTTCATATGTGAAGGTTCAGTTCTGGGCCACTGGCTTAAACTGGCTACGGTTCAAAATTTTTATTTTAATAATAATTGTACGGACATCTAATATAGAATTCCTTTCCTTTCCTTTCCTTGTGCATGCATAGCTGCCCTCAAAACTTACAAATTGAATTTGGTTGCTGGAATATTGTCAAGATGTATGTTTTTTTCTTTTGGGCTGGGATCAAAATGCATGTTGCAAATCCAATTTGTCAAGTAGTTAAAAGGTATGTCTGAATATTGTCAAAACCTACTCTGGTGTTGTGTTCTTTGGAGCCACAAAACAAAATAGGGCTGATATGTGCAATTAGATTAACAACTATCATTTCTAGTTTTCTATACTGCGTGTTAATTTCTCATCTGAAAGGTTAAATCTTTAGAAAGATGGATGCATTTTTATCTTTCATATTATTACTTCTACTCTCCATGTCCCTCGGGTTAAGCACATGCAACTATATATTTACATATATTTAAGATGGTAGCGATGGGGATAACTTGATCTTTCTATTCTCTTATCATTACCCTCAACAATATGCAAATAGGTTTCAAGTAGAAGTATGGTTTTTGGGGTCGCCAAGCAGCGGTTAATCCAACGACTTGTTTGCCTGGGTGCAGGATGAGAAGGATCGTAGAATTCGTGAGCTGACCCTTGAACTATACAACGAGAGACAGAGATGTAAACGCCAGTGTGCAGCTTACCAGGAACAGCTCAATATGTTGTTGAAATATGTTGAAGAACACACTGAGCACATGTCCAGAAGTGTGGAAAATATAGTCCAGCGTGTAAGAGAACTTGAAAATGAAAATGACTCAGATTAGCTTTATAGATACAATCTGTAAAAAAGTTTCTTCTTACTTTTTTTTCTTTTTTTTTCTTTTGGCCTTTGGCTCTTCGAATGTAAAAGCCTTACTAACGACTGACTCAATTAGTAATTGGGGCAGATTTCCTCTGAGCTGTTAGATAGATGTACCTTGAACTGTTACACTTGCGATGGATCCACACCAGTCTTGTAATATTCCATTCGAGCGATAGAAAGGATCGGAATAATTTATCCTGATGGGTTTACGCAAATTTTTTAAGGGGGGTCACCCATCCCTAAATTACCTCAGGTCAAACACGCTTAACTTGAGAGTTCTTTGTCAACATTCAGCCCAAAAGGTATCTAATTGGTGTTATTTCCTTTCTTACACTATCCTCGATATATACTAATATTTTTGGGCTCTCGGGATATTACATTCTCCCCCCTTAAGCACATGACGTCCTCGTCATGCGACCTTACAACTGGTCCCAACTCTCTCCCGTCTAGTGTCCCCGGTCCAGTACCCCCAGCTTTGGGCTAGTACACGGTCCCCAGTCCAGTATCCCTAACATTTGGCTAGTACACGGTCCCAACACACGATTCGGGTCGACTCTGATACCACCTGTAACATCCCGTTCGAGCGATAGGAAGGACTGGAATAACTTATCCTGGTGGACTTACGCGAACTTTCCAGAGGGGTCACTCATCTCTGGATTACCCCAGGTCAAACACGCTTAACTTGAGAGTTCTTTGCCAATATTCAGTCTAAAAAATATCTAGGTGGTGTTATTTCCTTTTTTATACTATTCTCGATATATACTAATCTCTCTGAACTCTTAGGATATTACAAGTCTCGTATATAATTGCAAGGGTATGACGCATCATTTGGTTTTAACTTTCTTGTGAAAACGCTTTCTTCACTTTGTTATCTCATCTTTGCACAGATGCTGCAGTCTGCAGTTGCAGTAGGTGGTGGGCTATTTTTGCTTTCAAAGTTCGTAATACTTAGAATCATCAGGCACAAAGTCCTCAAACCAAATGATTGATTACCATAATAAATAGAGCGCCCAATACTCAGGCCAAAGGCCCAATTCAACCCAAGACGAGATTCAGGCACAAAGGCCGCCCATTCATGGGTGGGGTAGTGTACAATGCTTGCACAAGTAGAATAACGATACCGGGAAGTACGAAAGAATTACACACTTATGAAGAGACCACAATCTTTGTGGCAATAAATAGAAGAATTACCAACTAATTCCCATATAGAGTTCTTTCATGGCCTTCACAAACAGGTGAAGACAAAACAGACTTCAGTTTGGGTGGGAACAGAAGCACACCTACCTAGAGGCTAAATTAATGATTTATTAACAAACTTAACAGAAGATCAAAGTAACTCCCATAAAGAGTTCTCAACTTTTACCTCTTTTCTTCTTTAAAAGTGATGCAGCTCTCAGAAACATCTGATCCACCTCATCAAGGTCCAGTTTCTCTTCATCTTTCCCTCCAGCTGCTTGTTGCAGAAGCTCCTCAATGCCTTCTGTTTCTCTGTCGGTTTGAGCAGGGAATTTTTGGAACTGATCCAGGTAGAGTGGCCGTTCAGTATTCTCTTCATTCTGTGTATCAGAATCTGTCTCAAAGATATCTGACAGATCTTCGGAATCTGAACACATAACTAAATCAGTTTCGGAGTCATCCTCGTCCTGGGATCCATCATTCTCAGCCATCAACGCCCTCAGCCTCTCGGAATTCTCCTGCTGTGAATTTAAAAGACTTTGAGAGGCAACATCTTCAGTGCCAGTAGAAAGGGATTCTTCCATAACATTACTCCTATTATCAGCTTTTACTTGAAGCAGCTCAAGGTCCTGTTCAAGTCTTGGGATACACTTCCTAACGGCTCGAAGTGCATCTCTATATTTGGATTTATCTAAAGCCTATATAAGAGGATAACATAATTAGAGCAAAAAACAAATTTCAATTAAATAAGATCAACAGCAACATTGCTTTATCTCTGAACTTCACATGCATGCACACTGGAAAAAGAAAAGAGAAAAACCTTCTTTCTGGGGAGGGTACTCCTGGGTGACATTATCTCTGTTGGTGGCTGAGAGTAATTCTTCCCTCTGTACATGATAATGGTGTTTTCTTCCTGAATGTCAAGCACAATTCCTCCGCTCAATCTTGCTAGCTCTGCGGCAATCTCCTTTACCTCCTCTGGTGAAAACGTCTTGACCACCACCTTAAGAGTTTGGTGTTTCTTCCAATGCAAATGCATGTTTAAGATTACACCCTGGTATATTCCTCGTCTCCCAACCGGAACATAGTTTTTGCACTTGATGCCCATCTTCAAGAAATAGAAGTGTTCTTCTGGTGTCAGTATCTCTGGATCATGGGTCGTTTCCAATGACTCCTTAGGTTCAATCTTCTTGAGAGCTTCAACAAGCCTTTCCTCTTTCTTTTGAGCCTGGAGTAAAAGGATTACAGTGCCCAGTATAAGACTCTTGATCATGGAAACAGTACAAAGAAATTCAACATCCATAATAATTAATAAATTGTGCTTGCGGGAACAGTCCATATGAAAGGAAAAGGAAACGGTTTTTATTTTCTTTCGGATCAATAACCAACCCTCCCATAGAATCTTAGAACTGTGCTCAAATCTAACATCATTGTAAATGGTCTTCGTTTTACATTATATCAACCAAAAGGTTTACCCAAGCAATATGTGTTAAAAAAACAAATTAAATTAGCCGAGTAGCTATTCTTCATCTGAGCAACTCAATTGAGTTCACACGGTGATGCTAGCCTAAGCAACTAATATACAACCAAAAAAAAACAAAATTTAGTATAATTCTGAGTGGACATTCTCTGATGAACTCTATGAGCTCAAGTAGTGTGGGATCATGTAACAAGATGGAAACCAGCACCAAAGGAAGTAAACTGGAAAAAGGGAAGCACGGTTGACTCCCAAGGTAGGACGGTAAAACATAGAGTTAATCAAGGTTTCTAGACTACTGAGACATGCACAAACCTTGTGGTAAACTTCCTTTGGTGAATCCATTAGACAAATATCCATGAGTATTGAAGCATCAAAACAATTAGATTACCTTCCTCAATTTGTATAAGATCTTTTCTTCTTCTGTCATTCTTTTATATTCTTTCTTTTTCTTCCATCTCAAGAACTTTAACCACCTAACAACAGCTCTTTTTCCCTTCAGTTTCTTCCTTTTCTTTGTACCATTGCCATCGCAAGGGCCATCAGCAGCTATGATGCTTTCAGAGTGCTTTGGTTGCTCCAAAACTTTGTCGTCCGTGTTCAGAAATTGACCAGAATGAATCCATAGAGTCCCCAGAAAAGGAGATATCAGCAAAGTAGCTGGTTTGTGACCGGAAACCTTGCACCAAACATCATAAACGCTACTGCAAAATGAGATTACTTAAAACATTTCATTTTCTTAAAAAAATTTCAGGCATCATTGTAAACTACACATTCACGGCATAGATAGAAGTGCATCAAAATTCACACTACCAAGAAAGAAGATTTCTTCCATCTAAATTGTTAAATACTTGTAGGTTTGGATCAAAATTTTCCTAACACTGGCCAGAAGTAGAAAAAAAAAAAAAAAAAATCATCTTCATGGTTACTGAGGCACAGAAGGGGCACGGTGTGTGGGCTGTTGCTGTATAAGTTAAATATGCAAGGGCAAAAATTTACAGACAAAAAGACAACGATGGGCTTTTAGTTGCAAATTTCAAACGCTCAATATCCAAAAATCCGTATACCTTCCCAATAAAAGAAAGACCAGATGGATTTTTCCATCACATCAATACAAAACTTAATCAGACTCGAATAAAAGTAAGAACAATGAAATACGATAGAACAGGTGTGTTGGAAAATATGCAATTTCCTGAAATCCCGAACGCAAAACTAAACAAAAAGCATAAATTTTGCATTCAGTCCATCAAAGAAACGCATTTCATGGACAATGTCTCGTTCGAATTCAGAGAAATTCAGTTGTTGATTTAGAGAACATAATCATAGACGAGAGAGAGAGAGAGAGAGAGAGAGAGAGTACCTAGGTTTTTGAAGAATCGCTAGGTATGGTGTTGGAGTGAAAATTCTAGGATTGGAGAAGAGATATCTAAGCTGGTGCGATCCACGCAGAGTCCTCATCGCCATTTTTACAACCTCCTCTTGTTCGCTCGCTCCCTCGCTCTCTCTCTCTCTCTCTCTCTCTCTCTCTCTGTCTGTGACTGCGCGCTGAGAACGCCAAGCCAAGGCCAAGCGGAGACAGTCGAGGGCTGTCCAAAATTTAAACGGTCCAACATTTTGGCCCATTTGAATTATAAAAAAGGATTCAGATTGGGCCCAGACCAACTAGGGTCCATTATTCAGGTCTTCTTAGCAAGAGACAAAATGTTTTCAAGTGCAAAATACTATCAAAATAATGCATTCATTCATTAGTTGTATTTACAAAATATATCTATCACTTTGAAATAAATTATGGAATGATAACGTTCAAAAACATAATTCATCCATCCTTGGTAGTTCAGTTTAATGGGCTACACCTCAGTGACTTAAGTATTTGGACAAAGAAAGATTGAAACAAATGATGGAATGGTAACATTTAAAATATAATTAATGCTTGGTATTTGAAAGTCCTGAGATTCTGAATTCATCGTCTCAGCCTAACCCATTACCATTTGCTGAAGATTGATTATTATTAGTTCAGAAGAACAAAGGGCGTGGATCATTGATATCTTCCTTCAGAGAGTTCGGACTAAAAAGCTCAAACAAAAGTCTTCCCATCAATGAACGTTACACAAACACAAAGCAGAACACAACAAACAAAAACAGAAAATATATTCTCAGGGGCCGGCCATAATATATGAAGTTGACAGTTATGGCTAGAAGGAAGTCCTCTCCAATGGCAATGAAACTGCCCCCTCTCTTCTTTTAACTACTAACTAATAATTCCAAAAGCAGCTTTCTTGTGTTTATTTTATTTTTTTTCTTTACCTTCATTTCAATTACGTACATCATGTGTTGTTGCGGTAAGTGAATTCTTCTTCTATATATATATATTTAGTCTGCATTCAGGGCAGCAAAGCCGCCGCCCTTCATCATCTGCTTGAACTCCTTGTAGTTGACCCTGCCATCGCCGTCCACATCCACCTTACTTATCATCTTCTTGCAGTCTTCTATGGTCCGTCCTTGCTTTAACCCCAACGACTGCAACACCGACCTCAGCTCATCCACCGTTATGAACCCATCCCCGTTTTGATCGAACACGTTGAAGGCCTCCCTCATGTCCTCCTCCTCGTCCTTGTCGTCCATGATCGTCTGATACAATCCCCCGAACTCGTCAATATCCACAAACCCATCTCCATTTGCGTCGATCTTGTCGATCATTTGGACCAGCTCTTTTTCCTGAATGTATATCCCCAGGTTCTGCAACGAGTCGCTTAGCTCTTGCTTTGTGATCTTGCCGTCCCCATTACGATCAAACATCTGGAAAACCCGCCGTAGCTCTGCCGGGTCCATAATCCCTCTCTCTCTCTCTCTCTCTCTCTAATTAAAAACAAACAAAAAAAAAAAACAAAAAAAGGCCTAATAAAAAGATGACTGTTAATGAATCAAAGAATGAGCAACCAGGAGTGCCGTGTGCTAGCCACCCTTATTTTAGGAATTTGTGAGTGTTAACCCAAACAAGGGAACGAACAGAGCATCGATCAATATTGGTTGGTAACTATCTAGAAAAAGAATAATTAGATAACAAAAGAGAGGTTAATTCAAAAAGGACACAGGCTGCTTCTTCGGCAGAAGGGGTTGAGAAACATGTGGTGGGACGTGTATTTACACGTTTGTTGGTTCAGAATCGGAGAAGGAATGGACACTAAATGGCACCCGCAAATATCGTTGAATTACTGGCTCTTATTAGGAGGAGTTATATCTGCTGCCTGTTGCAAGTCTAGGTTGGGATATTTTAAGGAGGTTGCACCGGATCACTACTATTTTTCTTCCTTAACTGTTCAATTTTAAGGTTAGACCTCTTGTTTTAGTATGTCACTATATCAGACCATTCAGGGTGGATAGTGCCTGTTTGGAGAAGGTGAAGGTGAAGCGAAAGAGATGGGTGTATCGGTGTGTGTGCGTGTGACAAAGAGTGACAACTCTGTATCTAAACTGATTGAAGGGTGGATTGCTGGATTGAATGATACCCAGCGTTATTGAATGGTTGAGGCTTTGTTGCAATCAAAAGCCTCTTGCTTTTTATCTTTTACTTTTACAAACACTGCTAAATTGAAATTGAAGTCCTCTCAAGGGTGGGGGGTTGATCTTTTAGTTGCCAAAGTCCTCTCAAGTTTACTTTTCTGGGAAAACTTGAACACAGAAATTATGTCGTCCATTTGATGATTGATGGGTTCACCTAGAATTACAATATATTTTCATTTTCTATAGCATTTTTGAACTCAAAACTGTTGGGTTATCCAACAGGCAATAGGGTCTCTCCATGTCCCTTAAGAGGATGACCCAATAATGATTTGAGTATTCTTAAAAAAATTAACTTAGTTTTTGTTATTAATATTTTTATTTTATAAAACTAAAATATCCTTAATGAGATTAGGGTTTTGTACCTCTTAGAGATGCTCTTCTTTGCGGGACCCGCCACTTGGGTCCCACAAATTTTTAGAATTTTATGTCTCTTAGACTATCAAAGTCATGCCTGAAGGTTAAAAAAAACAAAGAAAAAAAATATAGAGTTCTTGAATTTTAGTTATTGAAAAATTTTGAATTTCAATTTTTGCAAATGAAATTCTAAACTTGTGGTTCTAGGATCTAACGGTGGGAATCAAGCTATTTTTGTACTACCTTCTGATTCGATTTGTTATTCCGTAACTCTTTTATTATTTCATTAATTTGAGATAAATTTAATTATGCATTTTATCTTTTGTCTCTTATAATTGTTAGACTTTGATCCCGGTGATTTTTATTTTTTTGAGAGTTATTCACATAAATTAATTCTCATTTACTTTTATGATTACAATTGTTATGTGATTAGTTGCTTTGTTTTCTACACAGGTTTTGCGAGTTAGGGATTAGACTACACAGTATCAAACTATGAAAACCCAATCCTTAACTTATAAAAACATGTGAGATAATAAAATAACTAATCAAATACTAAATGTAATTACAAAAATAAAGAAAACAACAAATTTATGTAGAAAACCCCTCTATATGAGGAATAAAAATTATGGGACCAAAATTCACCCAAAATTTCACTAATATCACGGATTTGAATCGCAAAATCTCACCAAAAATAAGAGTAAAAACACATAATTAATCTTTATCTTAAATCAATAAAATAATATACAAGTTGGGAAAAAACAAGTTAAACTACGATACAGTACAAAAATAGCTCGATTCCCAAAGCTCAGTCATATCTAAAACATATATTCTAAATTTCAGCTCAGTAGAACCATGAAAAACCATCTCATCATTTGTTAGATCATAACTGCACAGACAAAAATTGAAAATTGAAATTTCTCCTACAACTTTCTCTCCGTTTCTTCTCATCTTCACACACGACTTTTACTGGCTACGAGGCACATAACTCTGATCTTATTAAGGATATTTTAATCCTATTAAATAAAAATATTAGTAATAAAAATCGAGCCATTGTTTTAAGAATACCCAACCATACCATTATTGGTCTTCCTTCAACGAGATCGAGGGAGGGAAGCCCAACCCAACAGTCCCAAATCTCTCATAAGCTTCGGGGCGGCAGTGAAAATGTAATCCAACCATGTGCCCGTAAGATCATGGCTATGTAAAGATCAAACGGACGAGTAAATTGGAAACTGAAGACACAAACATCATTCATTTTGCAAACGAAGAAATTGCCACAAACCATCATTTTCAGGTATTGGGACAGAGTGCGTTTGCTCAGCAGCCAATCATCTCCCCATTCTCAATGCAGAACCCTATATTCTCTCTTTCAGTTTCAATTTCAATTCTAGAGCAGAAACCAAAAAAGGGTAGAAGAAGAAAAACGCAAATGAATTCAACTATCCCTCTTCTGAAAAGAAGACGAAAAAATAGTGATTCTGACAGAGACCTCATGAGGTCGAACACATGAAAGGGCCACCCAAACACGTGTTCTGGGAGAAAATTCTTTCTGATAGGAAAAGGAAAGAAATCAAAGAAGTTGGTATTGGGAGAGAGAGAGAGAGAGAGAGAGAGAGAGAGAGAGAGAGAATGTTCCAGAAATTAAAGGGCCTGAAAAATCAGCAAAGAAAAGGATCAGATTCAGGCGAGTGAAACTGGAAGCTTGGTGTTGCAAGTTCTATAGATATATTGCCTGGATCGTAGCAATTTCAAGATCCAGTCAAGAAGCTGACTTGCTTTCACATATACATACCCAAGACCCTACAAACAATTTAAACCACTGATAAACAAAAACTCACAGAGACGAAACCGCTGAACCTCATTCCTCAGCACAGAGACGAAGAGAGCTGCTCGGTAAGGTTCCGGAACACACACACACACATATATATATACAGCCGAAGCAAATCATATGAACTATGAAGATTAGGGTTTCGGGAAAGCCTCTTCTTTTCCTTCAGGGGAAATCAATTTAATGGACCCATAAGATACCATACGGCCAAGACGGGGCCGGCCCGGCCCATATCAAACAGGGACCGTCCTCGTTCTTGTACAGTTTAAAATTGAAAAATATGCGACAATAACACTTCGTCAAAAACAAAAAGTTTTGGCCGCTCATAGATTAAATACGGTCAAATTTTTATTTTTATTTTTACATGATCGTTTAAATTTTTTATCATTTTAATTATATTTTTTAAATTAATTTAATTCTTATTCTTTAACATTATTTTATATAATAATTCTAATTTTTTATTATTTTAATTACACTCTTAAATTTACATTTTCAAGTCAATTTAATTCTTATATTTTGATTGGAACAAAGTATGACATCTATTTTGTTATTTTACTTAATTTTTTTTAATACATAAAAATATAAAAATTAAATTAACTCAAAAATATAAATTCAAGAGTATAATTGAAATAATAAAAAGTTTAATTTGTTATAAAAAAAAGTGTCAAAACATAGAAATTAAATTGATTAAAAAATTAAGTTCATTAATATAATCGAAACAACGAAAAATTTGTGTAGTTATATGAAGAAAAAAAAAAAGAAGTGAAAGTACATACACAAAAATACAAATTTAACTGCATCAACACATGATCTATGAGGAATGTGCGAGCATACCAAAAAGACAGAATTAAATATAAAGTAAGTCTTAATAATTTTAAAATAAATCTTATTTAAGATAAGATGCACGAGGGACATTTAAAAGGGATGAAAAGGATAATAGAGACTCTTAAGTAAGTACGGAGAACCAATGAAATAAAACGAATTGTAAAAGCTAAAAACTCACTGTCCATCAGGAATGAATGTAGCACAGAACTAAGCACTAAGCATACTACTCTTATACCATAATCATAATTGATGTCTCTGCATAAGTACAACTGAATAAACATGCTACCCTCTCTTCTATTAACAATCGCCCGACTCATATCATACCATTACATGATCACCAACTTCCAGTTTTCTTCCTCACAATCAAAAAGCCTATTATTCCCCGTATACCACCTAATCTGTTCAACCATACTGTCACCTATTGCAACTGTTTTTGTTATTTGGAGTGAAAAAGACAGATGCTACAATGTCTCCAGGGCACGAAATTTCTGGTTTCTCAAGAGTTGAAAGATGGCCCTTTTTGTAAGTAACTTCGTCTTACTGTTTTACACACAGTCCCCAAAACATGACCCATGAACTACAACCACACATACTTGTTACATAAAATTGGAAAGTACGGCAAATGTTCAAATAACCTCATAACTCAAAGATATCAAATTTTATTTTTTTTGTTGAAGTTATTTTTCCTCCTCACACCTGGTCACAACCATTGAAGTTCATTTACATTAGGAATGATGTGCCACCGATCCTAACTTGGTTATAAGAGGTGCAATTAATGGTAATTGATGATGACATTTGGTCCCAAACCTGAATAAAGGAGTAGAGTTGCTAGGTGGCCTCAACCTAGCTTAAAACAACGGTTATGTGGAAGGGGAGGAGGATGACATATAAAAATCAAACTCTTCATTAATAATCCAAGCAATGCTATAGCAATTTGGTTTCAATGGAAGAAGGCCTCAATGAACAGGGTAGCAGTATGAGTTGGACCACTACCATGGGAAAGAATGCCAAATGTATTTCAAACAATCAATTCCCTCTGTGTTCTAAGAGAACAATGAAGATTCTTTACCTTGCAAAACCATCGGTCTTTTTAGTACCATGTCAAGACATCTTCTTCTAAATAAAAGGATACATGATACATGATACATATGAAATACATAAAACTCATGACTAGAAAGCTTAATAATAGGCAACAAAACAATGCATGGAATCAATCAAATATCTATTTGTGTGTGTGTGTGTGTGTGTGTGTAGAGGATAAAACTTCCAAATAGTTCAACAAAAGAGAAGATAAACAGAAACAAACAAACATCACTCAGATATACTACATATGCTTCTTTTATATATATATATATATATATTCCTATCGGAATTTTATTAGAAATTCTTCCAACAGCTTTTAGGAGCTCTAAAAGCGAGAAATTACTAAGCCAGCATTCATTTTTGGTAATATCTTTGTTTCCCAAAAGAATTCCAGAAAGCAACTTCTGATTGAGAAGTAATTGATTAAAGTCATACAGGAGGCAAGACAAGGACTAATGGCATAATGGAATTGGATGGATTTCCGGCAGAAATTCCAGAGAATATTTTGTTAATAAGTGAGAATCTGGAGTACTACAAGGTATAGGGGTGGTTATTCTAGGAGGGTTTTCTAATAGGTGGAACACAATGCCAAATTGCATTGCACATCATTTTCTACCTAGAACAGGTAAAAATATTTCTAAAAAGTACCAGTGGATATGTTTTCTACCCAGAAATGTTCAGTGGAAATATGATGTAATACCATTTCTTACATGAGCGGTTCCTTAAACAGTATCAAGAAACAATAAAAATGACTAGTTCAACAACATTAATTAAAATTATATAAACCTAGGACAAGTAATACACACAACACCCACGTCAAGACAGGATCAGGGTACTGCCAGGCAATTAAGCACTCCATCCATCTCTTAAGTTAAGCAGCTCAAATGCTAAAACTTTAGAGACTTCTGGCCAATAGAGTGTAACCTACAAGCTAATGTCCACCACAAAAATCCGTATCTAGATATACAAATAGGGTTCCATTGCAACAGATCCCCCTCTCTATCGACTTGCCATATCCCACCACTTCAGGGTACTGCCAGGCAATTAAGCACTCCATCCATCTCTTAAGCAGCTCATATGCTAAAACTGTACAGACTTCTGGCCAATAATAGAGTGTAACATATGAGCTAATGTCCACCACAAAAATCTGTACCTAGATATACATATAGGGTTCCACTGCAACGGATCCCCCTCTTTATTGACTTGCCGTGTCCCACCACTTCTTTTGGGTGATTAGAAGGGGCAATTTGTCTGATATCTATAGTATTTTCTTAGAATTGACAAATCTGAATGTCCAAGGATCTTGTTTGACAACACTATTCATGTTTGGAGATGGTTGGAAATAATTACAGAAAAAAAATACATTAACACCTGCAATACTTCAACTTTTTGTGAATTCCTACAATTCGAGAAATCAAAACCTCTGCAACAGTAGATAATTCTAATCAATGCTGTTGAATCTAGGACCGAATACCACACAAGAAACCCCACTCGCTCTCTCAACCAACACTCACCCAATAGAACCAGAAATAGGATAACACAAGTTAGAGAAAATCAAAGCAATAACAGAAAGATAAATGAGACAAGAAACTTATCCTGGTTCAGGCAAGAAAATGCCCTACATCCAGACTGTCAAAGCCTTTTAGAAATCCACTAGAAAGCGATCAAGATTACAGCACTCCCTCTCACACATATCTGGCTATGAATCAATAGCCTTACCTCTCGAGAATACAAGGACCGAGCCTTTGCTCACTCTCAATTCTCTAGAACCTGTGCAAGATAGAAACCAAAAGAAATGAATGCTGAAATCTACCTCCCGAGAACCTATCCGCCTCTATTTATAAGAGATAGAGGTGGTTACAAATCAAGGACTTAAAATGTAAATAGAAAAAAATAAAAGGACTATCGATACTAACTCTAAGTAAGTTAGTTCCGTTACATTTTAAACTCATAAAACATAAAATACAAACTTATTTCTAACTACATTTAAAATCCTCTACCAAGAATTGATGCTAACTAATGCAAATCCTAACAAATGCTTTTATAAGAACTGAACTTTAAAAGTTGATAATTCTAATCTATGATTTCAAAAGAACTGCACTTTTGCATATTTATAACTAAACTTATCAAAATAAAACAAATTATCAATGTCATCAAGGACCCATATGATCCTCTCAAAGTAAATTGGTATTTTCCCAATACAACAAAAACGTAAATGGAGAAGCTCTATTCTTAAACAAGTAAGGCATACATTCCAACACAGACTTGAACTGCACGGGGATAAAAGAGTACATGGTTACCAGCAATATATCTACGCATATTTTCTCAAAAGAATAGATGAAATAATGGTGGGAATGGTAGCACTAGTCAATGGTTCACCAAAGCAAAAGAACCATCAAAATTCACACAAACAAATAAGCGCGTTACCACAAAGCATTAACTTTTAAGAATTCAAATGCGAAACTGGAAAGAGTCTTATACAAATTGTCACATGAACTTGACCGCAAAAAGACCGCATCGTTCAAAAGAGTTCACATTATTCAATTCAAAGCCCTAAAATTCGTTGAGAAATTCTTACAGGATCGATATGAAAAATCCCCCCTTACGGGATGTCCCAGGGTTTGGGCTCGGTCAGCGCCACAACCATCCCATGGAGCTCGGACGTGAGGACGACCTGGCAGCCCAGCCTGGAGTGCTTGTTGAGTACCCTATTCCTAGAATTCCGGCGTAGAACGTACTGTTCGTCGTAGGACGGTGGAGGAAGCTTCTGAAGCCATTCCTGGGCGATGCTGACCTCGCACTCGGCGGAGCAAGCGTCGATCTCCTCCAGCCTGTGCGACTCCGGCTCGATTAGGCCATTGTTGGTCAGGGCTTTGAGTAGGGTCTGGCCCGAGAGCCCAACGATCTCGCGCTTCTTGCCATCGAGATCGATCGCGAAGAGCTTCACGATTCGATCGGAGACTTTCTTGGATGATGAGGGTGAAGACAAAGAAGAAGAAGAAGCAGAAGCAGAAGCAAAGGATCTAGTGATTATGGCTTTGGAGTAGAGAGAGATTGAAGGGTTCCGGTAGATTTTGGTTGTCAGCCTCTGTAAACCGGCCATCGCCATCGTTGAGAGTTCTTGGAGATGGAGGGTTCGAGGGGAGGGGGAGGAGCCAAAGCTATAGACACCAAGATGGCTTGAACGCGGCCTTTCAGTCCTCTCCGCTCCGGTGATTACGGTCCGGTTCGGTCAAGATTCATTATCTGACGTCAGCTAAGGCCGGTTAAATTAAAACTAGTATTTTCCCTTTTTTTTTATTATTATTACTTTAACACTTTTGTTTGGGGGTCTGGCAATAAAATTATTGAACGTGTTAGCTTTTATTAAAATTATTAATTTATAATTATTGCGTGAATTCATTAAAATGTTTATTGGGTATTTAAATTGTAAGAATCTTTAAAATTTGGGTTGGAAAAAATATTTGAATAATCCTTATTTGAATAGAAAGCATATAAAGTGATACACTTTTCAATAATTTAATTTTTTTAAGAAAATATTTTATTTTAATCCAGACCATGGGATGTTTTTTCAATTCGAACTGAGATTAAAATTAATTCTAAATAAAAAATTAGACCAATTAAGGTCGATCCTAATTGGGTCTGATTTTTTAAAAATTTAATATAAATTTTTTAAAAAATATGCATGTATGCTTATGTACATTACTCAAAACAAAAATTAAAAAAAAAAAAAAAAAAAAACAACTTAGACTACAATTTAATAAAATATTATATTATTATTTAGTTTCAACCAGGTTTAGATTTTGGACTGGTGCTGAACCGGATCGAAATGAACCGAACCAAAACAAAACCGATTGAAATTAAAATGTGAACTGAGACTGGAATCGAACAGGGCCCAACTAATTTTTCAGTACAAAACGAAATTTGAATATTACAGCATTTTGGCAATTCTGCACTAGCACTAGCCTATGATGTGCATTTGTTGGCTACAGACGAAGCTGCAGACGGTTGTGGAATCATCACTGACTTGATGAAGCAAAGAACAAGATTTATGTCCGTCCGACAACATATGCTCAAGAAAGAAAGGATTGTGGTAATAAGTCTTAGTGAGGTGAAAAGAAATGAGGAACAACTCATGGGGCCTATAAACCAGCAAGTGAAATCAGAGCAGAGCTCATGTGTTAGTGATCTATTTATCATTATTAATGTCACTGGATGTTTGATCCTTCACCATTATTCCAACATCATCATCATCATCTTTGCAGGGCAAATGGCGCATTATCAACTTTCCCAGGATTGCCCAACACCATATCCGCAACCATTTCCGCAGTACCCAGAGCCTGGGCAATTTGGGCCACACTAACAACAGTCATGTTTATTTCATTTATTTGGGCAAAAACACAAAGCAACTAGTAAAGGTATAGAAAGTACCAAAGCGAGTCCTTCCCCTTCATGGCCAGCAGCAAGGAACAAATTTGGTAAACCAGGTACTTGTCCAATCATTGGCTTCCCATCCGGCACTGAAACAAGTGAAACCTTGTGTGATTAATGACTTCCAGTTCCAGATACCAAACTCCAACTCTAGTATCGACAATCAGCTTAATTATCCTTTTTTAAGTAATATCGGAAAGACTATTTACTCACTGTAAGGTCTTAATCCTACTCTGATTTCTTTTCTTTCAATGAAATCTCTAAGCGACAACTCCCTCAAAGTGGGAAAGAACTCCCCCGCCCGGTGCCATATGCGATCAATGATGGACTCATCTATATCTGTTCCAAATCCAACAAACTGGCGGCTGCTTCCTAGAAAGACAGATACACAATGGAAGAATGTACACACGTCTGTGATCAGCAGTTGCAACCCCAAATAAAGAATTAAAAACTAAAAGGAAATGTAAAGGGAAACATAAAAAGTGGGGCCATCATTTCAAAATATTATTCAAATAATCCAAGGCTTGGCCTTTTTCTACCATATAGAAAATAGCTTCAACAGGAACTGCATTGTCACTTTTTTCTCTTTTTAGGGACAATCTTTTCCTGACTATTTAAAAAAGAAAAGGTTAAATCTATACAGAAAACATAACCAATGAAGGTAAATAAAAAATGCTAGACAAAGTGACAATCTCTAAAAGGATAAAGTGGAAAGAGAGGTGAAGAATAAAGTAATTACCAAGAACAAGGTTTCCCCAAGAATCCATGGTGGCTGTCATTGAAACAGACGACGTTGACGCATTAACTGACCCTGAAGCAGAAACTGAGGATTGAAGAGTTGCAGATTGATGATCAGCATAACCCACCTCCATGAGGCCATGATTTAGTCTGAAGAAATTGAAATCTTTCACTACAAGCAAGTGACCCTGTCATGCAGACTACCCATGAGCCCAGATTTCACCCAAAAAAATTTAACTCTCAATTTTAATGTTGCAAGGTTCACTCTGTCAAAAGCTGGCATCATTGCCGCTCCAAGTTTTCATTTCAGATAAAGTTTGAGCGTGTTTGATTGTCATGTTACTCATTCAAATGTTCCAAAGCAGTGAATACCTAGCTATAGCATTAAATGACAGTATGGATAAAGCTCTGGGTTTGGTAACTTGAGGAAAGGAATGAAGAAATGGAAATAGAAGACTTCTACCCTATTTGGTTCTACGGTGGAAAATAAAAGAAAATTGGAAGAAAAGAAGAGGAAAGGAGTTTCATTTTCTTCTCTTTATAATTAGTTTCTTTCCTCTTCCCTGTTTGAAATCAAACAAGAGGAGGTTGTTTTCCCTTATCTTCTTTTCTATTTATTTGCAAAACCAACCAAAGGAAAATTTCTACTGTTTCTAGTGCCTATACAGAAACAAGTTTTCTTTTCTATTTATAAGCCAAAAAAATGACAATAACCTGTTTTAGATCCTAACCTTTCGAGGCTTTACAGGAACATCCAATTCAATATCTGAATCCCTAATCAGGTCATGCATCAAAGACCCGCTCCAACATCCAGCAGCAATTACAACAGCTTTCTTAGAATAGAGGATGTTTTTAGGAGTCCGAATGCCTTCAATCTCCCCACTGCTAGTTCTGAATATTTAAGGATCATAATAATCACAATCAGTTAACAAACTTTGTACAGAATCCTCCTTATAATACCTTTGTTACAGCAAAAGTTCAGCAGAGTGAAAAAGAGTAAGAAGGAACCTCAATAAACTAATCACTGGCTCAAAATAGAACTCTGCATATCTGCCTTCTGGCGTGAAATGTCTATTAACCTACAAATTATACAATAAATGAATGGAAAAATATGTTATGCTAACAATTCTATATTTTTCAAGCAGCCATGTTGGACACTACACTTGGAAACTATTTCAGGATCAGGAATAGCACTTTACATTGAGTAAATAAGAAAAACATTCAGAAAATGTAAAACAATTATGTAAACAAAAAGAAGATATATGGGGATAAAGGAAGTATTCAAAAAACAATAAGTAATCTGACCATGTTGTTGTGTCCTTGGCTGACACTTAAGTAAAAAAACATTCTAACCACACATAAAACAGCTATTACTTTGTATAATGTTAACATATGATTTGTATATGGTATCTCTACAAATATAGTAACCATATATCTCGAGATATATAGAATATATGTAGGACATATTATTTCCTTTTTTAGTAGTTTAACTTCATGTATTAGGCTGTACATACCATTCAACAGTAGAGGGAAAAATTACATTGTTCTATCACACATAACATAGGTGACAAACAACAAAAAGGATTTCAAAAACAAAGTATTTCTCAGCAAATGCAACAGTACAATTACATAACATAGGAGAAGTATTTCAAGACCTTCTCAACAAATGCAACAGTACGATGAGCATCCAACTGACAGTCATCAGGGAGAAAGGCTGCCCCACCTTCCCCAGCAACCATGAGTGCAGGTTCCTTTGAGAGTAAATCACTGGAATGTAAGAACTGAGCTTTTAACCCAGCTTCAGACAGCTGATCTACTCTTCTCTTTAACATGACCGACTCATCAGCAGTTCTACCAATTAACAAGCTTCCTGTTAATAAGAACAGCAAACAATAATGCATATAAATGATTGAGAAAATAAATATTTGAAAAGCAAGACAACATTCGATCAAGATTTCATTGAACATATCCAAACATTCTTTTGGAAGCTTAGGAAGAAATCAGGCTACTGAAAACCTTGTTTCACTTGCATGCATCCTGAATAATGTTTTTGACTCCAATCAGAAGTTAAAAAATATTATGTGGTAAACTCAAAAACCAATCCTAGCAATCAATTCCATGACATATCAAAAAGGTTAGTGATTTATACTTCTCTCAGCAATATTACAATGGACTATAACTGAGTAAATCACTAACCCATACTTTTAGTTCTTCTAATATTAAGTAAGAAATGCGAAGTCAATTGCCAGTGCAAGTAGAAATTGTTTGATATGTAACTAGTAAATGACTCAATAAACATTGTTTCTCTTCCAAAACAACCATTTAGTGCAGTTCTCAACTCGTATATCTTCTGGTCTAGAGATGAGTTCAGTTTTCCCACAAAATACAATAACAAGAGAGTTGAGAGTGGATTATCAACCATGAATACAAACTTACCAGTCTTCTTCCAACCAAGTATCTCCAAGGGGTTCATGCATTGACGCTGTATGTCATCTGCCAACAACTCCCACAGTTCATGGCTCCTCATTGCGAGCTCCCATTTATCACTCTCTGGTGTTTTGTGAACCATCCATACATATCCTTGCCCTAGTACCATCCACAATGTCAATCAAAAGGAGAAGAAATCCTACAATCAGAGTTCAGGGAGAAAGAAGCATCACCTGCTCTACGAATCTAGCTTCACTTGCTTGACCAGAGTTATCAAACATTTGAATTGTTCAAACATATCAACATTACAAGTTAAGAAATTAGAAATTTTATGCTAACCAGAAACTTTTGTCCTTTATCAAAACAGTTAGTCACACCCATTTATAATTCTATAAGAATTCATTAACATGTCTAGCTAGCCTTCTAATTCTATAAGAAAACTATTATAAGCAGTTAAGCAATAACAAATTTTCTACACTACTAAAAAATTAGTGGTCTTATGTTTGAAACTGGCATGCGCAAGCTAAAGAAACATATTCACCCACCGTTTAGTTGCATCGACAATTTATTCACACAGGCTTATAATCCTAAGCTCAAACTAAGAAATGACAAAAGTTTACCAATTCTAGTTCCTTTTATTTTTCTCTTCATCCATCTCCTAAGCAACCAAAGAGAACAATACAAACCAAAAATCCTTAAAACACGGTACCAGCGCCGGTAGCGCCCGAGCAAGGGACGGCGGCGTCAACGACGGCAACGGAAAGATCCGACTCAAGCAGAAACTGCCGGGCGATTGTCAGCCCAATGATTCCCGCGCCGACCACCACCACATCAAAAGAATGCGACGACGCATCGATCGACTTGAAATCTGAAGCCCTGGCGCTAACCGATCGCCCTCCTTGGGTGTTGTTGACTGACGCAAACAAAGGTTTGCCAAGAAATTTGTTGCGTAGCAACCTAGAATTCGAGGCGACAGTATACGATAATGGCTTCCGCCGACACCAGACGGTACCGTTGGCCCTGGGGTTAGGATCCGGAATGACGTTAGAAGCAACGGCCGCCATTTTTGCTTAGAGTGTATTTGGTGCCCTACTTGGCACTTGCTAGCCCGGTTCCGGTTGTAGTTGGAGGGAAGGGACGGTGACTTATTTGGTAGGGCCGAAGCCCAATACCAATAGCAAGGCCCTGGACTCATAAACTCGAGCTCTCAACACTGGTTTAATTAATTAATTCACATTGCAAACTTCCAAATCAAAGGGAACTCCCAAAACCTATTGTAAAGACAGAAATAAATAGTGCAAATTACAATTACATGTCAAAATGGAACATAAACTACTATTAAATAGGAACAAGTACGTTACCATCCTCTATAAACACTCTTTTAACAAAAAAATATCATCATATATCATCATGCTACAATAGGAAGTTAGGAACTCTACTTTCTCTTCCTTTGAAAAGGTAACGCTGCTGAATTTCCATCATCATGAACTCACTTTTGAAGAATTCAAGCCAGTCCAGTTCAGAGTTTGGCAAAAAACAAGTTTACTTCTCAATGCGGGGAGGCACCCACCAGATGTATCCCAGTGCCTGCTCCGAGAGAGAGAGAGAGAGAGAGAGAGAGAGAGAGAGGGATTCAAGCATCAGCTCAGGTTCCCTTAGGAAAGGTAAAACAAGAACCTATATGATTCACAGATCATCCAGGCTAATTATCAATTCGTCGTTCCAATAGATATTCAATGACTCCTGGGAACCAGTTCCAGAAAGGATGTCAGTGTCTTCTAAGGCTTTGTCCAAAGAATCTGCTAAGTTTGCTTCCCATAAACCCAACTCACAAGCTCTCCTATAAGCTTGATAACCTGTAGCCTGAAGGCCTTCTGAGATCATCTCCCTCAGTGGCTCACAGTTTAGCCCTCCAGATTCTACAGCATCAAGAAAGCTTGATGATAAGCCAGGATTCCAGAAGACAACAACAGCACAACTCTTATCCACCAGTCGCACATCAAATTCATCAGAGAACACCACATGGGAATTACTGAGACGTCTCTTTAGCATTCCCGCAGACATCCCATCTCTGAATCCCCACAAGAAAACCAAATTATTAGTGTCCACTTTTCTTGTGTTATTTGTCCAAACTGAGACATCCACATCAATTGGGTCGGGGGAACTTGAGGAACAAGGATTGAAGATGTTTGAAGAGCTTTCAAGAGCAGAAGGGAAATTGTCATAATCATGTTGGAGAGTTTCGGGGTTAATTTTCAAAATAGAGCACAGTTTAGCAAACAATTCTGTTATCTTCAGAACATTGTGGCCATGGATCTTGCTGTCACCTGCATCAGCTGAAAGATGGAAATTTTATCAGGCTTACTTTAAAGTGATGGATCATGAATTGCTACAATGTCAAGAAATATTCATGAGCACAAGGTCAAAATTCATGGGCAGCGGAACTTAATAATAGCAGCGACCTCAATTTGCCCAAGATATTAGAAATTATGTTGGCAGAGCACCATGTTTTCCACATCATGGATGCAACTTGACCTCAATCACATGTATGGTCCTAGTCCGGACCAACAATGAAAGTAATGTTATCATGTCGCATGCATCGGAGATGAGCAAAAATGACTTACCTTGGTGAGAAATTTCCACATCAACAGGCGCAAAGAATCGTCTTTTTAAATAAGAAATAGCGGCAGGCAAATTAGTCACCTTTTTCAGGGGCCCCATTTCCTTCATTAGATGGCCGACATCAAGAATATTGGGGAAAGCCGGACACAAGGAGCGCCTGAACTCTTCCATGCTAGAAGGTAGGGAAGAAAGGAATTTCGCATGAATGAATGCAAAATCTGCAACAAGGTAAAATAGTAGCAAAGTTACAATAAACATAAGCAATGGAATTATCTTTTAGAGTTTAAAATGGCTGCAAATTTTTCACGAAGGAGATATACCATTAAGTGAGTTGTGGGAAACAACAGGTTTCTGACATGTAGAAATCAAATCGATGACCTCCCGAAAGCCACGGACCCGCTTACTTTGTTCCTCTTCCCGATTTTGAAGTTCCATCTATCAATCAAAACCACGATTACATAGATCATGCGAAGCTTAACATGCATTACCACCTGGGACTTAAGGTTTTCAGCATACCTCAAACAGTAACCTGTCTTCTTTTGAACTTGTTAAAACAACTTGAATTGCCTGGGTACCCCCACCTTTTGCTGGAACCGATAAAGGTACAAGGTCATCATAAAATTCCCTCAGCATCTGTAAAAAACCCAAAAACCTACAAGACATGACCTTGCACTTCACAATTCTAATGAGAAACTATTCTTGATAATTATCTAGGGAGGTAATGGTCCGCCTTTCATTCTGTCCAACAATATGGCCTAGAGCAATGGAGATCATTTTACCTCTACTACAAGCTGCACTTGGCGTTCACTGCACACAGTTATGGTTAAGCATGGTCTTGATCCGTATTCTTCATTTCCTATGACAAGTTTTCTCAGGGAATTGATTAAAGGATCTGTCAATGATAGGGAATGAGTTTAGAAGTGCTGGAACAACATCAAATGTAAAATGAATAACAGATACGTTCCTCACCTTCAGCCCTTGAGCTTGAGTCTTTAAAAGCATTTCTCCAGTTCCTGACTCGTGCTTTTATCCTTTCAACAAAAATTGAGTCAGCAACTGAAAGATCAGAGGAAGGCTGTGTTTCACATTTTCTACGCACTGGACTTCCTATTCGTTCTCTTGAAGCAGATTCTTGTTCCCTCGATAAATATGATATGCCTGCCCAGAGAACCAAAAAGGTCTTTCCAGATTAACACTGGACAATCTCATGTAAGCATGAAAATGAGTATTGAAGTATTTCTTGAATAATAACAAGAATCCAATCGCAAGGAGGAATCCATGCATTCTCAAAAAACTATTTGTTCATAAGGGGCAACAGATGCTAGCATGAGAGTGGTACCATTTATAAGTTGGTGCAAAGGCACCCAACTCAGGATAGAAAAAATAGCTATTATGTTAGAGTATCACAACCCTTCTAAAAATGATTCCAGAATGGTTCAGGATGAAAAGTTCCAGCATAGGCGCACATACCAAAATGTCAACATATTCATTCTGGGATGCATTTCAGTCAATAAATAATGTTTCAGACATGTCGAGCGAAATCAGCAAATGTTTCAAATTAATAGTTTCTTGATAAATAATGTTTCAACCTTGAGTATCTCAGCAGTTTGCAACTTCATCTAGTTGTTGAGTTTCCAAATAGAGTCCTAACATTTTCTGCAATTGGCTTAGTTTTCCCCTCAATGTTTGTCAATCAACGACTTGACGCAAAAGACATGGATGGATATATCAGCCGGTTAAAGTAAGAGGGAGGAAAACAAGGTATCTGAGCCAAGTGAAGTGCATAAAAGATAAAACCAAAAGAAATTGGTAAATGAATTGGTGATTAAAGAGAAATGGAAGAGATGTTTCTCCAAGTTTTTCAATGAATGTGAGGAAACAACTATTGCTTTGAAATATCTTATTAATTCTGGAAAAATTGCTTTTTATGGCCTTAATTTCGGCTACTATTTGGTTAAGTCACTGATGTGTCAAATATCAGAAAGGTATTTTTTTAAATAGTTATCGAACCAATGAAGCTTCAAAATTCCTTAGCCCATCCCAGCTAGATATATAGTGCATTTCGGGATCAAAACAGCAGCACCTGTGGAGCAATTGCAAAATGTAACTTCAGAGTTTTACAACATGTGAGAACTATAGATCAAGACATTTAAGGATCAAAACAGTTCTGAACTTCTTACTAAAGTCAAATCTTCTAATGTTCTTTGAGCATCTCACTTTTCTTATTTAAGAATCTGACAATAGTATCGCACATTTTAAATATTAAACATGCCTTCATGAAATCACTGTTCTATTATTTAAGCAATTAAGCACCTTACCATCATATATGCAGGCATTGAAATCAAAACCTTGTCGAGCCATTGAGCTCAAGTATGATGACTGACACGAAAAGCTATATGAAGGCAAGCCAATTTTGAGTTCATCCCTCGGGAAGAGATGAAAGTTGTATCTGTATAAAATAAAAAATATACAAAACACTGTGAGATCTCAATTTCAAACAATCAAATTACCAAGAGAACTTAGAATGGCACAGTTACTGACAGCACATATTGTTTTTGCTCTACTTATATCAGACAATCAAATTACCAAGGAAACACAGGTGACCAACAATTAATATTCCAGTTTATCACACGTAAATCATGTACATAATTACCTAGGATCAAAATATTAATAACGTACCAAATTCTCCACTCCCAATGGTTCCTTTTGGAGACATATTAGAACCGAGAAAAGGTACCCAGACATCAACAGCTCCTGAATTGGAATTAACATGTGTACTCCACAAGCACAAAAAATCAAAAAGCCCAGCTTACACCTATAAGTTCAAGTTAGGTTGCAGTTTGGGGCATGATGCTTGGCTTGTCACTTGGTTCAAGAAATTAATGACGGGAGAAAGGGATTGGTAAAGGGGAAAAAGTCATAGGATGATCTATACAAGAAGTATTAGTCCAGATACAACTACCCAATGCATAAACGGCAGCACAAGCAGCATGGTTATATCTTTGTAAGTTCAGTAAACTATGCATTTCTTTTTTAGAGAAATAGACTTAAAATATCTACATTTTCATTACAACTCATAAAGCTTATCAACTGTAAAATTAACAAACAGTTGGTCGACCAACCCATATACACGAGATATGGCGAGTTCAGCAATACTAGTATGCAGCCACATGGATGCCCGTTTAGTTATCTACGAAATATATGTGCACTAGTGGTAATAAGTTTATTTTCATCTTTCTCATCTATTTATATGGGCCCTGTATATGGTGGTGTTATCATAATGAGTTGGGGACTCACGGGTGGGCGACGACTTTGGAGGCCCTAACCGAGAACGGGCAGACTGCGAACTGAAGAATCTGAAACCTCTCGGCGGCGAACTTGGCTTTGAAGTAGGCGATCTCGGCGGTGTCAAGGGGTAGAACTCGGTGCCAAGGGGCAGAGTAGGAACCAGTCTTCTGCAACGACACGGCCACGAAGTCGCAGTCGCGGATGTGGGCCTTGATGTGCTGCAGAGCCTCGGAGAAATTGGACCTGTTCACTTGCCTAATCGGCCACTGGCGGCGAGGCTTCTGGTGGTTGCCGGAAACGATGGTGCAAAGGAAGCGTCTCTGCAGCATTGGATTGGGAGGGCAATACAATAAAAAACGTTGTTTGATTCCCAAAGCTCCGACTTCCGACCTCTTTAAGAGAGAACTCAAATTCTTCAACTTATATAAGCAAATATGTCCCTTTCAATACACACACACACACATATATATATTGCAAAATTCATATTTTTATACTATATTTTATGATATCACTAATTTTTTTTATTATTTTGATTAATCAGTAAACTTAATTTTTGAATGAATTTAACACTTACATTTTGACTTTGTTTTGTGTGACAACTTGACATTTTCATTACTATAACCAATTTACTTGATTATAAAAGATTATTTTATATAATAGTCTTCTTTGTGAATAAAAT
The DNA here is from genome assembly GCF_014633365.1 of Diospyros lotus. Classification (NCBI taxonomy): domain Eukaryota; kingdom Viridiplantae; phylum Streptophyta; class Magnoliopsida; order Ericales; family Ebenaceae; genus Diospyros; species Diospyros lotus. The sequence goes on along the minus strand of NC_068349.1, from coordinate 203,360 downwards.
TCAAGCATAATGTAATTAGCATTGCCATTATCACCCAGAGAAAAAAAAGCTTTGATTTTCATATTATTTCCCCCATCAACCAACGGCTATAAAAAGGCCACGGCTTCGGGGGAGGGGGGGGGGGGGGTTGTTCTTGGGGACCATGTGCCCAGATCCCTGCAATGCCAACTCCAAAACAGCAACAAGTAAGGCTTCTGATCTGAGCCAACTCCATATCAACAAACGAAAGATCAGAAGCACTAACATATGCTGCTGCGATGCTCATTAATTAATTAATTACCTTTACAGTGAGAAAGGTGAGATTATTCTGGTATATGCGTGCATGTATCGGCATTGGATGAATTAGAAGAGATGAAAGTTAGGGAAGATGAAGTCTGATTCGTTTGAAGAGTTGAGGAAAGATACCGCTGAATTAGTCCATTGCAAGTCCACTGTCAAAGATATACATACATATATATATATAATTAGCAGAGTAGAGCTTGGTTCCTCACTCTGATCGACAGAAACGGGTTCAGATAACAGTTGCCTCGAGAGAAATCATGTAAGCTCAGATAACAGGAAAGAATAACCAAGTTTAAGCTCAGAGTTGTCTTGTCTTTCTTGTTTACCTGTTCAATTTATTTGTGACAATTGCATTGCTGTACTGATTGTAATAAATCCGGCAATCAAGGATTGATAAATAATAATAACAATTGCATTACTCTCTTCTCTACCGATCCACTAATTAAGTGGCATGGTCAAGTAATTACAAAATTCGACATTGCAACAATGATTTCATAATCATGCCACAAGGCATCGAAATTACATGATGATACAATACAAGCAACACAATGGGACTTGACTAATCTATCTTCATTCTCAACTTCCATGGAATTAAGCAAATCGTCCCCACATGCATGATTGATTGATTCATAATGCGGAGTTACATTTTTGTGCAAGTTTATTACCTACCTGATGAAAGCTGCCAATAAAGCAACAGCAAATGCAATAACAAATGTTCTGTTTACTTTTGCCAGGGGAGAAGGAGCACCAGAGAACTTAACTCTCTGAGACTGGTCCCTGAAGGAAGAAAAAAGCAAAGCTAAACATTAGAATAGGAGTTTGGAAATGAAAAGGAAAAATATTGAGGACCATACGAAACATAAAACAAAGTGCATTGGATGTGGGGGGCGAATACCATCATCCATGAAACCACAACATCGTGTTTCTGACCCAAAAAAAAAAATAGAGGGGGGTCTTAAAAAAACGAGGGAGGATTTTGCCAAGCACTAGAAGTTTCCAATTATACGATACATCCAATCAACTCTAAGGTCATGTTTGGATAGAGGGATTTTAAATAATGTAATCTGAAATTTGTAATTTGAAATAGTTTGCATTCCAAATTTTTCTATTTTTGGGTTCAAATCCACCTTTAGATTTGGAACCAAGTCAAAATGCTTTCAACAAAAACGTATCCAAACAAGGAACTGAAAATTTCCAAATTCTGAATGTTAAGGTCAAGTTACCCAATCCAAATAGAGCCTAATAAATGATTTTGTCAAATGCCTTAATAGCTTGGGCAAAACTTGCTCCCAAAATTTTTGCAAAATATGCACACATTTTCTCCTGTAAAGTATAGAAATTCAGACGTTGAACATCTGTAGCAGACAATAGCCAGGAAAAAAGAAGTGTTAACCCATCTACCAGTAGCGGATTATTGACAAGATGTAGTTGTGAAAACATCTTACTTTTGTAATTGTGAGAGTAGGCCACAGTAGATGGTGTTCTCAGGTAGTGGCATCTCAGATTTTTCTGTGATCTCTGGATTCACCACACTCAGATAAACTTCTTGGCCCAGGTACCATGAGTTCAAATTCTGTGTACGAAGGTTCCAAATGCCATCATTGTCCAGATAAACTAAAACGGCAGTCCAAGCTCCAGGAAACACCTGTAATCAGGCGAGAGGTAAGGTTGGCCCCTTAAAAAGATTTCAACCAGACAAGTATAGAAGTTTGGTCAAAACAGACACACAGGACTTAAAATCGCAGCCCAATACAGCATGTAAGACAGTGACTACCCCATATATTTATGATTGTGCTCGAACAGCAACTCTTATCCCCAATAAAATTAGAAGGAAAAGAAATACTGAATTATTCCCAGGGCTCCTCTACTATAACCCACATTTTTTTTTGCTTGGTATACTTTACATTTCAATATATCATTATTAAAGCACCCATTTACCTTTTCTTTTTACCATTTCTACCTGTGTAATTATATCCACTTAAATCCTGAAAAGGCTCATGGATAGATTACCAAATTGTTTGACCATAAAATCTCAGAAAGAAAATAATAAATTGCAGCATTTTCATCGGAATCTAAACAAAGATTTGTATAATGCTTCTTCTGGATACCAAAAATTTAGCATTTCTACCTGTTCTAATCACCAGTTATTGGATTAAAGGTTGAATAAATGCGCTCCTAAAATTATGCAAAAGCAACAGTTTTGCTTCTAGACTACTGTATGCAACACGGCAAATTACTTGAAAAGCTACTGTTTACTCGCTGCAGTGCAAGCATGATTTTCAAGGAACTATACTAGGAAGAAAATACTTCATACAAAAGAATGAGCCATGCAAACAATGTCACTGGATATGCCACCAAATAGCAGCTATATATATAAAGTATATTGGGGCATAGAGTGCCATTTAAGTTCAAACTAATATTCATTTGAGTATTATATCCTAAGGTAAAAAAACCAAGTCTATCACTACAGTTCTTCATACTATCCTTCTCTTAGATGAATTGCATAAAACAACTGAGGTTTTCTGTAGTCTCAGGGTAGGATTTAATTTGTAAATCTTCCTTGAGCTAACAAAAAGAAAAGGGCTGTTTCTCCTTTTCTATTTTTTTTCCTTTTTGGTATAAAATATTTCAATCCAAAAGATGTGACATTCACAAGCACCAAGAGTTAAGATTTGCCTGAGTAGTGGAGCGAGCAACGCCATCCCATTTGTTGTAAGTTCCTCTGCTATTCTCTGTCCATACTCCATAATCCATTCTACATTCCAAATGGAAAACTGCTAATTATGACCACGTCATTTTCAAAAGAGAGGAGAAGGGAGAGAGAGAAGGGGGGGGAAGGGGGGGGGATAGGGCATCATCTATGATCTTACCCCACGATGAAAAATGCATAGCCATCAAGATGGTAGCTCTGAACAGAAGTATCATTGTTCTGCAATATGATTTCAATGAAACCTTTGTAGGTACCATTAATTATAGATGTATCAACCTTTGCAGGTCTGCTCATCAGTCTATTTGGAAAATCAAGCTTGTAAATGCCAGGAATGTCAAATTGCTGGGCAAGCTTCAACGGTGTTGAAGGTGCTAAATATGAAATGCCGTTGAGCGTGGTGCGCCAATTTCCATCAATAAGTTCAGCAGGTCTATTAAGGATCACATAGACTTCAGTCACAGTAATATCTCCATATTTAAAAGAACCCTGGGGGTTTGGGCGAGCAGCACTAGCAGAAACATTCCATCTACAGATCAAATGACATCAGAATAGCGTAAGGCTAGTTACCTCAGCATTTAGAAAATATTCAATGATTGTAAGATACCTTAATGAGCTAGGCACACACGCACACACAAAAGAAACCACATTTATCCCAAACAAAGTTCTGCTGTGGCGTCATTTGCATCCCACACTTATTCACTTAGCGGATAAATGACTAAAAATCCCAGATTTAAAATTCCATTCACATTAAACCATGTGTCAGTCAAACCATTTAATAATCACTTACAGCGACCAGACTAGCATTAAGGAAGGCCTAGAATGCTAGAAAAATTCAACGGAAAGGCCACCAGTATTATCAAGAATGTCATATATTCATGCTAACAGTAACAGAAAAACAGTTAAACTCAACCTTATGGACCTCGCTTGATTCATTGAGAAAAATGGGTCAGCATCATTGGGGGGATCTGGAAGAGGACCTGAAGCTGGCCCCTGAGAATTAGAGTAGTGCAGTATAGCAACTCCTGCAGTCCTAGCCCAAGCAGATGAATTAACAAACCGGGGACTGGCAACAACATAATAATCACTGGTAGCATTTTGGTCCATTGTGACCAAGAATGAGTATGACTGGCCCACATGAATATCCATATTTGCATAGTTCTGCTGAACAGTGTATGACCCTTCAGTCTCTACCAGAAGCAAGTTATGATTTTGGATTCTGAAATTCAAACTTGTAGAGATGCCAACATTGTGTACACGGAAGCGGTATGTTTTTCCTGTTTACATTAAATAACTGGTATTTAGTTAGTTACAATAGAAGTTCATAGCATAAAACTAATCAATTTTTAGCATTTAAAAAATAGTCCAGAGCAAAGGCTTCCAGGGTGATGTTGTAAATGCTTCTAGTGATTCTATCAAGATACTTCTTCTCTAACGAGAAGATTTTAGAGGTCAATGACAAAAAACACCATTTGTCAATTCTGAATTGAATCACAGAACTATGGGCTGTATACCAACTGAAAGAAGTTACCTGGTTCAACATTTATCATCTCATAGGGAATACCATTAGGAACCAGTGCGTCATCATAGCGATAAGGACCTAATCCATTGAAGAGGATGCCATCAGGAGCTCCAAGATCGATTTCCTTTTCAATATGTTTTCTCAGGTCCTGTTTCCCAACAAGCATTGGTCAATAACCATAAAACAATAGAAACATGGATGGTATTCATCACAAGACGTGATCATGACACACCTACACAGACCTTATGACTCTTGGTGTACCAATCACTAATAAAGAGAGTGATATCTCCATCTGGAGTTCCAAAGGGTACAGGAATCACGTCTCTGTTGTTTATGATGATTCCTCCATATCCACCACCAGCTCTCTGAAAGCTCAATGAAGGGAAATAAAAGAAACTCCCTATCTGGTCTTTAACCTGAAACTGATAAGTCCAATTCCAACCGGCAGGTATGGGACAGTTGGTCCCTAAGACACCATCCTGCCATGAGTTTTTCCTTTGTTGTATGCCATTCCTGCAATCAGATTAGCAACAGTTAATGCTGTTATTGTCATCATTTACTTCCAGATATATCAACTGCTTGCAGTGCACCTATACCATGTGAGAAGAAGTGGCTCATCGAGCTTATTCTTGACATTTACAACAACATTCCAGTTTGTGGTGACATTGAGAATTGGTCCAGGGAACTGTCCTTCAATTCCAATCACCTAAGAGTTTTTGAGTTAAAACAGACATCAGCAACCAAAATATATCCAAATGGCTAAAAAATCATCAGTATAGGAATCTCGTTATAATGAAATCACAACAGTAGAGAACTAAAAACGACCATAAATTGTGTGTGGAAGCTTCCAAAATTCCAAGGACAACAAAGTACAGAAGAGTTGGATTAAAATAAAAAAGAACAACAAGAATACTCACAAAAAAAAGGAGGGGATGATGCATTTCTCATATTAACATCACATTTTGAACAAAAACTAGTCTGCAGTAACAATATAAAATGGAAAACCAGATACCATTCGGTAAAGATAAAATAATATTTTATTTTCTGTAAATTAACTTCAAATGTTTTGCAGGTGTTCGAGGCTTGAAATACTAGTCCAAGCAGAGGTTTAAAATGCAAAGTGACAGTGCACTGTAACAATCTCTAGTGAGAAAGCCATATGGTAAATCCATAAGCCTCAGGAAAGCAGATTATGCACCAATTTTGACTTCACCTATGTAGAAATTTCATCAATGAACTGATATAAAAGCTCTTCACATGTATTATGTAGAATATGAGGTGTGACTTTCGAGTTTTAGAAAGGAAAGGAAACCCCCATCATAGCTTGGAGATTGAAGATTCTGATGGTAGGCAGTTGATCCTGTGTTCAAGCTGGTTTAATATTGCTAGCTCTTCACAGTTGATGCTGTCATTATTGGGAATGCACCCAATGTACTTAAGGAAGCTGGTATCCTAGGAGATTCCGAGGAAGGTGGTGATGCAACATGGGATGACCAAACAATTGTCAACAATCTACACTTGGCAAGAAGTTAACCTTCACTTTCAGTTGACCAAGGAGAAGTTGACATCGCAGTTCTTGAAGCGATCCAAGCATCAAGTACTAAGCGGAAGTTCTCTTGGTTTCTCTATTTGGGCAAAAAGGTAGTACACTAATTCAACAAGAGAGACAAGAACGGATCCTTGCTTTTCCACCAACACCACTAACTGGGATCAAAATCATCAAACTAAGGAGGGACTCCATAGCTAGAGCTGAGAAACTAGCAAGTTTGAATACCTGATGAACAGCACACCACCAGGTATCCTCTATGGCCAAAGTCTGCCTTGGATAGGGATGAAATGAGTTAGGGAAGTCCTAGTTGTAGAGAGAGAGAGAGAGAGAGAGTGCGTGTGTGCGTGTGCGCGCGTGTGCTCTGTCTTGGTGTCATCCTATCAAGAAAGCGGGTGACCATAGGGATAATGTAGTCGGTCAATTTGCAGAGAGGATAGCAGCAGAATGATGGCGTCCTTCCACCTCCTCAGTGGAGATGGAGAACATAATGGGGGAAGAGAATAAATTTTCTGTTGTGTTGTTCGTCGATTATTTTCATAAGCACGTGCAGACGGAGATCAAATAGCAAGTAAATAATAGGAGCTAGAGAGAGAGAGAGAGAGAGAGAGAGAGAAGGAAGGAAATTGAAGGAACCTGCTGTTTAACGCCAAGAGGGGAGGCAGCGATGTAAGAGACAGTCCAATCATAGAAAATATAAGGATCGCCCGCAAAGGCAACAGCAGTAAACAAGGAGAGAACAGAACAGAAGAAGCAGCCGGAAATTGATAGTAGACTGGAAGAGGGCATTGGATTCGGCACCCTCTGTTTCTATCTCTCTCTTTATCTCGCTCGCTCCCCCGCTAGTTGCCGACGGCTGTTCAGCTTTTCCTTTCCTTTACTTGATGATGGTACTACTGGAAGAGAGCAATTTGGGGATCCTTTTGCTTTTTAGACAAGAGGAGGAGACATGGCGGTGGAGGTGGTATGGGTCTGGCCATGGGAAAGTGCAAACCATGACTGGATTGGAACTTGGACTTGGAGCGCTCCTGCGTTCTGCAATTTGGGGCCCATTTCCACCCAGGCGTAGAAATTAGGGTGCGTTTGTTAATGGGAAATTTTAACATTCCGGATGATGTTCAAGATCGCTGATAATATTAGGCTGAGAATATGTATTTTTATGTTTAGTATAATTTTTTTATAAAAATAATTTTAGAAAATAAGATTTTTGAAAATGATTTTTAATTAATTTTTTCACAAAAAAAATTTATGGGAGATTGGGAATCTAAATTTTCCACGAATTTGAGAATATTTTTAATAAATAAAAAGATTAAAACATCTATTACTTTTTTATAATTCCATAAAAACATATTATATATATTATATATTAAATATAAAAAAATATTATAATATATTTATATTATTTATTATAAAATATTATATATATATTAAAGTAGATATTCATACAAATATATATATTATGTATATATATTATATATATATACACATGCATATATATATAATGTGTAAAAAAATAATATATTTTTTTTATTTTCTAAAGATATTATGGGTCCCAATATTTTATATAGTAGAATAAATTTATCATTTTTAAATAAAAAATTAAATAAGGGTAATTTTTAAAAAAGAACATGAATTCCCAAGAATTTTACATTTAAACCAAACATACGAATGTAAAATTCTCAGAAAAGAATACTCAACATTCCCGAGAATGTTTAAATCTATCCAAACATAGAATTGCATAAATCTTATGAATCAAAAAATTTTAAAAATATTTCCAAGAATCATAAATTTCAAAAATTTAAAAACTTTTCCCATACCAAATCTCCCTTAGAGACAACTTTCCTTTGGAATTCTCTAGTGTAGCTGTAGTATTGTGTCGGTGTAGGTGTAGCTCACAATAATGTCACAAGACAAGCCGGGATCCCCTCCCTCCCGGCTCGTCCTGTGACAAAGCCCAGCTGTCTCCCACAGCTGCTTCGCTTCAAGCATGACGACTACTAAAAATCACACTCGCCCGGTTATGCTTAAATCTCATCTATATATGGGTAATCTGCGCACGTAATTTAGACAAATTTTAAGAGTAATTTCAATAATTAAGAAACTAAAGTAACTAGTTATTTCCATTTCTGTCCAACAATAAATAAAGTGTTATCACAATATAATATAATGTATTATAATATGGAGAAATAATAATACATGCATGCCACAATATATATTGAGATTATCGTGCTAATATATATATATATAGTATAATAAAAATTAAAATACATGTAACAATATTTCCACTTCAATCTCTTCTAATAATACGTGGACCAACTACAATAAAATAAAATTCAATAGAAATCATGGACTCTTATTTCCCCTTTCATGCAAGTCAAGGAAGATAATTTTTATATTTAGTTTGAATAAATAAAGTGTAATAGTAAGTATGTCCAGATATATGTTAAATAATGTCACACTTTGTTGGGTTTATGTTTCCTAATAAAATCTAAAGCAATCATGATGGTTCAAGTTAATTTCATAGATTTCGGTTCAAGATTAAAATGACGATTCAACACCTTTGTTGGCTGTCCAAATAGAAGTTGGGCCATAAGCCTTTAACCTTTTCTTTAGAGGAGAAATAGGGCTTGACCCATTTGTTCAAGAAAGGGAGAAGCCCAAGCCTGCTACCTTAGCTCATTTCTCTTGTGCCCTAGATCCTTAATATAAAAGGGATCATTCTTTCCCCTTTTGCCTTATGTGTGCGATGGCCGATTCTTTTTCCTTGGGCACCCTTGTTGTGGTCGATTGCTCCTTTATTATATGGCGGATTGTTTTTCCTTCTTGGTCTGGCGATCCTTTCCTTGTTGAGTGTCGCGCCTTTCCTTGTTCGTCTTGGACGATTTATCGATGAGGTGTATTTATGGGGATCGATTGTCTTTTCTATATGTAAGTGTTCTCAGCCATTGTTGAACCCATAGCTTTGTGATTACTTTCCGTTTCTTGGTAGATCCAACTGTGTGTGGAAGCTTGTGTGGCTTGAGAGAGAGGTGTCAATCAATCGAGAGACTTGGGGGTTTGAAGGTTTCAATTTTTTTGGAGGGGGGGTTGGGTAGAAATGTCAAAAGGGTCGGGCAGCCTACGGGTTGCCTGGCCTAGCCTGTGGCCCACTGGGCCCGACCGGTTAGACCCAGCTTGTTGGGACCTTATGTTATTTTCAACGTTCCTTACTCATTTATTTTTTGATTATGTTATTTTTTATTAATTATTGATATTGAAGGCTAAAAAATTTATATTTCACAATATATATAAATAATAACCATCAATATATTTACAATTTTTAAGCTAAAATTTTTATATATTTAAATTATAAATAAACATTCATCTTTTTATATGTGCATTATTTTTTATATCAATTCACAATAAAATTTACAAGGCATATAGAATTTTGAAATATAAAATGATGAAATTATATTTAAAACTTAAGATAGAAAATTATTTGAAAAAAAAAATTAAAAAAATTAATTTTTATATATACATTATTTTGATATTTATATATGTATTATTTTTTAAAAAAATTATTTAAAAAAAAAAAAGGATTCGGGCTCAGTGGGCTCAGCTTACTAGGGCATGTGGGCCTCGCCCACCGAGACCGGCCTACTAGGCCTTGTAGGCTAAGGCCCACAAGCTTGCTAGGCCCATGGGGTGGCCTGACTCGTCCCTACCCATGGCAAAAAGGGTCAGACTAGGCTTGGCCTTTTCAGTAAATGGGCTGATCCTCTATCTGTTTAAAAAGCCTGTGGTCAACCTAGGACGGGCCTTTTAACATTTTTAGGTTTAGGCTCATTTGTGGTTTGGTGTCTCTATTTTTGGAGTTACCTAAGTGGTGTTGATGAATTCAAAACTAAGGCTTGATCTATTGTCTTCATGATTGTCATTCATTAGTTGAAATAGGGAGTTTATTTCGTGTTCTTCTTGTTGTTGCTATCGATTTATTCTTTTGATTTTTATTTTGTGCACTAAGGATTTGATTTGCAATGCTGCCGCACCCAACACACTTATTTACAATGTTATAATAGTGAATTATTAAGTTGGTCAACTGGGGTTCCTAACAAAAGAAGAAGAAGCTAAAATAAAAATAATAGTAATTAATAAGACCAAGTTTAAATTTCTGTATCCAAATCTTATTTACCAAATATCTAAATCTATTTCCAATTCTCCTATAAATGCTATATATATATCGTCTCCGTCTCCTGGGGGGGGGGGGGGGGGGGGTCAGTCGTGGTGTTGCTGATCTGCTGATTCATATATACAATTATAATTTTATTTATGCATTTCGGCTAATCAATCAATCAATCAATCTCTTCATTAAGTAGTCGTCGATCGGATGTTTCTTAATAATTACAATTATTTAGGCGTGACCGTGAAAAATTAAGGTAAATTTGTCGTAGCGGTGGGTATAAGTTTTGTATTATTATTATTATTATTGTTATTGTTATACCAATGACCGACAAATTCGAGTATAATCACTGTTGGTATGTATTTTCCAAAGGCACCTACCCTACCCTCACCCATTACCATGCATGATTGATTATTACTAATAATAATAATATTATTATATATTTCATCATGTTACTACTACATTCTTCTACATAATAATAATAATAATATAACATATATTTTAGATGGGAATGGATGGGACTATGGGAGCCTGCCAGCCAGCCAGCCAGCCTGCCTGCCTTCAGCCACCCACTAACAAATATCTACTACTACTACTACTACTACTACTAGTTGGCTATGAATATCTTTAATGGCATGCAATCTCTATTAGTATTATTATATTTATTTAGTAATTAATTAAATTTTATTTTATTTTTAGCTCCACAACTCTCGCTCGCTCGCTCGCTCGCTAGCTCTATTTATGGCCATTCCTTCCATTTTCGTGCTTATCGCTCCACCATCAGCGCCCCCGTTTCCCGTGTGAACGTACCGTTTCCAATTTCTGAATTACATATATACCCCCCTCTATGTACACGTGGCCAGTCCTTACTTGCAAGACCCTTGCCATTTCGGTAACACAACATCCAGCAACAAATCAATTGACCCTGACCGTAATCTCATCTACTAATATCTCTTCTTCTAATCTAACCCACCCTTTCTCCCTCGCTCCCTCTCTATAATCTATTCTTTCTTTCTTGCTTGCTGGCATCTCTCTCTCTCTCTCTCTCTCTCTCTCTCCATCATTTTTCTCTTTTTCTCAATTCCTTAAACCCTACCCCACCCTTCTCTGTTGATGCAAAAATTCTTCCTCCCCTCTGCTGCTGCTGCTGCTGCTGCTTTGCAAAAACCCACCCCCAACAATGCTTCTCCGATTCCTACTACTGTTTGTGTTCTCCTTCTCGACCCATCTCTGGGCTTCAGCCGCCGCCGAAGCCTTGTCGATATATGATGTGCTCCGATCGAACGGCCTGCCGATGGGCTTACTCCCTAAGGGCGTCAAGGAATTCCATTTGGACGACGCCGGCCAGTTCGAGGTCCATTTGGATCAAGAGTGCAATGCCAAGTACGAGAACGAACTCCACTACGATCGCAACGTTTCCGGCACTCTCTCCTACGGCCAGATCGCCGGCCTTTCGGGTCTTTCTGCTCAAGATTTGTTTCTTTGGTTCCCCGTTAAGGAAATTCGGGTGGATATTCCCAGCTCCGGCTTGATTTACTTCGATGTTGGGGTTGTTTTTAAGCAATTCTCCCTCTCCTTGTTCGAAACGCCACGGGATTGCACGGCGGCGAATCCCCCAGGTCTTCAAGATGGGAGCTTGATCGCCGAAACTGTATCGAAGGTCCTCCTTTCTTTCATTTCTCAATTCCCTGGAATTCACAGATTCTGTGCATCTCTTATTGGTTTTTTGCAAGTGTCTTGATTAACCTGAAGATGAGGTGATTGGCTAGAGACTTGGTTCTAAGAATAGTTTCATGGGTTTTTATCGATTATGCTAACGAGCAATAGGCCATAATAAATTCGTGGACATTGATTATGTATGGTTCTGATCTAAACCCCTATTTCTTTAGGAATTTGGTCACGGGGATTTTTCTCTGAGTTTATCTCCATGGATATTTTTGTTTTTATTCTAATTTGTGATTGTTTTTAAAGTATTCAGAATTCTAAATGGGGTGTTTCCCTAATCCCTAATCCCTAATCCTATGTTTAGAACCAGGATTCTTAGAAGGAACTGAGAGTGAAAGGTTTTTATCTATATATAAAAATGCACGAGCATAAAGTTTTGCGTTTTCTTTTTATGTTTCTATCCATCATGAAGTCGTGTTCCAAACACACTAAGAAACTGATATTTTTGGTTTAAAATTCCTAGTTTGAGATTTAACAACGTCACATATTAGATATAGCCATTCATCTGTGTTTCCAATTCTGGCAACTTTTTCATGAACTACTGGTCCAGGATCGCAAGAATTAGTTATGACATATTCACCGGGTTGTTCTTTCCTCTGCAACCGGAGTCTAGACATGTTATGTGTTCAACATTGAGTCTGTAACTTTGATGATGTTTATTTTACTCGTACTGCAACTGATTGCCTTTACAATTGGCTGATGATATTTGATGCTTTCTTACAGAATCTATCTGGCAAGCTGCCTAATCAACCTGATCAGGGTAATTCCATGAGGGCTGTTTCTTAGATTGGCAAGACAATGATAATTCAGGTTGCAAGGTAGCTCAATCACTGATGGGGCTTCATTCCCTGTATGTACATGTCTTTTGAGAGTCTAGTAGCAGGTCCTATGCTTCCTTTCAGTGTGCTTGCTTGCGGTTTTTGTACATTGCAGAGTCTGCAAACTATAGCCATGCCTGCTCCTGTCAGCACGACAGTTTTCGTGAATGTGACTGAGAGACAAGTTGGAAGAACAGGATTGTCATCGGGGTCTTTTATGCAGAAAATATAATGAGACAGGAGCCTTTGGTCAAAGTGGTTTCAGGTGATAAATCTGCTGAAGTCTGTTTTGTTTGCTGAGTTCATTATGACTATAAACATACACGGTTTCTAGATAAAGCGTCTTTTTTGTTTTTTGGTAGTATTTGCATTAGTGATGAGATATAAATACTGATAAAAGAATAAGGAATAAAATGGATTTAATTGTTATTTTCTTTACGGCTGTTATGTTGTATGTTGTATTTCGGAGTTATTTGTACTTGCTAGTTGCTACTGTTGCCTCTTTGCCTGGCCTCTTTAAACAATCTGTGCTGCTTACCTCATTATTATTTTGAATTCTATGAATGCTAAATTATTGTTGAGTTATCGGACAAAGATGAAAAGGGGAAAGAAAGTACTCGGGGGAGAAGAAAGGTGGGAAGAGTGGAAAGCAGGGAGGAAAGTCAGAGCTGTCATAGAAGAAGTTGTATTTTGGGTTTGCATTCGATTACTTCCTCAAGCAGCTGGCTTGCTACATCCACGAGTTCACTTCAAATTTCTGAAGCTCTTGATACTTTGTTCTTTTTGGACTTGTTGTGTGTTGAAGATTTGCATAGCGAGTAGCATGTTTAAAAAATAACTTTAATGAGAAAGATTTGCTGGTTGTGTAGGTTGGAGTATAAGTAACATATTGCAATCATCTTTACACAATTGGTCATCATGATTTCTTCCCTTGGCACCCGGATACTGTTTTCACTGCCATTGCAGTTTTCTGTTATGTCCCTGTTTGTAGGCACTAGTGTGTGTTAACATGTGCTGAGAAATATGGAAACAATGCTGAATCTGTAATATTTGTTCATGTGTCTCACAAATAAATCATGCAAGCAGCTTATCAGATAACTGTACAGTGGCCTTACCACGTTTTAATAGGACAGTGATTGAACTCACGAAGTGTTTAGTCCACCAAACATGACAATTCTCTGTTTGGATTATCATCAACTGGCCTCTCTTAATTCACCCTTCCCCTCAGGATCAAGCCTCGAGTATTATGAACATTTTCATGCGAAATTCAGTTCATTATAATGGTTTACCGTCAAAATGCCTTGTCAACCCTATTGGTGGAAACCATTTCCAGATTTCTGCGAACGAACATTTGTTGCTTCCTCATTGTCTAAAAGTTCATGAGATCTTTCAGAGATTAAGCTACACCTGAACTGAAGCAGTAAAAAGTCTGTCCCAAGGTTTAATTGCCTGCATGCCTGCATTTAAAATAGTTATCCCGGGCACTTTCATTTAACAGAAAATCAAAGCCATATGGAGCTTTGAGCAAATAACAGAGGCTGATTTTGAGGAGTTGTTTTCAGGAGATTTTTCTGTTCGATGGTAATTCTCCCTTTCTCCAGCCATAAAGGTTTTTGTTGCAAATGGATCTGATCTGATTTGACTGTTGAACTGATTGATTGCATGTAGCAGTGTAACATTCTAACAGGCTTCATTAAACACCCCACCCCCCCCAAAAAAAAAAAAATCTTTGCACAGTGATTGTGTTGTATATTTATCTTTAGAAGTCAGAAATTTGACAATCTGTAGCTAAGGCCGTTAGATTTTTAGCGGTTACAGTCGTTTCTGTTTTAAGAAAAACATTGCGTCCTCTTCCTGCTTTTATCCGTCCGATGGTTGTTCCCAGTTACTGACAGTTGCTTTTGCTGTACCTCAAATTTCTTGACAGACACTTGTAGAATGTTGTATTTAATAATAATCGAGTGTTGACGTCTCATGATTGTATCGACTCATGTTGATAAGTTAGTTGGGGGGAAACTAATACTTTTTGCATGCATATATATGAATCTCATCGGAGAGTCAGGTTGGGGGTGGGGGACAGTAGAATGTTAGTTGCTTGGTCGTTTTACTTTTTACCTACCGACATTGTAAGCTCCTGTTTACGAAAGGGCTGCTGGATGTAGTTTTCATAATCCCATCCGAATGAACGTAAACTTGAATTGATAATAATATTTATGGCAAAATTTGAAAGTTAACTTGACAGATTTGCTGTGCCATTTTCTACGTAAAGTGATGTGATAATAATAATAATAATAATAACAACAATAAAGAAGAGAAGCCCTGACGCAGTGTGCTTCGCTAATTACACACAATTTGTGGGTGGGCAAATTAACAAATGGAAGAGGAGGAAGACAGAAGACTAATTTTTCTTGGATTGGAAGCACATGAAGGGCGCTGGCTGGTCGGCTCAATTGAGGGGCCGCCCATAATATCCACACATCTCTTCTCTTGCATTTTCCTTTGATTTTATTATTATCCAAAATCATAATTAATTAATAATAAAGAGTACTCACTCATGATTCAAGCAGTCTGATTTTCTTTTAATTGTTGGGTTTGTCATCTCCCTCCAAGTGATTACAAAAGAAAAAACAAAAAAATAAATTGAACATTTAAAGCAAATCTAAATTTATTTATCGACAAATAATAAATTTGTATAAAATTTTATCACCCGCCATTACTGTACAATTACATTCTCTTCTCTTCTGTATGTAGTAACGGAAGAAGCAACCTTCCAATTCCGATTCTCTCTCTCTCTCTCTCTCCCCTTCTGCCGGAAAACACTCCCTTCTCTCTCCCGCGAAGAAGCTGCGACAGCCTGGCGGAGTCCGGCTTCTCCGGTCCGGTGGTTCTACTTCTCTCGTCCACACCATCCCTCCACTCCACATATGGCCTCGATTTCTGTCTTATCCTTCCCGCCACCACTCAAATCACGCCAAACTACTCCCAAAACCAACCTTTCCCCTTTCACTTCCACTCCTAACTCCAATTCTCTGTCTATAATCCCCCATGGCGATTCTCTCTCCGCATTCGCTTGGCTTGCTCCGCGTCCTCGCCGACCATTGGCAAAGTCGGATTACAGAGAAGAGAAGGTAACTTCTTGTTGTTGTCCTTCGATGCCAACTACAGCAATTTGCCAGGACTAGGAGTGAAGGCTGATTCTTCCCAAGTTCTGCCGGCAATGATGCCATCCGTGGTCGCGCTCACTGCAGTTACCGCTCTCGCTCGCCCTTCAACTTTCACTTGGTCTGATTTTATCACCTGCTGCTTTTAATATTTTGTATACCCTTTTCCCATTTCCCTATTATGTTCCTTATTGTGCTATCAAGGGTTATAAAGTATTCTTCCATCCCAATTATGTTGGTTATGTTAAGGTTTATAAAGGATCAAGGTTTAAAATTAAGTTACTTTATTTTCGTCTTGTTTCAGATCAATAAATAGCTTGAAGTGGAACGGATTTACTAGGGAGAAAATTTCTTTTCTTTTGCGTGGTAGTGTTTTCCATGTCTTCCCATTTCTATGCAAACTTTGTTCAAAGGATATATGGCATGCTTATGGTGAATTGCAGGATGTCGAAGGAATTGTACGCCCCTGCTCTTGGATTTATCATGTTGTCAATTGGAATTAGACTATCTATGGATGATTTTTCCCTTGCATTTCAGAGGTAACACCTCTTTCTAGCTAAGAAAAATCGACCTTGTCGCTATGAAGTTTTAGATCAGGCGATGCTCTGCATCTGCCTTTAAACTCCTTCTCATCTCTTGCAGACCTCTTAACAATATCTATAGGGTTTGTGGCACAATATGTGCTGAAACCAGCTCTTGGCGTGTTGGTGGCAAGGGCATTTCGAATCTCTCCCATGTTCTGTGCTGGTTTTGTCCTCATGTCTTGTGTTGCTGGGGCTCAGCTATCCAGCTATGCTAGTTTCTTGAGCAGAGGGGATGTGGCCCTGAGCGTTCTCTTGACAAGCTCGACCACCATTGCTTCAGTTATTGTTACTCCACTTTTAACAGGCCTTCTTATTGGGTCTATTGTTCAACTTGATGCAATTGAAATGTCAAAGTCCATTTCACAGGTAGTGTACACATTAGGAAGTTGTTCTTGTTCCCATCACAATTGGGCTCGTGCTAAATACTTATGCAAAATCTTTTGTAAACTTTCTTCAACCTGTGATGCCATTTGTTGCAATGGTTTGTACTTCCTTGTGTATTGGCAGCCCTCTTGCTATTAACCAGGGTCAGCTTCTTTCGGCTGAGGGTCTGCAATTGGTTGGTCCTGTGTTGACATTTCGTGTAGTTGCATTCACCTTGGGTTACTGGATCTCCAAAGTACCACTTCTGAGGTAAGTCCCCTGTTGTTCATCTTGCTTACAGGTGTTGCTGAACTAGTTTCAGAAAGTAGCACTTCCTGTATTTCCCTTTCTTTATTGACCATTATCACATGTTTCCTAGAATTTTCATGATCTTGACTTGTAACTTTTTTAGTGCCATATTTTTCATAAGTGCATGCATATGTATCATATATTGTGGAGATGTCAAGTATGTTGAGGCATATGCTTGTATAATTGAATGATGATCCAATCCAGGTTTTTTTTTGTTGTAGTTTTTGTCTTAACTTAATTAAATGGATGAATAAGTAGTTTTATTGGAGCTAAAAATCATTTTTGGGACAAATCCCATGTGACTCCATGTTTCCCACGTGCTGCTGATATTTGAGTTCAATCTTTGGTGTTATAAGCTAGTGGAACTTGTATTGTGGTTGGTGAGACTTATCTTGTTAATTTATAGTGGATGTCATATATATATATATATTATATAGATGGCATTTCACTTTAAATGTCTTGGTGGTGGGCTGCATTGGGCGGGGGAAGTGGTTTTCTGGAGTGCTGTGTCTAGGTGGAAGTACTGCGTATAACACCTTGTTATGTTCACGTTATATTTTCCTCTCTGATTTTCTCTTTTGGTCTTCCGTTGCTGATAAACCATCTAGCATTCATATCTCTGCTTCCTTGAATCTTTCTTTCATTTGTCCAGGAACAAATAATATCTTAATAACCTCACATAGTTTTTACCCTGTCTTTTTGCGTCGTGCATGTTTATGAAATTGTTTTTTCTTCTTTTTACTTCCCTAGTCTGCACAATGGTGGCCCCTTTTATGTTTACACATCATTTGACTTAAAATAGGTTGCCTCCTGATCTACTCTGCGGAATCACCATACCGCAGCTGAATGAGGGTTTTAAAGTTCTTGTCTGAATGAAGCTTTTTTGCTAGGCCTGTCACTTATATCCTTTCTTTAGGACACTTGTGAAAGAAAAGATGATGCCTCCGTGCATGAGGCTCCCCAACTTTGCAAGTGTTGAGGGAGGTCATTTTTATAAGCAGCCTTAACCTTGGCTTGCTTTTCATAATTCAAACCCTTTATCTTCTAGTCGTAAACGAAAAACTTTGTTGTAAATATCAGGACTCGCTTTTCTTTAGGACAATTGTGAGAAAAAAAAAAAAAATCCTTTCTTTAGGACCCCTGTTCTATACTCTGGGAAGATAGACATACTTGATAGCAGTCCAGGTAGCGAAAAAGACTGATTGTCGAAAGACTGGTGGGTTGAACAGGTTAATTGGCCAATTTAACTTGGTTATCATTTGTTTTGGCCATTTTTAAGATCTAAGTTATCGTCAATAGGGCCATTTAACATATCATTCCTACGATCAATTTGTTTTATGGACAAAAGTAGCAAACAATTGTTGGACGCATGGGGCTTCCACAAATTGAGTTGTAAATAAGACTCCATTGCCAATTAATTAGCTTCACATAATGATGCATGTTGAAAAAATCCCCTTAATAATGAATGAATTGAATGGTTTTGATGAGTTCTGGCAGGCAAAATGAAGAAGCGTGCAGAACAATTTCATTGTGCACGGGGATGCAAAGTTCTACGCTGGCAGGGGTTCTTGCCGCCCAATTCCTTGGGAGCAGTAGTCAAGCGGTTCCCGCTGCATTCTCAGTAGTTGCTATGGCGATCATGGGCCTTTGTCTTGCATCTTTCTGGGGCAGTGGCTCTCTACGAGCGAGCTCTGCGGTCTACAGACTACAGTCCAGCCTTAGTGAAGAAGTAAGCATTAATTGGATGAAGTATTTGATTCCAGGAGACTGACCCACCGAGGCAAATTATATTCATAGAAATTAAGAATAATACGTACGAGACTTGGAAGAAAGGCGGCATCAATGAGATATATAGGAGAGTGTAGAGAGCAGGAAATATGCTTAATTAGGAGGAGATGGTTTTCCTGTGGAGTGCTCATGCACCCTGTTTTTGCTTAATCATATATGCAGTAGTGTCAAAGTAGTAACATGGAAATGCAATAGAGAAATAATGCTTTTAACTTTGGCTATATATATAGTTGTGATTTGCGTCATCCATTTTAGTTCTGGCTGTGTGGATATATAGGACCATTCTTGCAGGAAATCAAAATGCTTTTTTTAATTTCTTCATCTGATGAACAAAGTGCTGATGGCCTGCTCAGTGCTTCCCAATGGACAAAGGCTCATCAGCAGTTGCTTGCCCGCTCTACACTTACGATCCATCTCATTCATGTATTGATTGTTGTGCCCAGACAAAAAAGAATTGGGCCGAATCAATCAACAAAGCAATGGGCTTTATTTAATTGGGCCACTGTGTGTAATGTGGGGATGGTTTAATCCCGGGCCGAGCCGATGAGACAGAGGCTGACTACATCTGCATCTAGCAGTAGCAGAACAAAGTGAACGACCAGATTAAAAGGATCATCATCATCATCATCATGTGAGAGGCCAGAACTTCTCTTCTCTGTCGGGGCCGGCCCGAAAAGAAGGCTTAATTAATTAATTTGTATGCGCAGACTTGACACTTCTAGACAGACACACTCAGCCATGGGTTGTTATTATTAATATATATATATGTACAGTACTCTATGGACAGCAAACATCGTAGTTCGCTCGATGACTTCAGTACTACATAATATATGTATGTGCCGTCTGCAACTATATACATATACATGCGTGGCATGGGATGGCATGGAACCAAGAGGAAGACACGACACTAGCCTGCTTAGTCCTGACCTGGGCTAGGCATGCATGCATGCATGGCATGGCAATATGAATGCATCCACTATTATTAATTATATACAAGGAAGAACCAGTATGTGTGTGTGTGTGTATTAAATATTTATGCAGTTTCTCAAACGTACTTCTAATAATATGTGAATATATATATATATGTATATACATATATCACGAATATCACATCACAGGACATATCTGGAGATGAAATTTACCAAAGTATTCACTCACAGAGATAACAAGACATTGAGCCGATCAACTATATTTGAACCTCCCATGCATGTCCTTCCATCTCTACGTTTCAGTGGTTTTTTTCTCCACCAGCGTTGAAAGCATTCACATTCATGGTTAATTAGTTTACATGGAAATGATAGCATATTTATTTTATATATATATATATATATACATATGTTCAACAATCAACTGAATATGTAGTTATAAACTTATAATTGAAATTCAGACACTCAAAAGACTCGGATATACATGACTTATCAAGAAAGATGACCCAGTATCTTGTAAAACTAGTTTCCTCTTCTTTCAAATTCATTCCTAGCTACCCTCTCTCTCTCAGTAAATTAAATTTCATAGAGAGAAACAAGCTTCTAGGAACAAGGTTATTCATCTAATCACAGGGGGTGACGCATCAAAGTTATGAGACAATAATTCTGAATAAATCTGTATATATATATATATATATCCAAATATATATGATTTTATAAGTTTAAACATTTGTAATTGTTTTTGATAGATCAAACAATGGCAATCCTATTAATGGATCCTCTATGAAAGTAGAAATTGTTCCTTCCGGCCCAAAGGGTTGCCAAATGGGAGATTTTGGGACATTGGATGTAATATCCCAAGAGTCCAAAGAAGTTAGTATATATCGAGGATAGTGTAAGAAAGGAAACAACACCAGCTGGATACCTTTTAGGCTGAATGTTGGTAAAGAACTTCCAATTTAAGCGTGCTTGACCTGGGGTAATCCAGGGATGGGTGACCCCCCTAGGAAGTTCGTGTAGGCCCATTAGGATAAGTTGTTCCGGATCTTCCTATCGCTCGAGCGGGACGTTACAGGTGGTATCAGAGCCGACCCCCGAGCCTCTGAGCGCGGTGGTGGGGCAAACCTCAGCGAGAAGGCTGAGTCCCGAGGGGGGTGTGTGTAGGCCCCTGTGGGGGGTGCGTGTAGGCACCTTAGGCGAATCCCACATCGGCCATGCAATGGGAGAGATCTGGGGCTGGTTGTAAGGTCGCATGACGAGGACGTCATGTGCTTAAGGGGGGGAGAATGTAATACCCCGAGAGCCCAGAGAAGTTAGTATATATCGAGGATAGTGTAAGAAAGGAAACAACACCAGCTGGATACCTTTTGGGCTGAATGTTGGTAAAGAACTCCCAAATTAAGCGTGCTTAACCTGGGGTAATCCAGGGATGGGTGACCCCCCTAGGAAGTTCGTGTAGGCCCATTAGGATAAGTTGTTCCGGATCTTCCTATCGCTCGAGCGGGACGTTACATTGGAGCTAGTAATTGGAATGGGAGGCGGTAGCACCTACAAAACACTCCAATGGTGAAGTGAGTAAGGGATTAAGTTGGCAGGGTGTCGATAAGCTAAAAAGAATATCCCTGGGCAGTATGAGCAGACTAGCTTATATAGAGGGAGAGAGTTCCCTGACATATGAGTAGGCCTTGGGTGTTGTAGTAGGATGGAACAGTATCCGACGTCGGTGAGGCTCTCTGACGGAGGTGTGGTGCTGACGGGACCTTCATTAAATGTCGCATTAAATGTCAATGGAACCTGTAATGGGCGCAGGATTGTTGCAAGTACAAAGGTGACGATGATCACTATTGGGAGACATGGGGCTGAGATTGGATCAGAAGGTCGATAGAGGTCTTGGGCCTCTATTGGGCCAAGCTTAATTGGGCCAGTACAGTCCACAACCCCCCTAGGTTGGATGTTCACTAAGGTGAGCAGTCGAGCTCAAAATATAAAGATGACGGCTGGACTCTTATCGTGTAAGATCGAGATAGTTCGACAGTTGAGCTCCGAATAAGACCCTCGGGTTGGATGATCGTGAGGGTGAGTTTCTGAGCATGGATTACAGAGTCATTATTATAAGAGAGCAAGGAGTGCATTAGCCAAAGAGATGAGGCTTTGTAGGAAACCAAGCTAGGAATGTGCAACTGAGATGATTGAGGTCGATTACACTTAACCGGGACATTTTGAGCTCGGTATATACGACCGAGGTGGTTGAGCTTAATACGCTAAAGGTGATGGGCGTTTTTGGGTGTTATCGATTTTTCTAAGGCTCGCAAGGAGCTTGATGATTTTGGGGGTGGCTTTAATGTTCTAACATAGCGTGCTCGCTCCAGAAATTTAAAGTGTTAGGCTTATAGGGTAAGGCAGAGTGGTGTAGGTGGAGAGGTAGTCAAGATATTATATTATCCGGGCACGCGACCAAATTGCAATGGCGATTCTTTGACCGCTAAATGTAAGGCATTGATGTTGAGACACGTGGCAGCATCACATTAAGTGCGATGACGGATGACCCTTGGCTATTGGATGTCCCTCATTATACCTATAAAAGAGGAGGACTACACCTTACTTCTGCACGCCTTAATTATGCATTCAATTTTAGTCGCTCTTGATTGCTTTTTGCTTTTTAGGTAGCCCTAGGGTTTGAGGGATGAGGATGTTGATTTGACTCAAGGCCTTGCTAGTCTAAGGGAGCATTTCTATTAACAGCGTTGCAGAGGTACCTATAACTAGAGTTAAGTGTGTTTGAGTGAGAACAATACTAGAATGGGTGATTGCACTCCTTTTTGAGTTCTCTTATGGAGTGATTGTCACATCACTACAAGAAAACAGTGATTTTGAGACGAATTTTCAGTTTGAGACGAATTTTGGTCCCTCGGTAAAGTGCCCGTCTCAAAAATCCGTCTCTAAATTGTTGTTTTCTTGTAGTGCATCCCGTCTTCCCACTTTCCTAACTGCTTGTCCACGTATTCATTTGGTAGCTCCTTCGGCCGGGGCATAGCTAAGAAGACTTCTAGTTGATTTAAGCCATCTTAACATTCCCAACTCGTAGCTTCTGATTTTCTCTATTCTCACTTTGCTGTAGCATTTATCCAAAGTCGTAATCCGAGGAAAGTCTGTCCAGTGGGATAGACCTGGGCGATTGGCATAAGGCACCGATTGAGCCGAGGTTACTGGGTCTATTTGATACAAAGTGTGACTTGAGTGAAACCGAGGTGACTCAAAGTCCGGTCATGCTTGTTTGATACAAGGTATGATTTGAATTAGACTGAGATGACTCGAGGTTCGACAATTCCCGTTTGATACAAGACATGGTTTGAATGAGATCGAGGTAACTCAAGGTCTGGCCATACCTATTTGATATAAGGCATGGTTTAAATGAGACTGTGGTGACTCGAGGTCTGATCATACCCGTTTGATACAAGACATGGTTTGAATGAGATCGAGGTAACTCAAGGTCTAGCCATGCCTATTTGATACAAGGCATGGTTTGAATGAGACCGAGTTGACCATGCCGAACTGACCCCTGTCCTTGTCTGATCCAAGGGACGGTAGACAACACGACGAGAAAGATCGGGAAGGCCCCAAGGTTCGCCTGTCAGGCTAGACCTAAGCGTTTGGGGGCGAACTGACAGTGCCAAACTGGCCCCCATCCCTATCTGATCCAAGGGACAGTAGACGACACGACGAGAGAGATCGGGATAGCCTTGAGGTCCACCCACTAGGGTAGATCCGGGCGCTTGAGGGCGAACTTACCGTGTCGAACTAACCCCCATCCCTGTTTGATCTAGGGGGCGGTAGATGGCATGACGAGAGAGATCAGGATGGCCTTAAGGTCCACTCATCGTGGTAGACCCGGGCGTTAAGGAACGGATTGACTGTGCCGAACTGACCCCTGTCTGTGTCTGGTCTAGGGGACGATAGACGACATGATGAGAGAGATCAAGATGGCCCTGAGGTTCACCTGTTAAGGTAGACCCGGGCTCTTGGGAGCGAATTGACCGTGCTAAACTGACCGTCCTTGTCTGATTCAAGGGACAATAGATAACACGGCGAGAGAGATCGAGATGGCCCCGAGATTCGCTCGCGAGTTTTGCTCCCTGGGGATGTATTCAATATCAAAATATTCGAAAGATTCAGTTAAAGTTCTGATCTTGTTGAGGTATCTGTCAAGCTGAGGGTCAGTTGTTGGAAATCGCCCTTGACTTGATTTGTTACCATATGGGAGTCACTTTTTGCTACCAGCCATGTGGCTCCCATTTTGGAGGCTAGGATGAGTCCAGCCATGAGAGCTTCATACTTTGTAATTGTTACTTACCTTAAAATCAAACTTGAGTGATTGCTCGATTAGTATCCCCTTAGGCCCTTTTAGAATGATGCCGGCCTCGCTTCCTTTCATATTGGATGCTCCATCGACAAAACAAAACCCAGGGGTTACTATCCGAGCTTTGGCTAGGAGAGGATAACTCAACACAAAAGTCATACAGTACTTGATATTTGATGTGCTTTTGGGGTTGGTATTGAATGTCGAATTCAAACTGTTCTACTGACCACGCAATCATCCTCCCAGAGAGCTTAGGCTTTTGGAGAATTTGTCAGACTGGATGGTCAATTTGAATTATAATTTGGTGACTATGGAAATAGGACCTTAGTTGCTGGGCTGTTGTCACCAATGTAAGTGTCGGCTTCTTTATTTTCTGGTACTTGACCTTGGACCTGTGTAGGACTCGGCTGACGAAGTAGATTAGTCATTGTGTCTTGCCTTCTTCCCTGACCAGGACGAAGCTGAGTGCGTTCTCGATTACTAAAAGGTAGAATAGAAGCTCTTCGCCCGACTTTGATTTTGTCAGGATCGAAAAGAGTGGCCAGAAAGTGTTTCAACTCCTGGAAGGCGCTTCACATTGCTCTGTCCAATGGAACTCTGTTGGCTTGTTGAGGCATTGAAAGAACGGCAGGGCTTGATCCGTCTATTTAGATAAGACCGGGAGAGGGCTGTAATCATTTCGGTTAGGTGTTGCACTTCTTTTACCGTGTTGGGGCTGCACATCTCTTGGATAGCTCAACACTTGTCATGGTTGGATTTTATGCCTCGGTAGGTGAGCATGAATCCGAGATATTTTCCTGCCTATACCTTCAAAACACATTTCTCTGGATTGAGCCTCATGTTGTGTCTCTTGATTTACCTAAATATCTCGGTCAAGTCTGAGCAGTGATTTCTGTCTTCTGGGGTTTTTGCAACCATGTCGTTGACATATACCTTGATATTTCAGCCTATTTATTTAGAAAATACCTTGTTCATTAATCGCTTATAGGTTACCCCGGCGTTTTTCAGCCCAAAGGGTATAACCTTGTTGCAAAAGTTGGCATTTTTCGTAATGAAAATTTTCTTCTCTTCATCATTCAGGTGCATTTTGATTTGATTGTAGCCTGAGTACGCATCCATAAAGCTAAGATACCTTTATCCTGAGGCTCCATCGATGAGTATGTTAATGTTTAGTAGGGGGTACGAATCCTTTGGGGTATGCTTTGTTTAGGTCTGTGAAGTCGACACACATCCTCCATTTGCCGGAAGCTTTTTTGACCATCACCACATTAGCCAACCACGTGGTGTATGGTATTTCCCTGATGAATCTGGCTTTTAATAGTTTGGTTGTCTCCTTGACCATCGCCTTATGTCTTTCTTTCCCTAACTTCCCTGATGAATCCTGTTTTGCGCATGGGTCAATGCCAACTTGTGGCTGATGAAATTGGGGTCGATCCCAGGCATGTTTGCAGACGTCCAGGTGAATAAATCGGCATTTCATTGCAAGAGCTCGACCAGGTGCTTGCTAAGGTCGAAATGGAGTGTAACGCTAATCTTGGTTATTTGCTCTAGATGAGGCCCCAAACCCATGACAAGTAGCTCTTCCGTGGGCTGGGAGAGGCTGCCAGGGAGCTCACTCTGAGGATTAAGTGCAATCATGTTCACATTCTTTTAGGGAGCTCGGGAGCTGGTGCTGGGAACGTTAGCACCAAGGTCTTGGCTACTAGTGGGTTCCCAGCAAGGCTTAAGGTTTCGAGGCTTCAAGCTGTCGTTATAGCATTGCCGAACTTCTTTCTAATCAGCATGAACGACTGCGACTTCGGTGGCCGATATCGGGAACTTCATTGCCAAGTGTGGTGTGGAGGAAACTATGCCCAGAGTGTTGAGAAAAGGGCGGTCGAGGAGTGCATTATATGGAGTTCGACAGTCGATTACTAGGCACCTGATATTGATGGTCTTTTGGAGAGGCGTCGTGTCGAATGTGGTAAGTAGTTTGATGTAGCCCTTGATGTTTACTTGTTCCCCAGAGAAACTAACCAGGCTCCCATGCAAAGGCTTGAGGCTTTCCTCAGGAATTTGCAATCTCTTGAAAGTCGATAGATAAAACAGGTTCGCTAAGCTCCCCTAGTCAATACAAACCTTTTTTAACCAAAAAATTGGCGATGACAATTGAGACCACCATAGGATCATTGAGGTTCTGATCAATCCCCTCAAAGTCTTTGTCGGTGAAGGAGATCACTGGATGTCGGGTTATCTTCTTTAACTTCTTCTCAGCATCGCTTACTGACATTACTGCCCAGAGATGTCACTTCCTTGTAGAGTTTGAGTTTCTCCCGCCCGCAAAACCTCTGGAGATTGTGTCGATGACCTCTCTTATCTGATTAGCGGGGTCTGACCGGGTATCCTAACCCTTCCTAGCCCCAGGTCGATTTCGCGGCTGTAGCTTCTTTTTCGATACCAGACGTCACTGTGTTCGGCACTCCGTCCTCGCCTCTGGTGGACATACCGCTGAAGGTGACCTTGTTTGATTAGCCTTTCAATTTTATCCTTGAGGGCTGTGCACTTTTCGGTCGTGTGGCAGAACATCTTGTGGTAATCGCAGCGCTTACAAATGTCTAGGTTAGGATCAGGATTAGGTCGAGCTCTTACCTCGGGGAGGGATGACCCTTAAATTGTAAACCTTTTCGAGGATCTGATCTTGTCGGGTTGTAAGGGAAGTGTAGTTGTCATAACGCAACGAAGGTGGCTCAGGGACTCGGGCTTGCTCTCTGCGTCCCCTATGGCGGTCTTTATTTTCTCGTGCTTAGCCAGAGTCTTTCTTAAGACGGCATTGATGCTTAGTAAAGGGTCTTTGCCGCTGGGTTAGTTACGGCCTAGCCTATGGTCGAGGGTTGTCGTGCTGGGCAACCAAGACTTCTTCCATGTTTATATAACCCACGACCATAACTTGAGGTTGTCCAGGTTGGCTAGAGGTTTTCGAGTTAGCGAGTTGGCAAAGGGCCCCAGTTTAAGCCTAGTCATAATAGCATAAAGGGAAACGACATGGGTTATATCCCTGATCTGAATGGCCTCCTGGTTGAACCTGTGTAGGAAGGCTCGGAGTGAGTCGATCTCTCCTTGCCTCAGATTGAGGCTTGCCGATGTTTTACGATGTGCCCGAGTGGTGGAGAAGTGGGTGAGAAAGCGTGTGGTTAGCTCGAAAAAGTCATGAATAGAGTTTGGTTCTAAGAAGGAGAACCACAACATGGTCGACTTCTTAAGTGTGTTGGGAAATGCTCAGCATATGATCGGATCATGCCCCCCGCTTAACATCATCATGGCGTTGAACATGGTCAAGTGCTCCTAGGGGTCGGAGGTGTTGTCTTATGGTTCCAAGGTGTTGGGAAGGTGGATGCCATCTGGCAACGGTACAAACATAATGAACTCCAAGAAGGGGTGGCCTGGAGCACATAGGGATATGGAAGGTGGAAGAACAGGAGTATGGGTAGCCAAGTGTTGTTGGTGGCGGCTACCTTGTGTCATCATCGACCCATTTGTTGTGTTGGTCACACTGTGGATTTCGGGTTAACTTAGCAACCTGGTTTTGAAGTTGTTGGACGATTTAGAGGAGAACCTCCATGGTGGTTGAATTTTTTGGTTGGTGGTTGTTGTCGTTTGGTTCTTAGTTAAGGACGCTTCTGGTTCGCACCATGGGAAGGTGGAGGGATTGGTTTGAAAGGCTCTGGTGAGATTATGAAGTAGGTAAGTTTTATTGGACCCCACGGTGGACACTAAATGTTCCTTTCGGCCCAAAGAGTTGTCAAATGGGAGATTTCGGGATGTCGAAACTGGTTTCGATGATCGAAAGAAGAGGTGGTGGCACTTACAAAACTCTACAAAGGTAAAGTGAGCAAGGGATTAAGTTGGTAGGGTGTCAATAGGCTGAAAAGAACATACCTGAGCCTGTGAGCAGATTGGCTTATATAGAGGGAAGGGGTTCCCTGACATGTGAGTAGGCCTTGGGTGTTGTAGCAAGATGGAACAGTATCTGATGCTGGCGAGGCTCTCTCTAACGGAGGAGTAGTGCCGACGAAACCTTCGTTAAATGTCACATTAAATGTTGATGGAACTTGTAGTGGGCGCTGGAGTGTTGTAGATACGAATGTGATGATGATCACTACTCGTAAACACGGGGCCAAGATTGAGTCGGAAGGTCTATGGAGGCCTTGGGCTTCTATTGGCGAGTACGATCCAGAAATATCCATCCATCTACTAGATGAAAGGGGAAAAAAAAATCCATTCTTATTGATCCTTTGTTAATTGCGTACCTCTGAAATGCTCAGTAGCCAAAATTGTACAAATCATATATATATATATATCCCTTTGTGTTGCTTGCTTGATTTACATGATACTGCTTTCCATATACATGTAAAATATTAATAAAATTTCAACAATATAAGACATCTTTATACATTGAATTTACACGCATTAATATCTGTAATATATTATTACATAAATTATATTTACTTTAATTGGATTCTCTTTCTTAAATCCCTAGATCGATGCAAATTAAGGGAAAAGAACAGTGCCAAGTCTGTACAGATTACGAGGTTTCAAGATCTCTCTCTTTATTTATATATATTAATTGGTTTTAATTTAAGCTCAGGGCATCAAACTAGCAAAAAGGATCAATTATACCATGGATTAGAAAGTAATTGTGTGAGATGTTGAATCGTTACTGATGCCACGACAGGTGAAAACAAAATGAACTATTGAAGAATGTGTAGTACGTACATGCATATTATATATATGGTGTCAAGACATTTTCCAAAAACAGGAACATTATTGTTTGTTCAGTTCATGACTTCAGTACAAGAAGTAGCTCTTTTCCTCTTAGAAATGTCTACTTCTTCTACATTTTGTAACAAATTAAGGGGAAGAGGGGTTTTGTTTTGGTACTTGAAACTAGATCATTCAGATCTTCCAAGTCAAAACCATATTAAAGGGGATTCTTTTTTTTTTTTTTTTAATTTTATTTTATTTTATCATCAAGCGAACACAGAAAAATTCCTTTACAATACATCAACGATTAGTAATCATCAAATGCAGATATAAATGAAGCACGGCGAGAGTGAGTAGGTTCCATTTGGATCAAACAAATAATTAAAGAGGCAAAGGAATCAACAAACAGCCTGAAGAGCTACAAGGATGGATGGATGGATGGATAAAAGCGTAGAATTACAAGCAACAGATCTGTACTGGGGAACTTTAAAGCCATCAGTTTCCAGAATACACTCATGCATATATCTGTCTATAATTTACATTCTACATCTTTAAAAGCTAGCTTCTACTTAGAAGCTATATATTTCCATGATCATTTACATCTGCAAATTTAAGACCACCTGATCTTCATCCTGCATATATATATATATATGTATGTATGTATGTTTCCACAACTGCATGTAACTTCCTGGCGAAACATCTCTCTCTCTCTCTCTCTGTGGGATTTATTAATTAATTTGTACTTATATTTTCCATCATATGATGATACTGCAAGTACGTATGGCCAAAGTAGTCAGGTAGAGCAGAAATCGACAATATTCTTCATCACTTTTACCTGGATGGTAAGGCACTTTATGTAGTGTGCAGTTTCTCCCAACAAGCTGTACAAATCCATGCTTTCACCTCCTGGAACCAGCCTTCGAAGGATATCAGTTTGGGCAACACCAGACTGATTATGATGATGATCTTGGGTACCCTCGTTTTCTACTACTACCGATCTTCTAATTCCGCTGTCGTCTCCACCAGACCTTCTCCTTTTTCCCGCCAAAGCACGCCGCACCAGCGCTTGGCGACGGGTAATTTTCCAGAGCAAGGCCCTGCTCCAGGCTCTCCTCGACCCCACTGCCGAAGCCATTGACGCATCGGCCACCATCTTTAGCTTACGATAGCGTCCAAAAGCCGCTCGCGCTGCAGATGATGATGATGATGATGATGAAGCGGCAGGTCTTCTGCGGTTTCTGAGCCTTTTCATGGCTCTAAGAAACCCATAAGCAAACCTAGTTCTAATGGAACTAGTAGGCTTCATCGATATATATATATATATATGTGTGTGGAGATCAATAAAGAGAAGAAGCTAGACTAGTGCGAGCGTACGTGACAGCAAAATTAGGGTTTCGGACACATGGGCACTTATGTAAAGCTGAAAGCTGAATCTAAGGTAGTGTTTATATGATCTACAAAGGGGTTGGTCGGTTCTTGCGATGGAATGAAACAGTCATCAGAATTGAAATAACCATTGGACATGAAAGATTTTCTTCTGACACAAAGTAAGTAAAGGGGCCTTCTTCTTCCTCACAAGGACAAAAAGGAAACTTCACGACCTCCTCTGACACAATATCTACTTGAACCAGAGAGAGAGAGAGAGAGAGAGAGAGAGAGACTCAGAGAGAGAGAGGATTGAGAATGGACGGTGGGGAAAGAGGAGAGTTTGGGGAATCAATCTTTCATCGTTGTAATATTATAGAATTGAATTGAGTTGTAAGTTTGATGTTTCATTTTCATCAGTTTCTTTTTTTTTTGGGGGGGGGGGGGGGGGGGGGGAGGGGTTTGGAAGGATAGAGAAGTCATCGGTGTGAATATAATTAAATTAATTAATTAATTAACCAATATTTTGTGGATGTGGTGGGGCTGCTGGCCAACCACCATATGGAAGCACATGGTTCCATTGCCCACTTGGGATGGATGGGGCCTCCCAACAATTTTGTTCTTTCCTAGTAGCTTATTTTGTATGTAATTTATCTCATGTTTGTCTCTTTTTGGTCGTTAAGAGAGCGACATTCCACCGGCACTCCTGCTGCTGCCCACAAATCTCTTAAGCCCGGCTCCCGCCGGCAATGTCACTGGTGGTGCAGCTGTTGCGGCCCATGGCGGCGGCAGCGCTAGCTGATCAGTTCTTATTAATTACCCAACATTTATATATATATATATATATATATGCAAAAGGTGGTGACATAACATTTTTCAGTCAATGAATGGATGGGTTGTTCGATCGTAGGATCAAAGTGGAAGAAAGAAAGAAAGAAAAAGGTGGAAATTAATCAAAGACTTTTATAGCTTTACTCTTTGAAAAACCTTGCATGCGCGCGCGTCATTACCGCTAATTAATCAAACCCAATTAATATATATATATATATATAGAAGAAATTAATGAAACGGTGGGGTTAGCTTAGCTACGTGTTAATTGGGCGTTGGGTGGTTAATATGAACAAGCCTACTCTACCCTACCCTACCCAGTATATATGTATATACATGATGCACGGCACGTTTAATTAGCTTAATAGTTAATAAATAAATGACAAAGAAATAAGCATGATGCTTAATTAGCTTAATGGGTTGTTGATGTCGAAGCTTATATATTCATAGCCAAAAAAAAAAAAAAAAAAAAAAAAACAAAAGAAAGCTTGGTGCATGGCTAAGCTACTTTATATCATGCCAAACCTAGCTACCTCTCTCTCTCTCTCTCTCTCTCTCTCTCTCTCTCTCTCTACATATATATATATATAAGCTACTTTCATTTGAAATTTAACCTAATTATATGGTTAGACCTTAATAATTAGTTAATTAATTGTAATACACTTGTGTCTACTTTTCATTTAAGATGAGATAAGAAGAGAATAGAAGAAAACTAGCTAGAATTAGGGTGAAGTCATTTTTTATGGGTACAATTTGCATTCAAATATCATTCAATTACACTTCCACATCATAAATTTAACCAATAAAGTATTAAATTACAACAAATATAAATATAAATCAAAATCCTGCCCAACCACAAGAATATTCAGACCTCAAAACCTCAAAGTTTTAGGATTTTTTCTTTTTGTCACTCAAGTCGTTTAATTATGCAAGCTTAATTAATTAGTGAAATATATCAGTACTGTTACATATATATATATATATGACACTGGTTGAGGGTTTTTTCTATAAAAACCAAACCACTCCTTCAGGATAATAATAATAATAATAATAATAATAATAATATACCTGCATTTTAGTTACATAAACAAATTAAGAGCCATATATATATATATATACATATGATGGCCCTTGGGGCATGACATCAAAACCCTAGTAGGCCAGCAAAAGCATTCAAAAAGATGGGAGACCCACAAAGCTAGGCTACTGTGTTAGATTGCGAGTAAAAATCAGTTTTTTTTTTTAATTTCCTATTATTAAAAGTCTATCTATCTTTGACCATTAAATACATTCCATGGTTGAAG
This sequence comes from Diospyros lotus, assembly GCF_014633365.1. Classification (NCBI taxonomy): domain Eukaryota; kingdom Viridiplantae; phylum Streptophyta; class Magnoliopsida; order Ericales; family Ebenaceae; genus Diospyros; species Diospyros lotus. Next base: position 170,876 of record NC_068349.1, on the reverse strand, counting down.
GGATAGGATTCCGCTTTAAGGAGCACTTTATTTTCAGAAGGATGTGACAGCCGATCCTTGAAAAACCTCAACTTTTTATGTGGATAAGTCCTTGGTTAAATTTTCACTTGCAGAGAATGGGGTGGAGTCCTTTGTGTCCCACATATATATATATATATATATGATGCCAAGAAAACCCACCTTAAAATAAATATATGCTAAGATAATTTTAAGGAGGGTCACTACTCTTCTTTCCTAGCCAAAAGGGACGATAGAGGCAAGCTTGTAACGATAAGGAATTGGTTGACGATCGATCCATTAGGGGAGGGATTGACACATGTAGATACTTTGATGTTCAAGTAAGTCAGGGAGTAAAAATAATAGAGCATGGGTAAACTAAAAAGAGAACATACATTGGTTCTAAAGAGAGTTGATTTATATAAAAGGAGGAGAGGTCCTTCTGCATACATGCATCGTGTGTTTGCAGGGTGATAGGATTGGTCGTCTGGCACCAGAACTTTTTGGTAGTGGCATGGTGTCGATGAGACTATCATTAATGGGGATATGATCTGCCATTAATATAGATGACATATTGAATAGACATGGGAATACATAACATGCAGTTGATGATGTTGTTGTTGGCTGGCATAGAGCCAGCCAGGATCGAGCTTTGGCCGAGATTGGGCCATGGGTTAAGACTAGGTCGTGGGTTGAGATTGGAGTGCAAGTCGAAGGTCAAGATTGGGCCATGGCCAAAGATTGAGATTGGGCCGGTACTATCCGAGTACTACATAGGATTTATTTGTTTTGATAGAATTGGGGGCTTGTTATTACTATATATATAATATAATATTTTTAAAATTTTTTGTAATAAAAATATTTTCACAACACAAGTTCGTAATTAAAAGTTTACAAAAGAGCAACTTTAACTCTACGATAGGTATTAAATTTATCTTTTCAAAAAGTTAAAGATTATATTTTTAAAAATATATCAATATAATATGATATTGAGCCAGAACAACAACAATAATTTTAAAATCTAAAAAAATTAAAAGAAAGAAAAAAGTCATTAAAATTTTGCAAAATCGGGTAGTTTATATAGTGAGTGACTATTGAGTACCAAAAATATGTAAGTGTCACCCCACCCCTAGGAATATACTTTACAGCTATATATATACACACATATATAGGCTCAGAGTCTAGGGTTAGGCCAAGAGTAGGACTTAAAAAGGATGGGGTGTGGGGGAGGATCAATATATATAGTTACTGTCAAAGTTGGCCAATAAGATATATAAATATGTGTATGTACTTGCTCAAATCTAATATATAGAGAGTTAGGCCTTAGATAATTGGGACATTGGATGGCCTGGACCTGGAGCTGTAGGAGGAGGACCATTATATATATTGCTAATTTCAAATTTGCCAACTAATTAAGATAAAAGCTACTCTGTTCATTTTCGAAAACAACCCCAAATATTAAATAATATTTCTTTTTATTTTATTTTATTATTTTCATCATTTTAATTTTTCATTCCTTGTTAACAAAGACAGAGGAATGAAGTGATTTTCGTTGAGAAATAATCATGAGTTATGACTCATTCAACATGTCTCTTTTGTTTTATATCTAAAGTAGCAAATAACCACATATTTAAAACCAAAGCACCTAAGCAAAATACTTATATATATATATATACATGGTGTAGTTTAATAATTTAATTTTTTTTTTTATGGCCAGAATTATTATAGAAAAGTTATATATATATAGTCCAATAACATGAGGTCCATTAAGTGGTGGCTGTGAGTAGTAGGAAGAGAAGAACATGGTAGGGCCAGCGTGCCTACGTGCTAACAAACATCAAATGCTTTAGAATTAAGACTCCTTAACTAATCTCATAATTAGGTTTACCATCATTAGATAAGTAATTAAGAACCAGTACATGCACATGCTTGTATCTTCTTTCTTTCTTTCTTTCTAGGACCACTGAATTGGTTTATGAGTCATGAGCAACCAGGCCAGGTGGCAACCTCACTAAGCACCAACTGTTCATTCGGTGGGGTTGGCTTCCCTGATGTTTAGATCGATTGGATGTTGGGTCTCTTTATAATAATCCTTTTTCGTTCTCCAACTCCAAGTGTGCTGCTATTTGGTTTAGGCTAGGCGTGATCGAGTCAACCTGCGAGAGAAGCGGAAGCAGCAGCCAAAGCCAATTAAGTTTTCATGAAATGCTTTAAATCAGATTAATTAATGCAATTTTATCTATTCCTTCAAAGATTGATTCATTTCCTGTCCTCAAACCTTATTTTCCCTCCTCCCTCCCCCCCTGGGCGGCCCTTCTCAAAATTACGTCACTGCAACAATCCAAGACCCATTCTCTCCCACAAAAACAATAATAATTAGATAAAAAGAACACAACATATCCACAGCAGCAGAAGCAAAAAATTGGCGCTGCATTGGGACGGCAAGGGAGAGAGAGCAAGTGATTCCATTCTCTGTGTCACATTCCGCCCCAATTTTGCCCAATGGAAGTTTGGATTAGGCAAAACTTTTTTTAGTGTTATGTAAAGTGTGTAGAATGTCCTAGAGAATTTTAAAAAGTTCTAGAATGTTTCAAGCAAGGCAAATCTAGAAATTTAGGTTGGGGTGGGTTGAAAAAAATTGGATTGGGCTGGATTAAAGTTACAGTGGACTGAATTGAAATTGGGATGAAAAATTACCTTCAAAATTTAAATTTCATAGTGGACTGCCCACACATAAATCCGCCCTTGGTTCCAAGATATCCCAAAATGTTCTACAATGTTTTAGAAGACTCTAGAAATGTATAGACTAGCCTAGAAAGGTCTAGAGTAGTCTGGAAGATTTTAGAACATCATAGAATCTTATAGAGTTGTGTAGAATATTCTAGAATATGGTAGAGGTACGATAAGCTTCTAGAGAAGCCATAATCACCGTAAGATCAAATTAATCTACGCCATCCATTGAGAAAGTGGAAGGCTATAAATAGGAGTAGGCATTCATTTATAGGTATGAAGCAAAATCAGAAGCCTCGTACAACATTCTTTAAAGCAATAGAATTTTTTTGCTTTCCAAGGTTTCTTTCAAGTGTTCTTCCTTTGTTTCCATATTCCCTCTTACCTTCTAAAGTTCTTTAACTATCTTTATAGCTTGTTTAGAGGATAGGCTGACTTGGTTGTGACGAATTGTGACTAAGTGCCGCATGGTTGTTGGTAAAAGTCCAAGCTCGTGATAGTTGGTATCAAAGCCAGGTTCGGCTTAAGGGAGGATATTTCAACTATGCTAAAAGCCAACAAGGGAGATGGCAAGTGGTAGCGATGTTACCATCCATAAGGGAAGGGAAAAGGAGACGAAAACTCCCGAGGGCAACAAGAATAGTAGGGAGAAGTCTAGGGATGTCATGGTAGGCATGAATTCAAGGCTCGCTAGAATAGAGCTTGTTATGGTCAATCGAATAGATCAATTTGAGGAGTCAGGCCAACGCATCAAGAAGTTTGAGGGTAGACAATAGGAGCTTCGTGGGGAGATGCAAGGATCCTTGAACGTGGTGGCTGAATCATGTGCTAGCCAAGATAAGGACCTTAAAGACTCTCATTGGTGATATTAATGCCCTTAAGAGTGAGATTGTGACTCTTACGAAAGAGGTCATAAAATTGGCTACCAAGCTGGGTGATGTTAAGGGAGATTGGACCCTTTGTAAAATGGCGATCACACAAGGGGGAGTTGCTGCCATGCCCTCAACTCTAACTCCTTGGAAGGTGGAAATTCCTAAGCCCAAGGCATATAAGGGGTCAAGCAATGCGGAGGAGATTGATAATTTCCTTTGGAGCTTGGAGCAATACTTTAGAAATGACATCATGGATGGTGCAAAGAAAATCAACCATGCGGCCATCTACCTAGAAGACACTACGATGGTATGGTGGAGGTAGAGGCAGAGACAGAGGCATGGGCAAGATGGATAAGGGCCTTTGCAACATTGCTACTTGGGACGAGTTCAAGAAAGAACTCAAGCAACAATTATATCCAGAGAATGCCAAAAATGAAGCTAGGGAAAAGCTTTGGTGTTTGACATAGCTAGGCAACATTAGGGAGTATGTTAAGGAGTTCTCTAAGTTGATTATGGAGATACCTAACTTCCCCGATAAGGAGGCCCTCTTTGCCTTCATGGATGGGCTACAAACATGGGCAAGGATGGAGATCCAATGTCGGGGAGCACAAAACCTTGACACTGCCATCGCTATTGTCGAATCCCTCATCGAGTTTAGGAAGCCTGAGAAAAGCAAGCCACAAAAAAGTTTTAAGGGCAAAGGTGGGGGAGATAGCCATCAAAGAAAGCAGGCAACAAATGATTCGGTAAAGTCTAAGATAGACTTTAATAAGGGTAAAAAAAGCAACAAGGATAACAAAGGAAGTGGAAAGCCACATTTGAAGTGCTTTCTTTGTGAAGGGTCGCATATGGCAAGGGATTGCCTGAAAAAAAGCAAACTTTCAGCCTTGATTGAGTCAAATGATGAGCAATCGCGGCAATATGAGGAGACTAAGATGGGTTCTTTGCAGATCCTTAATGCCATCAAAGCAGATGTGAAGATACTTTAATTTGAGAAGAAGGGACGATTGTATGTAACAACTAAGGTTGGTGGACACGAGGTTCGAGCTTTAGTAGATACAAGAGCTATCCACAACTTCCTTGAGGTGAAGGAAATTGACCGACTTGGCATCAAATATGAGGAGGAGCAAGGATGGCTTAAGGCAATCAACTCCGAGCCCTAATTAGTTTTTGGTGTTGCTCGTGGAGTGAAGGTGTGCCTAGGTGAGTGGTTTGACTTTATAGACTTTTCAATTGTGCCACTGGATGATTATTCTATAGTACTTAGCATGAAGTTCATGGATCGAGTTAAGGTTGTGCCTATCCCTTTTGCCAACACAATGTGTATCTTGGAGGAAAGGAATATATGCATGGTACCTTTGTTGCGAGAAGCAAGTATCCAAGCCAGGACAATTTCGACCATGCAACTTTCCAAAGGCATAAAGAAGGCACAACCAACTTTCCTTGTTGCAATAAAGGTGGACGAGTCCAGTAGTCCAAGCCAACTACCAAAGGAGATTGAAGGGGTATGTCATGCCTGCCGAATTGCCAAAGAGATTACTACCTAAGAGAGAAGTGGATCACCACATTGAATTAGAGACGGGAACTAGGCCCTCTGCTGTGGTACCAAAATTAAAGGAATTGGCTTCCAAAATTAAAGGAATTAAGGAGGCAATTGAAGGAATTGTTGGATGCAAGGTACATCCAACTGTCGAAGGCACCATATGGAGCACCCATGTTGTTCCAAAAGAAGCACGATGGGTCACTCCAATTGTGTATTGACTATCGGGCACTCAACAAGATCACGGTGAAGAACAAGTATCCCATCCCACTCATCATTGACCTATTCAATCAACTTGGTGATGCATGATGGTTTTCAAAGTTAGATCTAAGGTTGGGTTACTACCAAGTAAGGATTGCCGAAATAGATGAGCCCAAGATGACATATGTTACTAGGTATGGCTCATTCGAATTCTTAATTATGCCCTTTGGTTTTACTAGCACCCCAACTACGTTTTGCACACTTATGAACAAAGTCTTCCAATCATTCTTAGATCACTTTGTCGTGGTGTACGTGGATGATATTGTGGTGTATAGTAAAATACTACAAGAACATATCTAGTACTTGCGACAAGTTTTCCAAATGCTAAGAGAGAATGAGTTGTATGTGAAAAAGGAGAAGTGTGCATTTGCACAACAATAAGTCACATTCTTGGGGCACATTGTTGGAAGGGGCAAGCTTTGCATGGATCCAGCTAAGGGGTAGGCAATATAAGATTGGGAACTACCAAGGAAGGTGGTAGAGTTGAGATCCTTCCTAGGTTTAGTTAACTACTATAGGCGGTTCATTAAGGGCTACTCTTCTATAGCAGCCCCATTGACAAATTTGCTTAAGAAAAATTAGCCATGGGATTGGGATGAGAAGTGCAGCATTCAAGACATTAAAGAGAGACATAGTAGAGGAACCTGTGATGGCTCTCCCAAATCACACCAAGAGTTATGAAGTGCACACGGATGCTTTTGACTTTGCAATTAAGGGAGTGTTGATGCAAGATGGCCACCCAATTGCCTATGAGAGTAGAAAGCTCAACGACACCAAGCGTCGTTATACAATCCAGGAGAAGGAAATGACCATGGTGGCACACTACTTGCAAACTTGGAGGCATTACTTGTTGGGATCCAAGTTTGTTGTGATGACTGATAATATGGCTACAAGTTACTTCCTCAAGTAGAAGAAGTTAACATCGAAGCAAGCTAGATGGCAAGATTTCTTGGCCAAATTCGATTTCGTGATGGAGTACAAGCTGGGAAAGGCTAACTTGGTGGCATATGCACTAAGAAGGAAGGTCAAGCTAGCTACCATCACTCAACCACAATTTCCTTTGGTAAATTGCATTAAAGAGAGACTGGAGAATGATCCGTAAGCCAAGAGTTTGGGAGAATTGGCAAAGTAAGGGAAGACTCCCCGATTTTTGCCAAGGGATGGACTGCTCATCACCAAAGGAGATCACCTCTATGTGCCAAAGTGGGGAGGCTTGAGGAAGGAGATCATCAAGGAGTGCCACGATTCCAAACAGGCAGGACACCCAAGTATGCATCATACTATGGCACTTGTAGAGGATGCATACTATTGGCCGCGAATGAAGGACGATGTTGAACTTTATGGGAAGACTTGTCTTGTGCGCCAAGAAGACAAGATTGATCATGGTCGTCTAGTAGGATTGTTAGAGCCATTACCCATTTCGAAAAGACCATGGGAGAGTGTCTCCATGGACTTCATTATGGGCTTTCCAAAGGTGGATGGGTGTGGCAACATCATGATTGTGGTGGATCGCTTCAGCAAATATGGAGTGTTCATTGTAAGTTAAGTTCAATGCGGAAGATGCAACGAGGTTATTCTTCCGTTATGTGGTGAAGTATTGGGGGATTCCACAAACTACAATAAGGCGATCGAGACACTCGCTTCATTGGGAGGTTATGGACGGAGTTATTCAAGATATTGGGGTCCGAGCTCAACTTCTCGTCAGGCTTTCATCTGTAAATTGATGGCCAAACGGAGATGGTGGATGCCTTATTGGAGATTTACCTTAGGCACTACATAAGTGCCAACTAGCGGGATTGGGTGAAGTTGCTAAACATTGCCCAATTCTCATATAACTTGCAAAAGAGTAAATCCACAGGGACAAGCTCGTTCGAGCTAGCAACAACCGATGACTCCACACACCTTGGCTACGAGTTATAATGGAAAAAGCCTATCTATTTACAAATTTGCCAAGGGTTGAAGAAAAAAATGTGGAGCTAGCACGATTCTACTTGGCTAAGGCAGCCAAGAAGATGAAGAAATGGGAAGATAAGAAACGGAAGCACCGTGAGTTCGAGGAGGGAGACTTAGTGATAGTGAAGCTCATTCCCCATCAAGTCCACATTTTCTCGCATTTGCATAAGGGCCTTGTACGAAGGTATGAATGACCATTTTTCCAGTGAAAAAGAGGATCAACAGGCTAGCATATCAAGTAAGACCCCCATCACACTTAGAGATTCACCTAGTGTTTTCTGTGAGCTTTTTGAAACCATACCATGTCGACAAAGAAGATCCAAGTAGGGGTGAATCTTCAAGAACTCCTACAGCCATCACCACGTCGCACGAGCAAGAGGTGGATGAGATCTTAGCTCATCCAGTCATCCTGAGACATGGTACTCACCCAAGCTACACTGAGTACTTGGTGAGATAGAAGGGATAATCGGACAATGAGGCCAGTTGGGAACATGAGCTTGATTTGTGGATGTTCAAGTAGAATATTGAAGAATTTCGCCAAGGCCTCACATAGCTGCAATGGGGGCATTGCACAATAGGTAGGGGAAAATGTCACATTTAGCCCCAATTTAGCCCAATGGAGATTTGAATTAGGCAAAACCCTTATTGGTGTTGTATATTATGTAAAATGCCCTAAAGGATTTTAGAAAGTTCTAGAATGTTTGAGGATACCCTAGAACGTTCTAGAATGTTCCAGAAGACTCTAAAAATGTGTAGACTAATAAAATGTGTATACTAGTCTAGATTAGTCTGGAAGGTTTTAGAACACCATGAAACCTTATAGAGTTGTGTAAAATATTTTAGAATATCCTTTGTTTCCAAATTTTCTCTTACCTTCTAAAGTTCTTTAACTATCTTTATAGTTTGTTCAGAGAATAGACTAACTTGGTTGCGACGAATTGCAAAGTGTCACATGATCGTTGGTAACAGTCCAAGCGCGTGACATCTGATGTAGTAGTCACCAGTTGCAATCTCTGGGTAGGGATGCTTGCTTGTGGATGTGACTCGATGATATTTTGCATAGTACTTACCTAAAGAAAGATGCATACAAAAATCAAACCTAGTTCCCTCCATCAGCAGTTATAATCTCTCTTTCTTCTATTGCCTTTTTAAAAGTCAGTAATTCCAGAAGCCGCAACGATTGTGGCTTTTGCCATGGTGATTCAAGAAAAGTTTACAATTATGACAAAACAATGTGTCATTTTATCAAAATGGATTACAACTTCTAAACTATTCACATAATGCATCTGCTTCGGCAAAAATTCACAGCAAACACTCCCCTATTATTGTACTGTTATTCATTTGAAAACTAACCCAAAAGATTTTCTTTAAAAAAAAAAAAAAGAAATCACATCAACGATCTTGTAGAACTTTAATGAAAGTTCTCTAGAAAATCACCCATCTACCTACTCAAGCTTTCATCTGTTGATGACTCAGAGGCAGTGTCATCCATTGTTGAGTTCGAGGTTGTCTCTGATTGGCTACCACTTTCACTATCTGAAGCTGCGGATGGCCTCTCTTCTGCTGGTTGTTTCAAGAACCAATACATGATACTTGCTGTCAACGTGAGAATCATCTTTTGACTCACCTAGTCAAACACATCAAAAAAATTAAATACAACAATACTACTGCAAGGAAAATTTAGTTTAAGACCCACCCACCCCAACACACAAAAAAATTCATTTGGGGTGATAACAGCATTAAGCAAACATAAATTCAGCCTCAGGTTGGGCCAAAGTGACAAATATTTACTATGGTCATGAAAAAGGCGGCCGGTGCATAATGCCCGGTACAGCAGGGTTCTATAGCAACCTAGAGTGAAGTTCGATAACACAAGCTATTGATAGAAATCTCAGAATGTCAAGTACCTCTGTTATGTCTTCAGGAAGCAAGAATATTGAACAGCCAAGTTTCCTTGCAATACTGATGATGTAGGTTGCATTCATCTTTTTCTCCTCCTCTATTATCGGGATTTAAGAAAAATAAAACAATCAATTTCATGCATATATAATAGTGGTGACATGAAACCAGAAACAAATATCAAACACAGCAAATCCAAAAGCAAGTGCAAATTTCCAAGACAGTGACCATTCAACAGTCCATATATGGTTACTCCATTAGACAAGATTATTTACACTACTTTGTTGCATCATAACAACAATAGTACCTCATATTCACCTAACCTTATGGTAACAACCAACAAATAAAACGAAAGAATAGTCAAATGGAATTTACATTAAAAAAAAAAAAAAACATTGATGCCTCCAACATCAACAGCAAAAAGAGAACGTGTCCCCTAAACCTCAGAAACAAAAATGATACTTCTAAGTTAACAATAGACTTGTAATTGAAGTTACGACAAGACACAGGTGAAAAAGAAAAAAAAAAGTTTTCCTATGTTTATCCTTAGGCCTTTATATTTGCAAACAAATAATTCGATGAAGTTAATATTTCGATTGACATATGTATCTAATTTATGAGTATAGATGAATTAAGTGTCAGAAAAGTTAGGAGATTGTTCCTCAAATATTGATTATTGTGAAATAAGTAGATTCTTCTGAATCCTGATAACTCACAAGTACATAATAATGCCCGTTCCTGTGTGGTCTGTACCTCCATAGACTGTCTCCTATCAATGCTAAACCCATCCTAATTGGCTAAAAGCCAGAGGAAAATGTATTTTAGCTAGGACCTCTGTAATAGGGTAAGGTAACAGAGAACATAAGTCGCACTCATCTACAGAAAGGTCAAATTATCCACCTTGCTGAGCGGAAAGACCATATTTTACTGTTGAAAATTTCAAAATTTAGTCATCCAGTTTTCTTATCCTGGATCCATTAAATTCTAAATTAATAACCTGGTTGTTTCATAATGATCCAGCCTAGATGTAACCTCTGTGATTTTGTTACACTAATGTCCAGATGCAGAAAACTTCCATAGGATCATTCCTTACTCTACCCTGCTAAAAGAAGGAAATATCAAATCCAGTTAACAATCTATTCTACAAATTCCTAGATTGTTCAGAATAAAATGAATCCAGATGAAGATTTATATTAAAGCACTATTTCCCAACAAAACACTATACATGTACTCCATAGCATATTCTTGCAAAAGATGTCCATAGTATGGAGAATGTGTCTTACCCTTCAAAATTTAAAAGAACCAATCCCTCATTTAGAATTGGTATAAATTGGTTCAGAGATTTTGAAGGAAAATACACTAAGAAAAAAGCTAGAGAAAAATAGAAGCAATATTACAAATAGTAATATGCAGTGAATTAGGTCAAATGAATTCACGTAAGAAATCTAGAGGAAATCAACATGATGTTAAACAAGCAGGACATGCAGTGAATTTTGGTTGAATATGCTTCATGGTGCAAGCTGCATGATCCATTCAAAAGGAGTCTTCCAATATAAAATTTGCATCATAGTCAGTTTAAAGGTTTATAACAATTTAAAGAAATATAACTATTGATGATAGCATACATAAAAAAATTGAGTTGGACATACCACTTTCCCCTTTTGTAACAAGACTCCAGTTAACTGCTCTAGGTTCCACAGCACTAAGTAGCTCAAGGAAAAAAATGCCGTCTGACAAACTCTTATCCTGTAAAATCCAAATAGTAATTGATCTGTCAAATGGATTATCATTGTAATAAATTTCAGAACTATTTCTAACCCTTTTCTGTCATGCTTAAGTGATAAGTACCATTCTCCAGCAACTAATAGTTCAATGATAATGAGACATCAATCTATGTGTAAACTAGAATGCATGCACAAGGCAGGAACAGAAATTTATATAAATCTCAAGATAGATGCTGGGGGCCTACAAGTTGCATCAAATATGGACCAACAAGTGGATGTTTCTTATCAAATAATTTCCTGCACCCTAATGGGGCAGTCAATGGATCAGACAACTCAACCAATTAGAACACATCCGCACAACACCACTTTAGATCCATGCTTACAGCCCAGCTCGTGCAATAAATTGAAATAGCATTGAACAGAAATGCACACAACATTAATATGGCTATGATCAAATCCAGTTAAATTATTATCCAATACACAGCAAGTATGAAATTTTGGTAAAAAAATCCAAATTGCAGTAACTTAATTACTATATTAAACTTAAGGAGTATGTCAAATCAACTAAGTCTTTTTTTCCAACTACAATCATTTAAAATAGATACGGAATGAAAACTTTAAACATCGTAAGAAATATTAATGATGCATAACATTCAGCCTGGTTGCCATGTTCTCCTTGAGTCAATTAGACGATTAGAATTCTATATTAATCGTTACTCCACCTAGTATAGTGAAGACAGAAGACAAATGACACCCAATTAAAAAGAAAAAAGAAAAAAGAAAATAAAAGCTCATAAAAGAACTTAATATCCCATCAAGAACCATGTATTCTAGCCATATGACTTCATCAGTTTGGAGGTAAAACTTTAGGGTATAATAACAATTATATTTTATAATATAATACCTTAAAACTAGACATATGACCCTGCCTTCCTGAGTTCCGCACTTTGGAATTGGCCCATTCTAAAATGTCAGCATCGGTAAGTTCCTTCCCATGAGAATGGAATCTCAAATTCTTTAGAAGTTGAAGCATGTTGTACCGCATCAGTTGCCACAAATAAGCTGAAAAAGGACGGGTATTCTTTAACTAATATTAATGATAAAAAATTCTCTTAGTGAAGAAATTCATGCACCAATAGAAACTGATGTTTCCAGGACATTTGTTAAATATGTAAAAAGCTCATAACATATATAGTGTACCGGTGACGAATATGATAGAGAACATACCCAATATCAATTTCTTGTTTCCTTGAACAATATCATTCCCAGCAATATTTACAAGTGAAAACTTCAGTTGTTTCCCAATTTTAACAACTTGGTTGCAGTTCTCTACTTTTCTGAAAGGCATTTTAATTGGTGGCTTAGTGGCAAGTTTCCAGTTAACAATTCCTGGTGATACCTTGTCAAGAGTCTCCAAGAGCACCCACCTGCAGATGAATATATTACTTCAATGGCGGATATTAGAGAGCATAATTTCACATCTGAGACTGCTTTAAATTAGCTTGAGACAGTAACTCACTTTTCAATTTTTTATAATTCAAAACAGGTTTCAAATTTTTTAACTGAGTTTCATATCTGAACAAGCCTCAACCCTGAATTTTGAATGGCAAAGCGTTCAAGTTCCTCACCCCCCCCCCCCCCCAAAAAAAAAAAAAAAAACAGAAGTATGATTAGAGTCTCTAAAAGATGTTTTAAATTATCATGGCAATAGAGACATACTCACTGGTCTAATCAGTAAGATACTCACCCATTTCTCAGGTCTTCAAAGACATTGTCAATGTGTTTTGAATTTCCAAGACTGTTTATCCAAAACCGAAATGCTTTCTCTTCTCTAGAGATGAGTGTGTCATCCAAAGACGTTTCAAGAAATGAAATATGCCTTGTATAAGTTGAAAGGCCATTCCTGCAGAAGTAACAACCTATACATGAAAAATGAATAGTTTGATATAATCCAACTAGAACTCATTTTATTCCCATTTTGAAACAACCAAATAAAAAAATTTCATAACGAGCACCAGATTAATCTTTGCAATATCAAGACTTATGCATTAATAGTAAAATTAATAATATTTAATAGCAGAATAATATAATTAAACTTGATATTATGTTAAGTAAACAAACTATTACATTATGATGTAATAATTGTCATCATTGTGCTATTATAATTTGAGTGGTATAATATTAATAACAATACCTGTGAAGACAAATTTGTTGACAAACATTAGTCCTAGTTGTAAATTTTTGAGATATATTACATAAAATTTTAAACTATTTATGAATTTATATAGCTATAAATTAACTGATCATAAATCTAACATGGTAAATAACCCAAGTAATAATAGAAAACATAATGAAAATATATCTTTTGAAGTCTAGTTATCTAAATTATCTATGTTGGAAAACAATCATCGTGAGTACATTTTTCAGTTTTTGAAGATAAGAAAATAATTTTTTTTTTTATATTCACGACTGAATTCATTTTTCAAAGTTTCTTTGGAAAGGGAATAAGGCCCTTAATTTCCTTAAAAAGTTTTTCTTTTAGTATTTTTTCTGTGGAAAGGGAATTAGGCCCTTAATTTCCTTAAAAATATTTTCTTTTAGTATTTTTTAGTTTCGTCAACATCATAAACAAGACCTAATTAGTACATCTGCCCCACAGCCTATCAATGTTTGAATGGATGATCTTTCCAGAAAATAAGTAATGGATGGAGCAACTTGAAACAAGACACGCCAACATATTTAGACCAAGAGTTCAAGGAACTATGCAAACACATGCAGAATGAAGGAGTTAAAATAACTACAAGATAATAAGGCATAAAAAACCTACAATCAACATCTTCTTAGTTAAATGTGCATTTAGAACTGCAGATCTTAACACCTTCAGGAGTGCATATATATTGTACATATATGTTACAACATTACAACAACATATCCAGCCGTTATCCCACTCTGTGGGGTTGGCTACATGAATTCTAGACTTCTATGTGGGTTACATCCCAACAGATAGTTTGTCTAGAATTCATATTTGGATCCGATTAGGTTTTACGCTGACTGTCGGCTATCTAACGCAACCCTCCTCCTTTATCCGGGCTTGGGACCGGCAGTGGATAATATCCCCTGGCGGAGTAATGATGAAATAAAGTTTCAACACCATCTTCATATGGAGAAGTTTCACGAGATGGTGGTAAATGAAGATAATTGATATAGTTGTGTTCCATCACTTAGTTGACATGGTGAAACCAACAAGTACAATATGGAAACACACCATATTGTAATTTATCTGAAAAATTCAAATGTAAAACATTCATCTCACCTATGTTGAAAGATATGTGCCACAAAACCAAGGTTCAGATTTGGAGAACCCTCCACAATATCTCTTGCAGTTAAGTATCTCTTGCAACCCATCCTATCAGCATGCTCAAGAACTAACTTTGCTCTTTCTAGAGGATTTTTGACAGCCAACATGGATGGATTACTATGCTCAGGGGCAAGAATATTTAAAAGGCGAGCATAAGCCTCCGCATCCTGCAGAGAAGGCATAATATGACAAACCAAAATTTTCATTTCTTTCAATATTGAGGCATGCGGCATGCCATAAAACAAAAAAAATTCCGGGTACAGTTTGATAAGAAAGGGAACCAAACTAGAAAACTATAGAATGCTAAAAGTAAATTATAGACTGCTATATGCACATCTTCATGAATGATGGCAAGAGAATCCATTTTTTATATGACATGCAAGAGAGAGAGAGAGAGAGAGCAGAAACACATCCAAAAACTGAATTAACAAGGACAGGTAGCTCACATGGGAGCAGTTTTAACAGTAACATTTCTATGGAACTTGGCAACTCAGACCTCCTGGGTGGGCATTACCTGACTCTCCCGGTTCTAGTCCCACCAAAAATATTATTTCTATGGAGGTCAGCAGTCTGAGGGGAGTAGTCCCACCAAAGGTGGGAGAACCCCTGGTCACAAAAAATAATGCTTTTGTACAGAGAAAAACTTGTCAATCAGTATTTCAAATTTGTTTTCTTTCTTTATACTGACTACTTCTTAATGTTTAAGCATCCTTCACTTAAACTCCACTCTAATACATCAACACAGTGATGGAGAAGTCACTCAAATCATTTTTCAGGATAAAAACTCATTCTAAAGGATCATAGGCTGTGAATTTGAATGGCAACGTCTTGCAGTGCCCAGAAGAAAATGAGGCAAAACCTAAGTCTATGACAGAATAGATCTCAAAACACAAATTGAACAAAATTATGGAAAGAACATCAAAAGAATGAGAATGTAAGGATCATAAACAACTTATTACCACCTTAACTCACTTTTATGTACCTTTATATCAGAAGAGAAGTTTGTGACTGTTTTCTCATATCCTGTTTTTTTCAATTGAAAATTCATCCACCTAAGCAAAATCTTCTCTGGAGGTAAACTCATCAGCTCTTCTATATCCTGATAGATTTAGATAAGAAACAATTGCATGCATCAGATGAATTGTTGATGTGAAATTGAGATTAATACTCATAGAGAACCATCGCTTCCAAAATGAATGGATTCACCTTTCCATTATCAACCAACTCCACCAACTGAGGAGTTTTCTTTAAGTTCAGGTCTGCCAATAGTTGTATCTGAAATAACATCAGTTAGGAATGCAAATCATACCCATCCATACATACTAGAATGCCAAAAGTTGAATATTGCCTGTGCATTTCCCCTCATATACAGCTTCAATTGTCTAGAAAAGGTTTGAATAAATGGCTAACTGAGAGAATTTCACCTTAATGATTTGTGATATCACTCCAAGAACAAGATGCCGCTGCAATTAAAGAAACACAATCTTATTCCCAGCACTAGAAATACTAAAAACAAACCTACATCACAATATATTAGCCATAAAGATTGAAATATAGATAATCAAACTCAGCATTGTCAGAAAACAGTGAAAAAATAAATTATCAGTAAGTTTAAGTTTAGGCATTGAGATGATTGGCTTGACCTAGACTAGCAAATTCATTGAACATGAATTTAATCTACTTATTTTTTTAATTTGCATGCATCATCAGTCTAAGAGCAATTTCAAATCAAATTAAGGTAGGTCAAGTTTAACCCCCATTAATAGGGATGATTCTTTGTAGCATCAAGCCCTGGGCTTTGAGCCTAAATCCTAGCAGAGAGACCTGAGTCAGCCAATTCAACAAAAACTGGGATCTCCTATAGTGGATACACAACCTCACATGCCAGTCCACGTAGCCAGATGACAAACTACAATACACTAGATAGAAAAAACCATGCATAAAATAACTTTTTTTCTGATGCAACTCAGAATTAAGGACAGCCTAATAGAATTTCAGAAAAATCAGCCCAAATTGGAAAATTGAATCAAAAGAGAGTGGGTCGGTAGTTGCATTTCAACAGTATCGCAGATTAATTGGGCAAAATATAAAGAAAAGAAACCTATGAGCCTGCAACACTGTAAATAAAATTCCAGGTCATACAAATGGCTGAACCAGCAAAGAGAACCCCAGTTGAAATGAAAGAAGCCCAACAAACAATTTGTATTTTAAGTAGGAGATATTCTAATTTGTTTCATGGCAGAAGAAAGCCTACATTGTTTTTAGATGAGTCGGCCCCAATTATTCTGCTAGGGAAGAAAACAACAATCACAAGCCTCAATCCCACTAGGCAGGATCTACTATCCAGCTGGGGGAATGAAAAAGAAAATATTTTTCTTCACAGGGCCCTCATTTAAAGCTCTCATGCATGATATTTGGCAAAACTGGAGAATCCAAAAGCACTAAACCACAACCTTATTTTCTTAGGAAGAGATTCTCAACAATTATGAGAACTAAAACTAAAAGGCAGTGAAAGATATCCCCAAATTCGCAACCTGTACAACATAGCACAAGTTTCAATCTGTAAGAGAGCATTCATCCATGGAAAGCGGAGTGTGTGCATACCCTTCCTTCAATGATGTCCTGAGTCCCTATATTGACTACTGTACATCCAATTGCCTTAGCAGAGTTAAGGCAAAGAGTATGATTTTCGTTCCTTTCCCATGGATTCAGCATTCTCTTGGTATTGATTGCCCGTTCATCAATTGTGCCAGGAACAGCCACATTAATAAGCTTACTGCATCAAACAAAGAGAAATATAATTATTATATTCAAAACACAAAACCAACTGAACACACATGCTGGCGTCAGTGTGTCTGTTATATATCACTATGCAAAGAACTTTGTGCTGGCTGAATAATCACCAAAGAAGAACTCCATCTTTTGCAATCTCAAAAAGATCATTAGTTGAAGGATCTATTGGAAGGTATCTCTTCAAGAATTCATCTCCTGCCAGGTAATTGTTGATGTGCGCAACATATGATGCCTTTTCAGATTCACTAATTGTGTGAAGCAATGCTGAAGTAGGAGATTTGAGGAATGCAGATGAGTTCTTTGTCCCACTCCCCATTCTTGTGCTTACATGAGCTTGGAGTTTCAGATATACCTGCCATTACCAAACAAAATTATGTGCTCGAATTATACAAAAATTAAATCAGCAGTACAGTAGGAACAAAAATGAACTTTCTGGTCTGCACGTTGTTTGATAGGAAAACAGCGAAGATTGAAAGGATTTGAAATTAGAGAAATCAACTTCAAATTCGTATAATAGAACCCAGTACTGAGTAATTTCAAAGCCATTAAGATTGTTAGATTTCGAGGAACATAATTTTGACACCTATGTTCACATTGATATTTAAGAACTGTCTGTTATGAATTCAGGCATGTAAGTTTTACGGGGATGCGAATTTCGCTTTCATATATATGCGGCCCAAACTTTGAAATGAATTATTCAGAAAGTTCAATTTGATTCAAAATCTGGCATATATTGTGTCAACCAAATGGATTTGAAATCCAAGTTTAATATTTGAAAGACCAAAGAGAATCGAAGGGACGGTCCTCGTATCTTTTTCTCCATACGCTCTCTCACACCGAACTCACCTGAAGAAAGAGCTCGAAATCAACGTCATTATCCAAGTTCTGGTACAAATCTCGAAGAAACGAAGCTATTTCTTGCTCCGTAAGATTCTCAGCGATGTGTTTCAGCCTCGGTATCTTGGTCGGCAAGTCGGCTAGTGTGAGACGGCCGCTTTCTCTCCTCATGGTCATGAACTGCAAGAATCGCAATCACGATTGGCCGTTGTACGAAATTTAAAAAAAGAAGAAGAAAAGAAAGAGAGAGAGAGATCAAGAAATCAAAGATTTGTAGAATTCAACCAAGCTATAAGAAGAATGAGAGATTTCGTAGATTTACCTGAGCTTTTAAGCTTCGAAGCTCGACCTGAGTGAACTGGTTTTGAAGCCATGGATCTGATACCAAGATCCCAACGTAACCAGCCATATCAATTTGCTTCCACTCGGTGAATCTGTTCTTAGTTTCCGCTCACTATCTCGATTATAAGTTGTCTCTCTGAATTCTTTCTCAAACACTCGCAGATTTGCACTCTTTCTCTCTTCTCTCTATCATTCACTTGAGTTGAGTGTAAAGGGAGGGTGGGAGAGAGAGAGAGAGGCCTAAGTCTGGGGACGGAGCAGAGCTGTCAGAGTATAAAGGCGTTTGGAGAATTCAAATTATGTCCAAATCGTCCCTCTGGCTAACCGCTATAAAATTTATTAATTTTTTATTAAATAAATCTAATTGTTAAGTTTGTATTAAGTAATCTATTTGTTTTTATGACGACTTCATTTCATTCTTTATGATTTGATAAGTTGTGGCTTTTCAAACTAATAAAAAAATGATGTTTAATTAATAACATTAGATAATTAATTATATAATAATAATAATAATAAATAAAGGAAATGATGGATGGATGGATGGATATGTCAAATCCAAATAATAAAAAAAAAAAAGATTTTAGATGGAAAAAACATACAGTCTTCTCAAGTGTCACATGCTGCTGCTATTCTTAGGTTTTTATTTATTTATTTATTTTTTAGTAACATTAACATAAGCATCCAAATTAAGAAGGGGATTTGGAAGATAATGGGGTCATTACAGTCCAGGTCAAGAAACGGAAAAGTAAAAGCCACCAAGTCCCTTCACTTCAATTGTGGGGTAGTCTAGCCTTTAAAGTTAAAAAATTAATTATTTTTCAATCAGACTTGCTGGTTTTGATCATCTAGCATCATCAAACCAACAAAAAGAGACAGTTAATTAGCGGGAGGAAATGCATTGTGGGTAGGGTGGAGGACCATGTTGAGAGAAATTAAGACCCCTTTCTTTTGATTCAAAAAGGCACTTTTTCTGACTTCATCATCTAGCACCTTATTGAAAGAAGGAAAGATCTACTCAGAAGAAAAAGAAAAAATCTGTATTAGAAGTCATATAATATTGTACAAATTATCTCTCACATTCACATTGTAGAATGGCAGTTTGATAGATTTGGACAATATTTAAATTGATCCCCATGTTTTATCAACTTTTGAGGGAATTAAAGAAGAAGAAGAAGAAGAAGGGCGGGGCATGGGATGGGGTAGGGGTTCCCGACAAAAGAAAGCGTAACAAAGTGTAAAATGGGCACAGCTGGTGCGCAGTATCAATCCTGAAAGATCACACCTCACGTGGAGTCTTCAACAGCGAGACCCATGGCAGACACTAGACAGCATGGCCAAGCCCACGCACTGCCCAACGCCCAACCAAAGAGGATTACATCCTCAACCTCAACTCTTAACCCACTAGTTGTTGCCTGAATTAATACAATTCACTCTTCCTCTTTTTCTTTTTTTTGCGTAGTAATATAATCAACTTTGCACATTTCCTATGTGAAGTTTCTAACACGATTCATATAAAAATGAATGTGGATAATTGGGGGAGAATGAGAATGAAGGAATATGAATAAGAACATGAAGCATTCCTTGCAGGCAGAGAGGTGGGTGAGTCCGCAAATGCGGGACAAATGGGCCCAATCTCCACATGAAGAACTTTAGACTCCAATATCTACATCCATCATCATTGTTACAGATTTCGACATTGCCTAAAGTTTGATTCGATTGCACATTTGGGTTTGATCTGCTTTATCATAAGACTCATCATTACAATATTAATCCTTCTCTCATCACTTGCTCTTGCCAACTCAATTATATTTTTATATTTATTTTTCACTTATTATTGGGAGTCCAATAAAAACCCATTTACATCCCTAACTAGCCTACTTATTCATTTATTTAACTTCTTTTTGTTTTTTCCAAATGGCTCACTCTAATCTACTACTACTGCCCAAAATAAAGTTGGTGGTAGTGGTTGGGACCTCCTTTCGGGCGCGCTTTCAAGATGAGAGATGAGAACAGAGAAACGTTGCATCTGACTGAAAAACAAAAATGGTGGCTTTGCTCCTCTTACAGTGAGTGGTACTCTAATGGCATGACTGTGACATGACATTGACCATTCATTCATGCTCAACCAAAACAACAGAGAAGGTGGTTAGAGACATCGTCTTCTAAGCTTTTTATATTCATTGATTTCTCAATGTCTTTCAAGTTCAAGGCTTGGCTGGCCAGATCCAGAGATCAGGGGCTGCAAATAAAAATCCAATTAGACTCCTGGCCAATGGCCATGTCCCATTCAACAACCAGCAGCAAGATACAATACGATACAGTCTTAATTTACAAGTGTGGTACTAGTAGTCAATGCGTGAGTGATAACAATACGACACTTGGAAGTTAAAATTAAATGGTAGGAAACAGCTGACTGACTGTCCCTAACAATTCAAGTCAACAAACAATACGTATAAGAGCACAAATACGTACAAAGTAATTCTGCCCATCAGTGGCTTTTCTTTTCCATTTTATTTCTTTTCAACAATGATATCTCTTAGCTTAAGGGCCTCATCATATTTAGCCTATTACATAATTTTCTCCCGCTTGTTACCTGTCAAAATTGGTAGTATAAAGCAAACTTACAGCAACATTCCGTGCCCCACCCATGAAAACTAGAATGCTATCTCTTGAAGAATGTTGAGTGTCTTCTGATGGACCTGCAAGGAACATCGAGAACGAGTGATCACAAAGTGAGCTAGGGTTTCTTACAACCCAAAATAATCAAACCGCAAACTGCTCATTGCCCAGGAATAAAAGGGCAGAATTTGAACAGTCATAGCTGCTATCAAGTGAACTCTTGTGCCAACAAAACCAAACCAAAAAATTCTTCACTTGACAACTTGTATTGCAAGACAAGTGCCAGAAAACCTTCTGATGAGGGTACAGGATTGACTCACTTCAAATCATTTGGTCGAGAGAGAGAGGAAGAGTTACCCATTCTAGATGCTGCGCGGTGATGCCTGAGATATTTCCAGCATATATACCACCTAAGACCTGAAAAGTCACCCCAAGACACTAATGAGCTTGACCAACTCATTCAAACTGGTATTCTATAGTAAGAGATTCTCTCAACAAGCCAGTAAGGTGACTACAAATTAGTTCATTGGACAAATGACTGCCAAGTTAAGTGATACCCGCAGGAGCCCCAACACATTCACAGTTCTTTGTCAAATTCAGTTAAACCAAACAATTTCCGGATGTTACGACTTTAACCAGTCTTTTTCATGTCATCCTCAAGTTCATAGATCTTGAAAGTTTAGACAGCCATAGGTAAGTAATTCGAGAAGCTTGGGCAAACATGGAAGTGACTAGTACCTTAGAGACGGTCTCGAGAAACATGCCAGGTCGAACTGGTAATGGTTTTCGCCCTGTCACACTAGTCTGGAGATCAAAAGAATAGAGTTAGCAGATATCAAAACTGTTCCAAGCATGTGCATTCGTCCATCTTATATTATGTTCATTTTCTGTGTCTTGCTTTTTGTAAAAAATCCTCCTATCTGAAACATTGAGACTTACCCTTCCTGCAATTCCACTTGAAACACCAGCATCAGCAGTATTCTCCGCACCGCCATTGGAGCCATCTGCACCTTCATCTTTTCCTTCCATCACATTTTTTATCATCTCCTGTACAGTTTTCCCGGGCTTCAGAGCTACGAGCTTGGTCAAAAAGTTGACCTGCATTATATAATTAAATGAAAAATAAAACCGTAATAACAGAGTAATTGTTTCAATGCAAATAAGATCACGATCTTACAACTGTTGTGTTGTAATGAAGGGCCATAAAGAAAACACGATGGAGCAACCCTCAGAAAGATAGTTCATGAGGAATAGCTTAGTTATGTCAACAAAATTTAGCCAGGAACCATCCATATTTGATTCATGATTTTTAATCTCCAGATATACAGACCTCTGACTCTGGAAGAGTATTCAAACCGCGGTCATTTCTCTCGTCTAGTATTCCACCTCCCATCATGCTCCTAGCTTCCTCTCTGATTAGAACAAGCCTTGCAAGTAACTTTCTATCAGGGACCACAGGCCGGGATTCCATTGTCTGCACAAGTGATAATGCATCCAGAAGATAATTAACATGAAGGCACTATAGACAAACACCTTTTGCAGCTACTTCACTCCTTGTCGTATTAGTGATCCAATAGAACAGGGGACTATGGTAATTCAGCAGCACTTGAATTAAGAAAAAATAAAGTTCATATTATCTGGTTTGATGGGAAATAAAATCAGGCGAGAGGAAGGTCCACCCTAATGGGCACCAGAACTAGGCTGCACACTACTTTGATGGCAATTTTTGTAAGCTATGTTATTAAAACAATTCCAAGTTGACTTCCTAGAAGTCACAGATAAACTGAGACAATTGAGATTAGAAGTAAAAGGAATTTTATTTCAAATCTTATTGGATGCATTTTGTGGGGCAAAATAAAGGTGGTAGCTATAATATTAGAACATCATAGTTAAATACAGAGACCTAGGCCTTTTTTTTTTTTTTTATAATAAGAGTTGTATGTTACTCAAGGGTAAGATTCTAATCTATTTGGGTCCACAATATAGACCCTCGTTTTCTAATCCTGCTCCTTTTTCCTCAAGCATTCTTTCCACAAGTTATTCTCCTCATCTATCTAGAAGGCAACTTTGCGGCATATCAATAAGAGCATCAGTGGTTACATTTGTTTTCATCATTTAGATCCAGTAAAACCAAGCACAAAATAAAAGTAGCTTCATTTCAATCAACCCAAAATCATCCGGATACAACGACCTAATCAACCCTCCTTAACTCAAGGATAGCTATCATATCAACTCTTCTGCTATTTCTTATTAGTTTAGTTTGAGATTACTCCCACATAAAAGAGATTGCATAAGGTAATATCAGAATATAAAAGGCCATTCATTACACGGTCAATCAGAACCTAACCAGATTATAACAACTAAAAGTACAAAAATCACATAGAAGTAGCTTTCTCAACTACAACAAAGAAGTGAGTTCTGCATACTCAAAGCTGCATTCTCTAAAAACTTCCCCCAAGATGAGTTTAATGTGGCCGAACCTCTTCAATACTACAGGTTAGGCATACGAATAATAGAAAATGAATTAGACAATTGACAAGTTTGGGCCACAATTTTGTTGCCATTGTGTGATGCATTCATCATGGACAGCAAACACTCAACCTAAGATTGCAAACAGGGGAATTCACATCCCTAAAAAGTAAGGCATATTTTTTCCAGACGCACACTAATTTAAGAAATTGCAAAGCTACGCAGGCATCTTTCTAATAGTTACCTCCAGTAAATCGTCAGCCTGGTTAGCAATATCATTTAAATTTGCCCCGGGAAGATGAACTTTGGTGCCCTTTTCGCCTTGAAATACGCCACCACCTGCAGCAACTCGCCGAAGTAATTCATATCTGCTTTCTTTCTGGGGGGTTCTACAGAGAAGGCCAACCACTTGAACCTAGGAGATGTATAACAGAAAAATGTCAACAAGAGGTAAGACCTGCAACTACTGCCTTATCACTAAAACTAGTACCGATACCATGAATAAAGAAGCATCCTCACATGTGGAGGGCATTTCCTTGTGAGATGAGATAGAACAGTCTCCTTGATCACCTCCAAGAGTGACTTGCGCTGCAGTGAAGCAACCAACAAATTGTGAAAAACGATTTATGAAGTCCACAATAACGTTTCAATAAACGCAAGAACTAGTCACAGATGATAACGAAAACTCAAGGAAAGCAAATTAGCTCAATGCACAATCCTAGCAATGATGAAATGTAGCAGATATGTGATAACAGTCTAATATAGGAGCAACACGAAGAAACCAAAAACGGCACTCGCGACCATAATTGCCGGTCTAAGCAAAAATGCCAGAAGCAGCTCAAATGACAATGGACACCAATGAGCATGGATAATGCTATCTACCGCAAGTCCATGCAAGAGGAAGAACTAGGAATGAGATCATGTAGATATTTACATCCTCTCAGCCACATTTGTTGCATATAATGGCCCAAAAGATCAGTAAACAGCAAGAAAAGTATACTAAAATAACAAGATCTCAAAGTATAAACGTGAAATAAGAGCTTGACGTTTGTACTTTGTTGTCTTGGTCATTCTCAGCCAGTTGGATCATGTAATCTAGGGCCATCATAAACCCTGATTCCATCTCATCCACTCTTTTGCCAATGACTCCTTGTGCAGCTAATTCAACTGCCAACTTTTCAGATGCTTCATCCATGTTCATATCTTCCAACTGAACTGACAAGGAAGATTAGCTGTTAACACCTCAAGTAACATGATTGTGATTATATTCTGATGATGATGATGATGAACTCAAAGACTTTGTTTCCCATCTGTTTTGGAGTTTACTTTAAAAGCCCCAACACTTGGTAATTTCTATAAGTTGAACAACAGACCATCAAAGTGAGAGGTAGGGAAACAAGGTGTTCAAGAAATGGAAAGGGCTGTACAGTTGTGCAAAATAAGCTCTGTTTAATGAAATTTTTTAATGGGAAATAGAAAGCCAGAGAAAAATCGTGTTGGAAGGAGAATCTCTTTTACAAATTAAAAAAAAAAAAATTGCTTTTCGATTTTCCAAATTTATACAAACTGTTAGAGATCATTTTAAAGATGTTCTCCATTGTTTTCCTCAAATTTTCCAAATAAAATACATGAGTTTCTAACCAAACGAAAACCAATAGTAATTTTATTTAATTAGATTAATGTCAATATAGATGGTAAAAATATTAATATTTAATTTACTAATAATAAATAATATAATAATGATGTTCTACTAATACATTATAATCGCTTAAATTAAAGTATTAAAATATCATGAATATCTTATTGATGGTGTTAACTGAATATCCGCATAATACTTTCAGCAGAGGTTTGTTTGAATTGTAGGTTCCAATTTCTGGGATTAATATAGTTTGGAATTCTAAACTGGGTTTGAAGTGAGTATTTTGAAGATAAGGGAAACGATGCAGACGCAAAATAAATAAGACAAGTAGGTTTAGAAATGCATAATAACGCAAGGATGAAGGGTGCAGAAAATTGGGCGAATGGAATAGCCAGCAATTGACGTTTAAATCTTGTCCTTGCCTTTGGGTGGGAGTGTGCAGTACAACACAAAGTTTTCCAATATCAAGAATCTAGAAGAATCAGAAAGAGAAAGATATTCTAGCGAGGGAAGAACTCTGTCATTGAGAAGTCAAATCAATCAAAGAGGGAAGGGAGAATAAAAGAAATATCAGGGGAATTGAACCAAGGATAATAATAATCTGAGAGTTCTCAACAAATCCGCAGAAATCAGAACCAATCACCAAGGGAGAATAATATATTAGAAGAGGGAAGAGAACTTCTTACAAGCTTGGCCATCTCATTGAGAACGGAAACGACCTGCTCACCTCCTTTGAGGAGAGCTTCATACTGAGAAGTATCCCATTTTGGTTTTGGGTTGCCCGGATTTCTTCCAGACGGAGAAGTATGAAAATCCCCCGAGAAGCCTCCGCCAACCTCGTAACTAGAACTAGCAGCGCACAGGGGCAAGAGGCGTTGCTTCTTGAATTGCTTCAACAGTTGCCACTGGTGGTGGTGGTGAATAAAAAAAATAGGAGCTGCAGGTGAGGGAGTAACGAAGCAAGAAGAGGGGAGAGAGCGGAGATTATTACTAGAAAAGGGAAAGGGGGCGGCCATGGAAGGAGGCGGGGAGAGAGGACGAGGAGGAGAGGAGACCACGGCCTTTATTATTATTATTATTATTAAGAGCAGCAGCAGCCTGCTGCAGGGCCTGGCACTGGTTAAGACTAGACTCTAGAGATAATATTATTAAGTAGCAATAACAATTTAAGCACTGGGACTGCGCGAGAATGGAGCCAAAAACTGAGGAACACAAACGTCGTCTGCGGGGTTCGAACCCTCGACCTGTTGGTCGCCTGAGCATGCTGATAGAAGGTAGCTGAGCTGGACATTCAATGCTTAAAAAAAATATAAATAATTTGAAGTTAAAAAGGACATGTTTAAACGAGGCGACTGAGAAATGAAAGTCACTTTTGACGAACCCGAAGTTTTGATATTTCAAGAAACATTAAAGAGTGGGGACTGGGGGGGGGAGAGTAATTAATATTGCGTTGCGTTGCGTTGCGGGAGCAGCATCCATCCGAACGCAGACAATACATGGTGTGTTGTGTGAGCGTGAGTGGGGGAGAAGAGGTGGACCACGAGGAACTTGTTGGATTAGCAATAATAATAATAATAGCAGCAAGGTCCCCCCAAAATATGAGAGGTGAGGGAAAGGGGTAGTTCTGGAAAATTCCATTCTTCTGGGCCTCCAAATTCAGAAACGCATTCTTGGCTTGGTTACACGAGGCCTAAAAACCCATCCCCCCCCCCCCCCCCCCCCCTATTTATGTCTTTTAATTCTCTTAATTTAAGAGGAGATCAATAGTATCCTTAAAGTTGTAAATAAATTATACATATATATACAATGCACAATAACTATTAAATATATATATATATATCACACATAATATGCAGTGATAGAGATAAAAGCCAAACAACAAAAAAGCTATATGCAACAAAGAAAAGGATCACAAGTTTCATCAATCGGACTCAATTTTGTTCAATTGATAAAATTTTATTATTAGATATTGATAAATTATATATAATTATTAAAAAAATCAATACAATATATATTAAATATAAAAATGATTTATATATATATATATATGTTTGTGTGTGAAAAAATCAATCAAAACTAAAATGCAATCGTGATCAGATTAATTGAACTCGATACTCAATGGATTGAACCCAATAAACACTGTTGTTGATCGTGCTTGTTGCCCAGGATCGTACTTTTCATGAGAGCCATGAGGTGGTTGCCTTAGGGCCATGAAAATTTGATTGTTTGGGGCCCATAAATTGAAAATATCATTCTTTGTAAGAGCCTATTACCTAGGTCCAACCGCCCTCCCCTTCTTCCTCTACAATGCTTCACACCTATATTTCTCTCTTTCCTGCTTTCGTTGATTAGCTAATTGCACTACCTCTCTCGTTTCGTCACTCCCTTCGTCGCCCTCGACGACGGCGGCTCACCCTCGCTCTCGCCTCTCGTTATTCCATCACTTGTTGCATTTCTTTTATCTCTTTGCACCATCACTCTTCGCCCTCTCTTTTTCTCGTCTCTCTCTGCTTTGCTCGGTCGCTCGTCTTCGCCGACTAGCCTCGCCCTCATGGTCAATGGCTCGCTCTCCATTGCTCACTGTCACATTTTTGCACCCTCATCGACTTGCCATCGTGATCAATGCCCCGTGGCTCACTTTCGTGAGCTCACCCTCGTCGGCTTGCCCTTGTGTTCTATTCGAAGGCCCATTTTTACATTTCGCCTCAGGCCCCAAAATTTCAGTTACGACACTGTTATTGCCGTCAACTCAATCGCCATTACTACTGACGAAGCTGTTACTGTCATTGTCACTACATTTGTTTGTCTTTTTCAGCTAGATTTAGACAATCTTTTTGTCTTCTCTAATTGTCGTAGCAACTATCTCTGTCGTTCGTCTCTTCACTAATCGTTTCCTCCTCACAATTGTTGTCTGCCGCTTTGCCACCCTCATTGCTAATTGCTTCTTTCCCTGTTAGTTGCGCCTTTGTTTTGTTCGGTCAAGTTTTGCCTTCATCGTCTCTGTCAGTCATCGACAACCATCGCTCTCTTTCTCTATCGTTGGTTAATCTCACGTTATTAGTCATCTAGGCCTTATATTTGTTGACCATTTGTCCCTAATCACCATCAATATTGACCCATCCAACCATTCGCCCACCATTAACAAGCAAGCTGTTGTCTAGATCTTAGTCATCTGTCCTTGAATTCATCTCTCATTCTTCTTAATTATACGTTTTACACATGACAATGATTGTATAATAAGATATTTGATAAATCAAAAATTAAAAATTCAGGTGTAATCAATTCCAACTTGCAACTTGTTGGACACGAGAAGTTCCCCTCAAATTAAGCCATAAGTGATTGAGAGAGTTCAGGGCAAAAATGTGGTTTTAGCCGGATACATTACATAGGTAACCAAGCACAACTGCACAAGACCAAGACCAAGACCAAGACCAAGAGTGGTAGAATAGTAAATAAAGTACAAAGTAAAGGGTCTTCTCTTCTAACTTTGGCTGTACCATTATTTATTTATTTATTTCGAACCCAACTGTCTCCCGGTAAAGTGTAAACCACCAACGGTTCGTCTTCCTCCCTCCTCTATATAACGAGTGCGATTTTGTTCACCCTTTTAACCCTTGTAAGTGGAGTAAAAAAAAACTCTTTTTTTAAAAAAATAATATTTTATTTTTATGTGAAAAATTATAAAAATTAATTATGTTTTTTAAAAAAATTATTTTTAAAATTTAACTAAAAATGTGATTAGATCAAATTTAAATAGATTAGAACTTATAAAAAAATGACAGATTTATAAAAATAATTAACAAGATTAAAATTGAATTAAAATTAAAAAATAATTATTTTTAACAATTAGTTTGTTTGAGTGGTGAAAAGGATTTTTGTAGAGAAGTGACTAAAATAAATTTTTTTTTTTAAACAGGATTAGTTTTTATAATTTCTAATATAAGAATAAAATATTATTTTTTCAAAAAAATTATTTTTTTACCCACACTGACCCGCCGGGGGGGGGGGGGGGGGGGTGGTTACGTTCACCCCCGTTAAAGGGGGTGAACAAAATCGCACTCCTATATAACTAGCCCCCCCCTCTCCACTTAGCCCCTCCACGCAAATATCATTTATCAACACTTTTCTTCTGTCTCTTCTGCAATTCTTTCTCTCTCCTAGGGCTTTTTTCTGTGTCTCTCTGCGTTTCTTCTCTTCTATCTCTCCGTCCAACCGACGACGACGACCATGGCTCAGGAGGCTCAGAATGGGGGCGCCAGGAACGGTGGTTCCAAACAGGTGACATTCTCGGCGTTGAAGCCTCAGCTGTTCGTGGAAGCTCCCAAAGCCAAAGATGCCGTTCAGTTCTACAAAGCAGCCTTTGGCGCTGAGGAGGTGAACTGCATCATGCACCCAAAGAGGAAGGCGGAGCAGGAGCTCCCTCTTGTCCTATCGGCTGAACTCAAGCTCGGATCCTCCTCTTTTCTCGTCTCTGACCTCGCTGATGACTCTTCTGCCCCGTAAGTGTTAACCCTCCCCCCCCCCCCCCTCCCCCCCGTTTCTCTTTCTTGCTGATGTAATAGCCTTGTTTTTCTTCTCAGCCTCCGCGTTTTCTTCAGTCTTACAGAATAAAAGGCGTTCTACCCTGTTAATGCATGCACTCTAAAATGTTAACTAGTTTATTCTAGCTAGCTACTTGAGCTGACGACTTCCCTTTGCACGACGCGCGCTGTTCTTTTAACTTTTGATACTTGTTTACTGGTTGTCCTTGGTCTCTTCTGTGTCGCTTTTACCATCCTTTTATTTAATTATTATTATTTGTTCTACTGTCTGGCTTTCGGGTCTTTATCTGCTGACCCCACTTCTTAATTTCTGGATTGTGGGGTTGCGTTTACGAAGATAGCTGTCTCTGTTTTTGGTTTTTCGTCGTTCATTGTGAACCTTCATCATGTTTCCTTCCCGTTTCGTTTTCTCTGGTTTATATCTTTGGTCCGATCATTTACATGTCACTTCGTTGCTCGTTAATCTTTAAACCCTTGAGATCTAGCCTAGTCTATTATTGTGGAATAGTGGTTTTAGGTGGGCGGTGTGGATGTGATGACTGATCAGCGCAGCGCTCGTGTTATTGGCTAATATACAGGATCAAAACTCCCGGAAGCGGATTCGTGATTTGCCTGGAAACTGAGGACGTGGAAGGCGCCGTGGCGAATGCGGTGAATGCCGGTGCGGTATCTGAGGGGGAAGTCGTCACGGAGGGTGATGGCGCGTGCTGCGGCGGACGCGTGGGGAAAGTGAAGGACCCCTATGGCTTGGTCTGGCTGATTTGCGCTCCCGCCCAGAAGGTTGCTGAGGGGGGGGAGGCTTGAGCGTCTCCCATAACCATTTCTGACTATTGTTGTGTTATGCCTTTGTTTTTTGTGTTTTAACTCTAATCTGTTGCTGAAGAAGGGGGTAGTAATAGTAGTTTAGTAGTAGTAGCTAGTGGCGGTGGCGGAAGACGAATAGCCTGAATTACTTGCTACTTACGGGTCATGATGTTGACGAAGAGGTTGGTTCCGCTGGTAGTGATTCTCTTTTTAAACCGGCAGCGACTAGTCAAGTCATCTTTTGATTTAACTCTGCACCTATATATCCCTACCTAAGTGTATGCTCACTCTTTAATTACTCCTGGTTGAGTAGTATTGTTTCCTTTTCTATGGCGACCCATGTGCAACAGCAGATGACTCGACCCCAGGGATCGTTGTGACCTTTTCATACACCTACATATTATAAGTACCCAGGGTGCATCAACATAGGATTGGCAGTTTATTGTTGGTCCTTGTACGACGATAATAATGGCTTCGCTTGGTTTACCGTTTGGGAAGTGCATATCGTTTCTAATAATTTAGATAGATCGATTGTTTTAGCTAAAGCCTTGACTCCTTGGCTGCATTGGAAAGACATCATGGGAAGTGTCGCTTCGCTTCACGCTTGCGCTTGAAGTAGGCAGGAGTGAAAAAGTTAAAAAGGTTTTTTTTTTTTTTTTTGGGGGGGGGGGGGGGGTTGGAGACTTGATCCAGACCGTATTAAATCGATAGCGAGTCTGCTAATGACACGCGTCCATCAATCGTACCATCTTTCATGGTTAATAATAGATGAGTTGAGGGTATATTTGTAATTGTAGTAGTCTGCTAATGTTGATCCTGACCGTGTTAAATCGATAGCGAGTCTGCTAATGACACGCGTCCATCATCGTACCATCTTGCATGGTTAATAATAGATGAGTTGAGGGTATATTTGTAATTGTAGTAGTGGTTAAATTTATAATATTTTTGTTGCTGGCACTGAGGGTGGCATTCAGGGTGGCGGAATAGCATTACTCTAATAATAAACCGGGTTTTCCTATCGGCTCAGAAATCTGTGGTCCTGCCCTTGTTTAATCAAGCATGCTGCTGCTGCATCGAGAAGGCAATTGGATAAAATGGTCTCTGGGTTGCTGCTGGTTGTCCGTCGGACCTTTTCATTGAGCTTAGCTTCGCGCGCGTGTGGATAATTGTGGCCATTAACTCGTTATATGCGATTTGTTTGTCATATTCTGCAGCGACTCAAAACTTTGCTAAATTAATTGAAGTTGATTGTAGGATTAATGTAATGAGACATCCTGAAGATTCCATGGAATGGTTTGAGGGTACGTAAACTCCAAATTAATTAAATACAAACACAAACACAAACATGAGCAATACAAGAATGTTGGCCCATGACGGGCTTTTGCTTGTATGATGCTTTAGTGGAGTAACTTAGCCTTCCTTAATTAACGTCTTTTAAATACTCTTAGAGTGACAGATCTATAGTATATTATGATAGATATTACAAAACTTTCAAGTACTTCCTACATAGCTTGGGCATTTTAGGGCTAATTATATTAAGTGATTGAGGGAAGAATGCTTCCTGCAAACAAAAACGTCAAATTTATAAAGACTAAGTTTGTTTATTTAAAATCTTTTAAGGTTTGGGCTCACATTCAAGTTTGAGCTTGAGTTGAGCTCAAAATTAAGAATAAGCGAGCTGAGTTTGAGCTTGGCATATATTTATATTAAACTAATACCAAATGTGTTTTAACATATAAAATCAATGTGTTTTAACATATATTTAATTTTAAATAATTTTACCCCCCCCCCCCCCCCCAAAAAAAAAAAAAAAAAAAAAAAGAAAACTCAAATCATAAAACATGAACATAGTGTTTTGAAACAAGCCACAATGAATTTACAATCAAACCATTAAATGAGATTGTTCACAATCCAGATACCGAGCACTTTAAACCTCAGGTTTTACTAACCAGGCTTAAAAACTAAACTAAAATTTATTTATTTAACAAAATAAATGAGCTCAAATCAATTGAGTTTTGAGCTGTTCACAAATGAATTTATGTATTTATTCGTAATTTGCTCTGTTCACAAATGAATACAAATATGTGATTGGGCAACGCGGCCCATAAGGAAAAAATGGAGGACACGAAAGAAAACAAATGGTTCTAAGCATATATTGAGCCAGGATGAGCCCAGTCAAGTGCCAATGTGCGGGTACGTCCGGTATAGTATTGAATTTGTTTATATATTTTAGCTAGCTAGCTTCAACGGCAAGCACGTGGTCACATGGCACACAAATTCAAGGAGTACAGGTACAGACAGACCGGCTTCCAATCCAAACGCTTCAAATTAACTTGAAACATAGAAATAAAGATACGTACAATATTATAGTCCAATTGGACCCTTTTTATATTATGCATGAGATGAGATGAGATGAGACCCATCAGATCCATGAGCTAGCTAGCATATGCTTGGCAGGCAGATTAGAGTAGATGACTCGATACCCTTCTTCCTATCCTACACACACACACACACACAGAACAGTGCACCATGAAAATACAACCATAACCGATCGCCAAGTAGAAAATATAAAAGTAATTGAAGGAGAGGAAGAATATCCAATAATCAAATACACACACACATACA
The DNA here is from genome assembly GCF_014633365.1 of Diospyros lotus. Lineage (NCBI taxonomy): Eukaryota > Viridiplantae > Streptophyta > Magnoliopsida > Ericales > Ebenaceae > Diospyros > Diospyros lotus. The sequence goes on along the minus strand of NC_068349.1, from coordinate 137,873 downwards.
TATGTAAAACTTAAACAGAACGGACCGCAGAGAGCAGAGAGAGACGGCTGAATTAATGAGTTAATTAGCAATTGGGAGGAGGGGTGAGGTTACACTTGGCAGGAAGAGCCATGGCGAGTTGAGGATCAATCCCCAGAGAAGGCAAGAGGAGAGAGTTCTTGTAGTCACAGAGGCACGTCAAGTTGGCAGCCGAGAGAGCCTGGCAACACTCAGGGCTGGGATCCACTGGGTTGGGCTCTGTCACCGACGGCTTGCATGCCATTACCCCTTCCTCGTTCATATCGCACAACTCTACACTCTTCAACCCTCCAGCCAAAGCAAGCAGCGCCACCGCCACAACCACCATCATCTTTGACAATTTCCCTATCACCACCATCATCATCGTCATCTCGGCGCCCGTCTTCTTCTAATTCTAAATCACTTGCTCCATCATCACCAGCACACCCATTACATATATATATATATATATATATAAAATAAGAGCAAATTATGAGTGCCAGAAGTTGTGAGCCCGTGAATGGGAATTGGCTTGATTCTTTGTGTCTGTCAGTCACGGGCTGCAGCCACCCATTGCCCATTGCTTTATTTTTGTCGGAATTTTGGTTTTTGTGGTTTGGGCAGTCCCAGCAGTGAGAAAGAGACGTGAAATAATGATCAGATCAGCTGAATCCCTCAATGAATTTGAAGGGATAACTTCAATTTCCTTCTTGTCCGTTATATAAATATATGTGTGTGTGTGTTTCTTCTTCTATTTTAACTATCGATTTAACGACTTGATATGTCATATATATATATATGTGTGTGTGTGTGGTATGCATTCATTCTAGTTGTGAGTGAGTTTGACATGTTAGGCAATGTTGTGAACCCAAGAAAAAATCTTAGGGTTTTTCTTTGTATTTCAAACACTGATGAAAGAAGAACAAAACTGGAAGCACGAAAAATAAACACAGCACAATAAATAGAAACAAAAAACAAAAACCGAGACACGAAAAATTTACTGTGGTTTATCTCAAACCGAGGCTACATCCACATTGAGCTCGAGAGAGAAGAGCTCAATGCACTATGAGATGAAAACCTAGATTACATCCACATAAACCCTCACAAAACCCTCGATACAAACAATGGTTCGAGAAAACAAAAATGCCAAATAATCACTTAATACAGATTAAAGACAACCCTATCAAACCATATAAAATGAAATCAAGCTATACAGAATTTACAGGAATGAAGAACAGAGAAACCAAACCAGAACCCCAACCCCGAAGACGAAGGCTCTTGCCTTTTCTGCTTCTTTCTCTTTCACGATTTCTTTTGTCAATCTCGTCTCAAAGTTACTGTGTCCAGCTCACATCCCGAGAGGCGGGATTAAAAGCAATGACGAAGGGCCCAGATGAACGATCACAAAGTGAGGATGAAAGGCCGGGATTCAATCGTGCAAGCACGATTGATTATTCCCAACAGAAAATGGTAGACGAGCAAGAGATGATCGGGCAAAGAAAATGGCGAGATCATGCGCCAGCTGAAGGCAACCGATGGTTGCCACGTGCAGCCATCCAGTAGCTGCCAAATGACAGCGTGCGATTGCTGCATGTGGCCTTCCAACCAGCTAAGTACAACAACACCATTTGGAGCTTCACAGCCAACAGGCAGTTTGTTGGTTCCAGCATCATCATGGCTCACATGTTTCTTCTTTTTAACTCTTTATCATTCTTGCCTTTCATCCCTTTGGGTGTGTCAATTATTGTCATGTGATGACGTTGTACTATTTGGATAACATACATACACACATACGCAGATATATAAAATAGCCAAGAAAATTTACATTGAAGGGGATCGATCTAATGCATCACTTTCATTCATAGAATATATATGGCATATATATATATATATATGTTTCTCGTGATATCATTTGTCTGCAGTAGTGGAACTGAAGCAGAATTAGGATTAATAAATATTTATGAGATGGACAAATTGATTGACCGCCACATGAGTACCATATATACTTACCCCAAAGCATGCAGTAACCAGCCCTGCTACTTCCTTTCTTTCCCTTAATAATAACTGATAAGCAACAACAATTGATGATATTCGGCCGACAGCAACAACTAGCGCATACAGGCGCCTACATTTTTGACACGTGGACGGGCATCGGTTCTTTGTCTCTGAGTGATTAGACCAACGTTGTTAGGCGCATCTTTGCTTTAATAATACACACACAGTACTCTCTCTCTCTCTCTCTCCCTCTCTGTCTCATCTTATATTCCATTTTCCCATTTGCTTCAGCTCCTTTATTCTTCCCAAAACAAAAGTTGGCATGGCATTCTTTGAGTAGGTAGTATATATGTTGTATTAGCAATACTATATATATATATATATGTATCAACTTTTGAAGTTTTAACGGAGAAATTAAAAATATTCGCGAACAGGGAACAGCTGCAGATGCTCCGTTAATTTGATCTCTTTAATCTCTTCATTATTATTATAAATAGCCCTCCTCAATTAACAACCTTCCTCGATCGGCCGTTAACATTTCATATTCCACTCCTTTCAACTCTTTCCCTCTCTACCTCCTTGATTACCTAGCCTCATCGATCATGGCCTCCCTCAAGGTTCTCTCTCTCTCTCTCTCTGTGTGTGTGTGTGTGTATGTATGCATGTATATATATATATAATTTGATATGACGTATATGATTTGGAAAGTTACGACTATATATGCAAAAACATCATTTATTGTCGTACATGCAGAGCGATACGGATAAGTTATCAGCGGAAGAGACAGCCGGTGAAGATTTTTCTGTTTCAGCTACAGAACCGGAAAGCACAGAGAAGGCGGCAGCAGACTCTGTGGTTTCTCCAGATCATGAAGACGAAGTAAAAGAAAAAGAAGAGGGTGCTTTAGGAGGCGAGGAAGACGAGCCACTAGATCAAGTACTGCCAACCGACGAGGAATTTTCCATCCCCCCAGCTTCTACTCCTGCTTTCGGTGACGATGAAGAAGCAGACCCTGGGGCCACTGACGACGACGACGACAATGATGATGTTGAATAATATATATAGCTGCCTCAACAAGGGGATCGATTGATGCATCGAGCAATTAGTATACGTATGTATAGCAGCCCGCATGGCATGCTGCAAGGTTGTGGTGGCATCAATATATATATATATATATATATAGACACACTAATAAGTAAGGAAGGTGTTCGATGTTTGTGGGGTTTCTTTTTCATGATGTGCTGGGCTTTTCTTTGTTATTAAGGGGCATTATATATATATATTCTGTGATATTATTCACGTGCATGGCCCAATATATATCTTTGCTTTGCTTTGCCTTGAACAAGTGTGGAACGTGTTATATATATACTGCAGGATTTTGACAAACTATATCTTGGATTATCATAGTTTTGATTTATTATTATAAAAAATGTTATAATATGTTAGGTGTGAAGTTTACGAGAGTGGCTAGAGAATAGAAGTTATTGCCAATCAATAAAATTTAAAATTTATGAAGGCTGGGATATGAGACTAGGGATCTTGGAGCCTACTCCACATATAACTCACCTCCAATTATTTTAGTCGAGTTTATTTTTAATTATTTTATCTTTACAGAATCGTATCCAATTCTCCAAATATATATAGATTCCAAAATCAAAATCTCAAAAACAATGGACCCCAAAAGCATCCTCCTCTGTATAATTTTCTAGTTTTGGTTATTACGAGCGATCATATTGAGAGACAAAAAAAGTAAGTTGAGTGGCTAATTTGATATAATTTTTTTCCACTTGAAAGAACGATGTTATTTACTGACAAGTCACATTCGGCCCAACAACGTTAGGGATCCAGAGCCTGGCCCATTCGGCCCACTCAGTACGAAGCTCATGTATCCCCCAGCGTTCAGTTGCTTACGAATAAAATAATCCATCACTGCACAGAATCATTTTGCAATAGTGTTTTTTTTTTGGGGGGGGGGGGCAGATCAATAGTTAACAGTTGACATGACTCTTTATCTTAAGTTGCTCGAATTAATTGTTTTAAACGTTAAGGCGGCATTGGGCAAAGTTTCAATCCAATTTTCTAAGTTGGAGGAACCTATGCGTTATTATAACTAACCTAAAGACTCTCTCTCTCTCTCAACACTATTTATTTGCCTAGTAATACTAAACCAGACAAACTTAAAATCCAAGCAAAGCTAGCTAGCCAACAGTCAAAACCTCTAGTCATTTTCCAATTTTCTTAGGATTCACCTTCACCTCTGATTGTTGATTTATATATTTATTTAGGCCAACAATCTCTATGACAGGGGTAGTTGGATAGGATGACAACCTTTTGACCTTTTGGGTTTTTTCGTTTAAAGGAAGGAAATGATCTCTCTCTCTCAAAACGGTCAATCAAAACGGTCAATCAAAACGGTCAAAATAAACACCACACGGCTACCCACTGCAAAAAAATGTACAGCCAATCCCCATTCCCATCCCATTCAATTGCTCTTTTTAGACATCATGATGACAAATTCTGAATATGGGAGCAAGACTGCAGCTCACAGTAGCGTTGAAATAAAATCTAGGGGGAGGGGAGGGGAGGGGAGGGGAGGATGGGATAACACTGCAAAGGTGTCGACCATCTAACACCACAGCGGTGCTCGTTGAGGGCTGAGGAATGGAGTTGTTTGCGTTTAGAGACATAAATAATACTAATAATAATAATAACAACAGAGGCTCTGGGCTTTTGGGGAAGGCCATAATTGGCTTTTAGGCACGGAGCACCAAGCCCGCGTGTTTGGGATTAAAAAGCCATTTTCAAGCTTTTGCTCGCTCGCTTGCTTGGAGGGGTGGGGAGCTGAGGAGCACCAATCTCAATCTCAATCTCAATCTCGCACACAAGGAAGCTACCTTTATCGGCAAAATTCATTGGAATATACACCCCCTCCCCCTCCTGTCGCCGACAAATATTAAAGTATTACTTAATTTGTCATTAAAGAAGAAGAATCCTCCCAAAATAAATAAAAGCAAAAAGTAAAAAGGCAACACCCCCACCCCCCCCCCCCCCCCCTCCCCTCCTTTTCTCTCTCTGCAACTCTGTTATATGAATAAACCTTACCTCTCTGTCTTTCTGTCTAGAGGCTAGCGACCTAGCTACTGGAAAATTAACTTGGATGGATATCTGCGTCTTGTCCTGGCACCCTCCCATCTTTTCCTTTTTGTTGAAACAAATTCATCTCTCTCTCTCTCTCTCTCTCTCTCTGGATCTCCATACCCCTATCTGCCTTTCTCTCCCCAGCTTTCTGTTTTAGTATAGCTCGGTCTTTAATTCCCTTTTAAATCCACCAACACCCAATTAAAGAGAAACGAAGAAAGAAATCTCTCTCTCATTTACAACCCCCCCGCTCCCTCTCTCTCTGCCTTCAGCCTTTATATCTTTCATTCTACCTCCCACGCCCAAACGAGCAAGAAAGAAGGAAAACCCCCATCTTTCTGTGTCTTAGCAGAAGTCAATCCCCCCAGCTTTTTACTCAGACTTCTTTGTTTTGGATCCTAACAAATGGATGTAAGGGCTTTGTTCTTTTTCATTCCCACTCTACTTGTATAATCTGCAAGATCTTAATTTACGTATTCAATCGCCTTTCGTTGTTTAGCCGGTTAATTGCTTCATATCTTGTGGTGTGTGGATATAGGATTTCTGGAGAGGCCATGTGCCGGCGTTCGGCAGCTGGGATTGCAACGACGACCTCCCTTTCACTCAGTGCTTTGAATCAGCGAGGCAAGCCGGCTTGCTCCGTTACAGCTACTCCGAAGACCGCGACTTGTATGTCGCCGGCGACCTGTACCAGAATGATGTGGTGACTCCGGCCATGATCTTTGTACCTCGCCGAAGGGTATGTAATTATAAGTTGCTCAAATTTGAAACCCAGCAGCATCTTCCAAAACTTGAAAAAAGCACTCTTGATCCTGCGTGGTTTCTGAAAGATTAATTTTTTTCCCTAGCTAGCTACCAAATCATTTTTGCTTCAAAATGGTGATGATGGTGGCTGTGAAACTCAATTGCAGGCAAAAGCAGCACGTCAGCCGCAAGTAGCGAAAGAAGCTAAAAAGGAAGCTAATTGGGTGGTGTGTAATTCGAAGGACACACCAAGCCCGGTTGCATCACCGCCACCTCCACCTCCGCAGCCAAGAAAAGCTCCCAAAGCTGTTGACGAAGATCTTTACAAGATCTCGCCTGAACTTCTCTACGCCAAGTCCAAAAGGGTCAGTGCCTGAGCTGCTCTACTTGAAACTTTTGCTAATTACATTAATTGACGTACAATAAGAAATTAAACCGGAAATCACAAACTAAAAAAAGAAAAGAAAAATTAAAAGTTTTTGACCAGAACAGCGGCATGCAGGGACCGCCCCACCCGTGACAGCCTTTTGTAATCATCATCATCATGTGATGGTTCATCATATCATCATCATCATGTGCATGCTAGCTCGCTGACGGCCACACAGTTAAAACTGTGATGATACTCAGAATCATTCATTGACTTGCACTTAGGATTGACATGTTTTTGTTGTAGCTTGCTGGAAGACATCTTTTGGCTGTTTTCAGATCTTTAGTTTGTCCTTCGAAGGGGGAATTTGATTAAATTAAAGATATCAGCAGCGTCCGCATTAACTTTTTATCTTTTGGACCTTAATTACATTTTTCCTGTTTGCTTTTGTTGGCAGAAGAGGGGAGGATGGGGCTTCTTTCCAAGCTGCTTAATCCCGAGCTGTGCTAATTCCTGATTGATGATTAATTAATTAATCTGCGGGTGCGGGGTGCAGACTGAAGACCATATTAATTGCAGCTGGATTATCTGGCCAAAGCCGTGCTTCATTTATTAGTCTGCTGAACACAACATAGAAGACTAGGGAAATGGAAAAAGATGTCTAATTATGTTGCTAGGCACATATACATATGTATATGGGGGTGTTTAATTAGATGCGCTTTATTATAATCTATTTTGTTCCATGAAGAGAAGGCCAAAGGGATTGTTCGCTGCAGGAGAAGATGATATATATATATGTGTGTGTGTTTGTGTATTAATGATTAATTATCATATGATCATAATTAGCTGGTGACCAAACTCTAAAGGGGTCTTCTTTTCTTCTTGGAATTGCTTGCTGTTTTGGCACTCTATCGGGGCTTGTGTTTTCCTCTAATGGCGGTGGCGGAGGGACTATGCAATCATAATACATGACGAGCAACTAGCTAGTGTTATTCTTCAGTTGAAATTGCCTATTTTTGTATGTATGGCATGGCCTGCTTTTTATCTTTTTATCTTTCCTTTACGGATGGCAACATCTTGACTTGCTGGTACCACACTTGTTGACCAATTGATGATAGTCTCGTCTCTCTTGCACCTCTTTATTATAATTATTACTGGGAGCCCTTATTTTCTGGATTCCTTTTTTAATTTTTTCTACCACAGCTACGTACCCTGTCATAAAGTGGGCCTACGTACCCCTGTCACTCTCAGAACAGCATAAAGAGCCTGGAAGATATGTAACCTTTTTTTCCCTTAATGTTAATAATAATATAATGAATATATAAATTTAGTTTGGATACTTCTGCCCCTATAATATATATATACACACACGCGTACTTGGTATGATATTTACCCATTTTTTAAACTAATGTTGGAAAATAAATAAGAAAACTAAATATTATTACATAGTTTACACTTACACACCGTTCAATAATATGCCTCCTTCCGTCTATGAGCAAATAGAAATAGGGGTGAAAAATTTACAAAGAGATAAAACTATATTTATCTAAAACTAAAACACTCAATCTCCCTAGATGGGTTGATCCTTGAAAGCCGCAGCATCTTGGAGGAGACAGAAAGAGAGAACAAAAGGTGGGAAGGGTGCCCTACTCATTAGAATAAATTTAGAAGCAACAAGTGATGAGAACATGTGAAAGGATCAATATGAAGAAGAAAAGAAGAGAAAGCCATCGATATCGATCATCAGAATCACCACCAAGAATTCATAAGAAAAGAAAAGCTCCCATATCTATCTTATATATATATAAATGATGGAGAAAAGCTATCAATGTCTATCTATCTCTATTTGTTTGATTTCTTCATTTCGTCAATCAAGTTTCCGAACCTAAAGACCTTACATATATATATATATATATGTATGTTTATATGGTTCAAGCCATTACACTTCTATTTCTTTTGCATCTTCATTAGATGTTTGAATAAACGGACATGGATGAAGGGGATTACCATTCATCAAGTTTGAGCTTGAGAAAGGATTATTCATCCCACGCAAGCTTCTTGTAGAAAAATGTTTTGAGGGCAGCACATAAAGTATCTCTTGGAGATTTTCATTCTTTTCTTCTTTTTATTTTCTTTTTTTGCTTACAGTATCTCTCTTGGAGATTCAAACATTAAGACATCCATTAAAATCCAAATTAATTACTGATAACAGGCAGTTGAGCATGCACGCACCAAATATAAATATATATCTAGCGTCCCATGTATGTATGTGCATGGAGAATCAAAAATTAAATGCGGAGAGACCCTCGTTTTGTTGATAATTAATTAAGGAACTGCCAATAGAACTCTCTCTCTCTCTCTTTTCTCTGAGTATATACATATATATATATATGTATATATAGGGTCTGCTGCAATATATATCTCTTGGGTCTGAACCCATATATATATATATATATTAATTCTAAAGCTATTCTTTTATAAGTTGTACAGATGATGCAGAGGCAGATGCAGTGTGGGTTTCTGAGAGATTTGTTTTGCTTCACTTAGATACATGAGCTGACAAAATGGCTTTCTACTTTGCCTCTCCTTTTGTTGGTCATGTTCCTTTCATAGGATCCAATACAGGTTGTAGCAGTTTAGAATCTTGCTGCTCTTCTTTTCAAGTTCGTGTTTTTTGGCATTTAACATCCCTGCTTGCTTTTCCATGCATCTGTCTATTCCTTCCTTTCCTCGCAATTTTCAATTTCAGGCTAATTAAAAAGAATAAATAAAAAAACAAATAAAGAAGAAGAAGAAGAAGAAGAAGAAGAAGAAGAAGAAGATATGTTTCGATCGTTGGGTGATTCATCATTTGTAAAAAAATAAAATAAAAAATGATGTGACTTCTTTTAGACATATTCTTTGCGCGTAAAAAGTTCAATGGCAATGGTTTATATCTGAGAAAAAGTCAGTATAACACTATATTTCACGGGACATTTATGTACAGTGACCAAGACCAACTATACTATATAGCAGTAGTGATCACCATAGACAAATATAAGTGCTGTAGATGATGCAATGTTTCACGTGATCGATGGATGGATGTTAATTTGTTCAATTAGTAATTAAGCAGAATTTTGTTGGCATGCATTAATTGGATACTGGTGATCTAATCTTAAATTGTGAGAACAAATTATATATTAAAAAAAAAATAACTCCTCCGGCAGCTGCTGCTGCTGCTGCAAGAATTGAATTTTCGTCTGTGTTCCATCTCCGCAGCGCAGCCATAAGTTCCAGGACTGTATATATGTTGTATGTATCTGAAGAATCTAATTCTGAGTGAATTAAGGAGAAGACGCTTCTCAAGTAAAGAGCTTTTTCTCTTTCTTTTTTTAATATGTTGGCTGGCTCTGGGTATTAACCATAAATATGAAGAATCGATGGAATAACCAAACACTGACACAAGAATTGTATGCATCTTTCACTCCGCGTCCTGTGTTTTTCCTTTCTTTATCACGTGCCGTCACTGTTGATTTCCACCTGCTTGCAGATTCCTTTTCTAGTATTTATCCATCTTCCCTTTTGCACCTTATTCTATGTTGCTCCTGTATTCTAGTATTATTATTGTTTTGTAAATTATAGTATAAGAAAAGCTGCTTGTATTTTGGAAATTATCACCTTTGATATTATTATTATTATTATTATTATTATTATTATTATTATTGTGTGTTATGAAATTTACTTTTTAAGATAATAACCTCACGTTTCAAGCTTATTTTTTATTATCATTATTTTGTTATCTTTCCACCTTCCTATTTTTTTTATTCCAACATTCTCATCATTCTAAATCTCAATAGAAAAGGAACCCAAATTTTCAACGGTTGGATTGAAGTTTTGAATTTGTTTGTTTGTCCCAATGCTCCCAGATGGAGGATGCAGGAGCAGGAGCAGGAGCATATATGCCAGCCAGGGCGCGCGGACAATTCACTTCACAGTGGGGATGCCACTGTTTGATGATGGTGACGATGATTTGGCATTTTGCTTGGAACGCAAGTCCCAAAATTTCAAAGGCGGAGTTCAGATGAATACATAACACACGATAAACAATAAATCCCTGACTCTGTTGCTGCGCGCTAGCTGTTGTTCAATTCGATAAGAGCCCTACCAGTACCAGCTGATTTTTGACCCTCTGAAATGGTCTTATCTTCCGTCACTCCAAATTTATTAATGTTTTGGACATTAATAATATGACATATAGAGCGTAATTATAACATTTTGATTATATATAAACAACTAGCATTGTGAGAAGGATATTATTTTTTTTATCTGTAAATAAATGTGTATGGATCTAATGAATTGTATAAATATCTTGGACATACCTAAAAAATATATGAGTGAAAAATTAATGACCCATAACAATAGACTCATAATGGGCTAAAACATTAGAATACAAAAAAAAAAAAAAAAAAATCTGTATATATATATTTTAATCATTTTTAAAATGTTGTCCACATTTGGTCTAAGTCTTTCAAATATCAATCAGTTCCTTGCTATCCATAGCTGGTAAACCGTGCAAGTAAGAGTAATTTTCTTGACTTTGCTTTGCCGAGAAGTCCCAAGAGCCTCCTCTTTTATATCCACTTCAAAGCACTGGGAATCGATGACATTCGTTTGAGATGCCCAACCAAGCTCTAATTTGACTCCAAACGGACAAACTGGTAGAGCACTGGAAGAACAGATGCTGCCCAGATTCCTCTGCACAGCAGTAAAAAGCACAAGCAGGATTAATATCCATGCAAAGCAGTTTATCTTTTATGAGCAGCTTCGATTTGGCACTCAGCCATGGTATGAACGAATGCTTAGGAGTAATATAGGAATTCCACACATGCGGAGCCCAGACCCTCCAAGGCGCAATATGCCGAACATAATCATACACTCCAGCAATACATACACTGCCTCCTTTATCCCTGCTGTACGTAGAGCTTCTAAATAGCAGCAAAAATGGATCCCTCTTTATGACAGAGAATGTCTCTAATAGCAATAATCTTCATTAGGGGGGGGTGTTCCTCCTTCTTGGGAGACCAGTCTCATGTAGAAACATCTTTAAGGTACTCATGATTTATCCGGTGAACCCATAGCGAATCCTTTTTCTTATTAATGTTACACAAGACTTTGGCCAGCAAGGCTGAATTCCAGAACTTGATGTCTTTGAAGCCCAAACCACCTTCATTCTTAGGAAGGCATACATCTTTTTAGGGAACAAGTGGGACTTTAGACTGCCACAAGAAGTTTTTACAAAGTCGATTGACCCTATCGATAACCGTAGCTGGGATAGGAAGAATAGAAAGCTAAAAGCATGCTACTCCCTGCAGCACAACACGAATTAACTCTGCCCGACTTGCATAAGAGAGGGAAGCTGATGTCCAGGCATTTATATAAGCAGCGATCTTATCTATAAGAGGAGCATAGTGAATCACCCTTAACCTTTCAGCAGCCAAGGGAATGCCTAAGTATCGAAAAGGCATACGGCCTCTTGAGAAATTAGTAAACCTCTGGATGACCTTAAGGTCCTGCCCCACAATCCCAGCAGTGAAGAGACTGAATTTAAGAGCGTTAGCATGCAGCCCTGATATGGCCTCAAAACTTGATAAACACTCCATAATGATCTTGACCAATAATGGATCTCTCCTAGACAAGAGCATCAAGTCATCCGCAAAGGCTAGATGAGTGATCTTCAACTTGCCACATTTAGAGTGGAAGTTAAAATTAGTGTTCTCTGTAACAACCTTCAAATATCTGGAAAAATATTCCAGGCAAAGCACAAATAAGAAGGGGGAGAGGGGGTTCCCTTGCCGCAAACCCTTCTTCCCTTTAAAGAAACCATACATGCTGCCATTCAACATCAGAGAATAAGGATGAGTAGATATGCATTCCACGACCTACTACACTAACATGGAAGGAAAACCCAACCCCAAAGCACCTCCTTGATAAAATTCTAGTCGATGGAATCGTAAGCTTTCCTGAGGTCCACCTTAATTAAGCATCTAGGGGAGACTCTTTATTAAACAAGTATAAGACAAGTAAATATACAAAAAGTAGCTCATACTTAAAAATTATTTCAAGAGTATACAAGAAAAGAAATATCATTATTTTATGATGTATCCATTGCAAAAATAATAGTAGAGACGGAGCCTTTTAATTAATTAGATATGTTAAATTGGATCAACCTAAGAAAAAATTCATCATCATATATAATAATCCTAATTAAGGTGACTCACTCCAAATATAAATATAAATGTAGGTCTACCAGAGTAAATAACCCACAAAGAAAAATTTTAGCAATATGAGATTTGTATATTTATATTGATTTTTATGTATATTGCACTATCATTTAAGATAGTTAGCTACATGTGCATATGATAACATTTGTATTACTGTACATAAATAATAATTAATGTTATCTGTTGCAAGCAAAGCATGTCATCCACTAAGTAAGTTGGGAGATTAAATTTTAGTTGCTTCTGGATAAGGAAAAGGCTTGGAGCTACAATGGTCTATGGTGTTTGCAGTTAGGGTTTAAATTAATGAAAAAGTGAGACGTAATTGCCGCCTTCTCAATCCATCATCTGATTGGTATTTGTGAGTTGGGACGCGCCGCCGCCGCTGCGGCATTTTCTTTCTCTTTCCACAGCTTTCCGCCGCTTCTCCTTCAGTAAGAAACTAGAAAGAGAGCAGAGCAGAGCAGAGAGAGAGAGGGAGAGAGAGCAAACCATAAAAAGCCAGCAATGTGCGGGAGAAGTCGCTGTACTCTGAGGATCGATGACTTTCCTAGGGCTTGCCACCTTAACGCTTGTCCTCTCCGTTCCCTCCACATGGACCGGTAGGTACCAATCCCCCTTTTCTTCTCTATACCACTTCTACTTTGTGTACCGACCAATTAACTCCGCTGCAATGCAATGGAATGCAATTTCAGGTTCCAGCCGTCTTATAATGTTTCGCCTGGGAGATATTTGCCGGTGGTTCGGAGGGAGGATGGCTCCGACGGTGACGCTGCGGTTCTCCACTGTATGAAGTGGGGCCTAATTCCCAGTTTCACCAAGAAATCCGACAAGCCTGATCACTACAGGATGGTGAAAATCACGATCGCTTCCCGCTTATTTAGTTTACTGCTCCCGAACTTGAACACTTCTTGTTAACACTTGAGCTTGCCGGCCTAAACTGTTTGATCGTTTCGAGGAACCTAATGGGTTTTGATTGCACTCTAGTTTGGTTGCTCGACAAAGATGATTTGATTTCCTATAGGGTTATGGTTTAATTGCTTTATGTTTTTATAGCCGATGGCTAATATTCATAAATCAGGTATTCTTATTGTTGCCATAGAGAAGTGGCATACTTTGCCTCAAGATGACCATTATTTTTGCCCATTTTGGGGTTGGAAACTTCAGCATATCTATTCTACCTTTTTGTATTGCAGTTCAATGCTCGTAGTGAATCTGTTCGTGAAAAAGCTTCTTTCTGCCGTCTTCTTCCCAACAACAGGTGCTTGGTGGCTATGGAAGGGTATGCGTTATAGAATGGTTTGTTTCCAGGGTGCTCTTCCCCTGTTCTCTATTTGAGAAAAACATTTTATATGCACTAGCATTTTATTGAACACTTACTTTGTAGCATTTTGAGTCTTACCTCTTTTTTTCTTTTTTTAACATATATCACGGAACATTGGAACCTTGACAGGGAAATTTACGGAGGTTATAGATGTGATGATTAAGAGAAGAATAAATATTATGTGCTTTTAGGAGAGAAGATGGATTGGGGAGAAGGCTAAAATGTTGGCTAAGTTAGGATATAGACTTTAGTATGCAGGGAATTATCGTATAAGCATGGGGTAGGAATTATTATTATGTGTTAAGACTTCCAAGCATTATTGTTAGAATCGTACAATTCGACTCGATTCATATAGAAATCGAGTCGAATCTATAGGGTGAAAAAAAAATTCCTTAGAATTGTACGATTCACGACTCGAATCATACGATTCGACTTGATTCATATAGAAATTGAGTCGAATTTATAGGGTGAATCGAAAATCCCTTAGAATCAACTATGAATCGGACGAATCGACTGTGAATCGCATGAATAGCATGATTCATCCGATTCATCCAATTCGTGCGACTTCGTCTGCATGTGTGCTTTAATTAAATATTCGTTTGATTTGGCTATCTTTGAAAACAAAGAAGATGATGAAAATGATGAAGCTCTTGAACTTGAAGATGAAGATGATTGATAACTAGTGAAGATTATAGGCAATGGAGTTTATTAGTAACCTTATAGTTGTACGTATTTTTTTTTTTTTCCAGCTTGTTATTTTGAAAGTGGTTTGGTTTGGTGCAATTTAAATTTAAAGACAACATGAATATACTTTTGCCTTTTGATATAATTTTAAACTTAGGAAATATATTTAGAAGTTTATTTATCTATTTATATTTAAAAGAATTGATCATGGTGGACACATTATTCATAAAATAAGAATTTCGATTCTCTATTCGAATCTCGATTTAACAACTATGCTTCCGAGGATGAGATAGTGGATGTGAAGGGATTGAGAAATAGGATTATTGCAATTGAAGTTGTTATTGGAAGAGATTTTGAATTTGGTGAATGTGCACCATAAGTTAGGTTGAATGAACATATAAAGACAAAATTTTGCTAGTATTTGGAGGGGTTGTTGGGAATACCAAGAGGAGAGATCATTATAGGAGGTGACTTAAATGGCCTTGTGGGTAATGGAAATATGATCTCAAGAAATGGAATAAACATTATCAGGAAAAAGGATTGCTTCTCTTTTAAGTATTTCATATGTACGAGTGCTGTGAAAATTTAGAGGAAAGTCTAGAGAGATAGAACTTTGTAATCATGTTTGTATTGTACTCGTGAGAGAGGGTTGTCTTGTACTGATTTCTTCAAGATTCTAGGGGATTGGCTCTTGGGACAAAAGGTTGGATGTAGGATCATCAGTTAATGATCTGAACCAGAATACATCTTGGTGTTCTCGTGTGGTTTGCATGTTTCTTCTCTGATTTCATTTATGTTCTTGTTATATTTTCTGTTTTGAGTGAATTAGTGTGTGTGGGGCTATTAATTGGCAAACATTGAGTGATTCCAGTGCTCCTAATTTCACAAATTGGTATCAGAGTATGGATAACTTGTTATAGAATAATTGCACAGCTCTTTCTTAAGGCACTCGCACTTACAATAGACCTACCTGCAGAATCTCCCAAACCCTTTACAACAACAAGAATTAATGGAACACAGAAATAAAGAACATGAAAAACGAAACAAGAACAACACCAATTTATCCTGGTTCAGTCTTCTAAAGAAGACCTACATCCAGACTGCCTTAGGCGCATTATCTCCACTATCTTGAACGAACAAATCAAGGATTACATGCACTATATCTCTTTAAGAGTCTTATACCCAGAATTGTTAAGAGTTTCACTACCCAAGAATACAAAGATATACCCTCTAGATCTCAAGTAAAACCTTGTGCATACTCCTCTCCATAGTTCTGAAAGGCGCGAGGCGCAGCGAGGCGCAAAGGGTCCTGGAGCCTGAGGCGCGAGGCGCACGAGGCGAGGCGCGCCTTTGCGAAGCAAGGCACACCTTTTAGAAAAAAAACTAAAAATCTTGTAAAATCATAAAAAACTATCAAATTATCAATAATAACACATGCATATCATTAATGTTTCATTATCTTCAAATTCTAAACTAACAACATCAAAGTTAATTCATTCATCATACAATTTCTAAACTAGAAACATCATCAAAGTTCAAACTTAAAGTCTCAAACTCAAACAAGTACTAACCATCGTGCAAAGTTCTAAACAAACATATAAACACTACAAGTCCACAATCAATAAAGAAGTTTTAATCATCATCATCATCATACCCTTCACCAAATTGAAAATCATCATCTTACGGTGCCATATTTTGCTCATCCTTGATTCCTTGTTATTTTTCTTCTTTTGCATGTACTCTCCAATCTCTTGTTTTATTGATGGAGGACATTTTGGAATAGCTTTAGTATTCTCCACAATCAATAAACACTACAAGTCCACAATCAAGAAAATGCTTTCATTTTGAAAAATGCTATTTTTCTAGGTTTGGAAGATTAGCGCATTTTTTCTAAGTCTGGAAGATTAGGGCATTATAAGGAGACATATAATAAAATGTTTTCATTTTGAAAAACTAACTCCCGGTATTTTGATAGTTAATATTCATTGTTGTTAAAATGATTTTTAATGAATTTTTCAAGAAATAGTAGGTATGTATTTTGGGGGTGGTAAAATCGCTAAATCCTGAATTTGTATTAAAATCAAAATTCTATTTTCTTATTGTTATGGATTTTGATTTTTTAGATATTTTTATTGAATCCAAATGGGGGGTACTTTCTTATTTACATTTATGTATTAAAGTAAATGGAAAGTAAAATATAAATAAAAGAAAATGTGGACATTTACTTAAACTAAAGAAATGTAAATAAGTAGTGATGTATACATGCTGAAACTGAGAAGAGGGGATGCTGGAGAGGAGAGAAAGAAATGATGCAGGCAGGATGCAGGCGCGGTTTTCATGAGGCGTGCCTCAGCGCCTCACCTTGCAAGGCGCGCGCCTTGCAGAAACCGCCTCGCCTCAGCCCAGGCGAGGCGCCAAACTGGCGCCTTAAGGCGCCTTGAGCCTAGGCACGCGCCTAGGCGCGCCTTTAATAACTATGCTCCTCTCACCCCTCTTGCTACAAGACAACATAATGAAATGCCTCTCACCCGACCTCTATTTATACACCATAGAGGCGGTAAACAGAAAGCTAACTAAACCGGTAGTTACAACCAACTAACCAGACTTAAAATGCTAACTAACCCTTCTAGAAATAAACTTTCTAGAATAATACAAGTGATATACAAATGCTAACAGCAAATAACCTCCTCTCGAGACAAAAAACTAATCTAATACAAGTGATTACAACAAATTCTCCACCCACTTGATTTGATTTGCTTCCTCAGGATATTCTTTCTTCTGCTACCTGAATCTTCACATACTGCTCCGATTTTGCTTCAGACATGTCTTGGAATCAATTGTAGTATCTCCAAGCAATGCTTTAGCTTTGAGATTGGAACAGCCTTTGTAAAAATATATGTTGCATTTTCCTCACCTGAAACTTTGGTTAGAATAATTTATAGGAAAAAAAAACTTTGGTTAGAATAACAGTTTTCTTCTCAATAACTTGTCTGATAAAATGATATCTTATATCTATATGCTTAGTCCTTTCATGATGAGCTTGGTTTTTAGACAAATGTATTGCAGTTTGACTATCATACATCAAAGTAGTCTTAACTTCTACTCCTAGAATCTCACTTACTAATCCTTTTAGCCACAAAGCCTCTTTAAATGCATCTGAAAGGGCGTGTTCTGCTTCGATAGTTGATAGGGCTACCACATGTTGGAGACTTGATTTCCAACTAATTGTGGAGTTCCATAACCTAAAAACATAACCGGTTATGGACCTCCGTTTATCAATATCTGCAACATAATCTGCATCAACATATCCTAGGATTACAGGCTGATCTTCTAGACTTTCACCACTATAAGACAAAGCATAATCAATGGATCCTTTTAGATATCCGCACATCCATTTAATAGCTAATCAATGAGGCTTACTTGGATTAGCCATGAACCAACTTATGACACTCATTCCATGTGCCAAGTTGGGTCTTGTGCTGACCATACCATACATTAAGCAGCCTACTGCACTTGAGTATGGTATATGTGCCATCTCCTTCCTTTCTTCCTCATTCTTTGGAGACTGTTCTGAGGATAATTTAAAATGGGATGCAAAAGGCACACTAACAGCCTTTGCATTTGACATTCCTTTTTAAATTTGTACCAAGTTGTTATCTAGATTTGGAATGTCAAATGCAAAGGCTAGTTGCTAAACAGCCATTTGCGGCCAACTACCCGCTGCACCATAGCTTAGTTGCTAAACAGCCAAGTCCTAGGAATAGCCTAGGTTAGTTGCATTTGACATTCCATTTGACTCCCACTTCAAGTGATAGTTTTTCATGGTGCTTGAGCACATAATTCCAGTACCAAGTTGGCTGCAAATGGCTGTTTAGCAACTAGCCTAGGACTTAAAATCTCCTAGGACTTGGGTAAAATCAAACAACCTGATAGAACTCTTACTCAATTGATTGAATTCAGCTATTACAGTGGAAACTACCCAATTACAGTAGCTTGCAGCAATGGAAATCAGCAATAGCAAGAAAAGAAAACAAAAGAAGTCAGGCCTATTCGAGAGGGCCTCACTCTCCCACAACTTCTTCAACAATTTTCCAGATCTTCCACACCTCTCTCTCTCCTTTCCCCTCACCTTATATACCTTCTCAACAATCTGTTACAGCCACGTGAGAGAATATTCTTCCCCTAACAAACTTTGGACTCTTCTATCCTTTGGTCAATTTCCTTGGCTACCCTTGATTTCTCCCCTCCTTTTACGCCTCTGATAGGTATGAATAACGGGGGTCCTAACACAACCAACCTTGGGTAAAATCTATTCCTAGGACTTGGGTAAAATCTTCCTCATTAAAATCTATTCCTAGGACTTGGGTAAAACCTTTAGCAATTAGCCTAGCTTTGTACCTGGGCTTAGCATTTTCTCCAGCCCCTTTCTTGATTTTAAACAACCATTTGCAACCAACTACCTGCTGCCCTTTAGGTCTCTCCACCAGATTCCAAGTCTGGTTTTTCTTAAGGGAAGCTATCTCGAACTGCATGGCTTCAACCCACTTATCAGAATCCTTAGCAGAGACTGCTTGATCATATGTAAGTGGTTCTTCACATGTTGTTTCAGAAGCACTAGTTAGGGCATAGGCTACTAAATCTGAGTAGCCATATCTTTGGGGTGACCTGCGGGCTCTAGGTTGTCGGTCCCTAGCAACACTATACCTATCTGGGTTTGGTTGGTCTACTATGCTCAAGTCCACCTCACTGTCATCCTCATCTCCTTCAAATTGGGATGATTCATGGTCATGGTCATCGACTGGTTTTGGATCAGGTTCAAGTTTAGGTGAGTCAAACTCAACTTTAGGGATATTGTGGGGTAGATTAGGGGAGATTTCTGAGATCTCCACTTGGACTGAATCTCTACTTTGATTTTTATCTAGTTGAGATTTATCTTTTCCTGTTTTCATGACAACATCCTCATCAAATGTCACATCCCTTGTTATGATAATTCTCAGCCCTTTTGATTCTAAATTCCATAGTTTATATCCTTGGCTCTAGGCTCTAGTTTTCCTTGTTTTACATGGGCATAGGCAAGACATTCGAACACTCTAAGGTGGTCTAGGTTTGGTTTATGGCCTGTCCACCTTTCATATGGGGTTAGAAAATTTATGGCTGTGGATGGAGATCGGTTTATTATATGGGATGTTGTTGTGACAGCTTCTCCCCAAAACGTTTTAGACAAATTTGCATAGGTTAACATGCATCTAACCCTCTCTAAGAAGGTTTTATTCATCCTTTCTGCAACACCATTTTGCCTAGGATTTTCGGGTGCGGTTAGATGTCTAATAATCCCCCCATCCTTACACATTTGATTGAAATCCTTATTACAAAATTCTAACACGTTATCCGTTCTAATAACCTTAATTTTCTTGCCTTTCTAGTTTCCCATCATGTCATGAACCTAGGGTTTAGCCTAGGATTGGAATGACAATCGGAAGGAGCTGATGAATAGAATCAAGAATATAATGCTAGAAAAAAGAAATAGACAAAAATGGGGACAGAATGTAGAGAGAAATAGAGGGAAAATGAGAGAGAGATTATAGAGAATTGTAGAGAGAGAATTAGATATTCATTTTATTAATTCAAGCATATCCTCTCCTCTTACAATGGGGCCTTTATATAGGCATAGTAGCTAGTTAACTAATTTCTAACAACCTCCTAACAGCACCCATGTGCTTCTAACAACTTGTAAAAATACCCTAATAACCCCATTACAATAATGCCCTTCTATTATTCCTTGAGTCATGACACACCATAGCCTTCCATGCCCTAAAAGTTTCAAATGTATTATCTTTTGACTTTAGAACATATACCCATAACATTCTAGAGAAGTCATCTATTATTGATAGAAAGTATCTAGAGCCATCATGAGATTCAGTTTGAGTTGGATCCCATAAATCTGAGTGAATATAGTCTAGGGGTTCTTTTGAAGAATGTATTGCTGATTTACTAAATTTTACTTTTGCTGCCTTACCATATATACAAGACTCACACTTGCCTAAGCCTATGGTTTGACCTAAATCCAATATACCTTGCTTTGAGAGCTCTCTAAGGCCTTGCTCACTGATATGAGACATTCGTAAATGCCATAGAGTTTCCTTTGATTTGGGTTTAGGGCTTATAGATGCAGCTTCACCACATAATGTGGTAGCCTGCAAAAGGTAAATTCCATTTTCATCCACACTAAAGACCCTTTAGTTATTTTAACAACTCCTCCTTCACCTTTAAACTTTAAGCCATTTCTATCTAGCTCCCCAAGAGAAATCAAATTTCTCTTTAATTATGGAATATACCTAACGGCTGTGAGGGTTTTATGGGAGCCATCATGCAATTTTACCCTAATGTCTCCTATCCCTTTTACCTCACATTCATGGTCATTACCTAGTAAGACCTTACCTCTATTAAAAATTTTAAAGTTTTGCAACCAGTGACGTTTTGGAGTCATGTGAAAAGAGTAGCTAGAGTCTAAAACCCACTCTTGGCTCTCTGCTCTTTCACTTACAACTAAAGCTTTAGAACTATCATAACCACTATCACAAAAGTTCACCCCTTCTCCTGAACTCTCCTTCTCAGCTAGATCCTTTTTCCTCTTTGGACACAGCCTCTTAATTTGGCCTTTTTGCTGACAGAAGTAACATTTTATTGGCCCTTTTCCATTCTTAGATTTAGACCTTGACTTACCCTTATTTTTCTGATCTCTTTTAGTGCTTCTTGATCTTGCTGTTAAGGCCTCACCGAGGTTGGACTTACTGTCCATCTTAATCCTTATTTCTTTAGAATTTAATGCCCCTATTACATCTTCTAAAGAAAGTTTGTCCCTATCGTGTTGGAGAATATCCACAAAGTTTTCATAGGACTTACGTAATGAATATAGAAGAACTAGGGCTTTATCTTCGCCATCATACTTTACATCTATGTTTTCTAAATCTAAACATAGTTTGTTAAAGTCATCTAAATGCTCCTGAATCTTCTGATTATCATGCATTTTAAGATTAAAAAACCTGGCCTTGAGGAATAATCGGCTGGATAGGGTCTGTTTGAGATACATCATACAGATCTTCTAGTCTTTCTAGATCTTGGCCGCTGACTTTAACTTTGATACCTCCCTTAGAACTTTGTCTCCTAGGCTCAAAATCAGAAGGCTGTAAGCCTTCTTCTTGATCTCGGCCTGGGTCTCCTTCTGTGCAGTAGTTAGAACCGGTGTCTCGGTTTCGGATGGTGTCCCGATTGCCTCTGGTTCCAGCGCCCCTTCTAGGCCTTGACTGCCGAGGAACGCTTCCATCTTGATCCTCCATAGGCCGAAGTCGTTAGACCCATCGAATTTGTCGATGTCATACCTTGATGTAGTTGGCGCCATCTCGATTTGAGCCTTTGATTTTGTCTCCTTAGGTTTCTTAAAGAATCTTAAATGCCACAGAGATTGTAGGCTCTGATACCAAGTTGTTATAGAATAATCGCACAACTCTTTCTTAAGGGACTCGCACTTACAATAGACCTACCCACATAATCTCTCAAACCCTTTACAACAACAAGAATTAATGGAACACAGAAATAAAGAACATGAAAAACGAAACAAGAACACCACCAATTTATCCTGGTTCAGTCTTCTAAAGAAGACCTACATCCAGACTGCCTTAGGCGCATTATCTCCACTATCTTGAATGAACAAATCAAGGATTACATGCACTATATTTCTTTAACAGTCTTATACCCACAACTGTTAAGAGTTTCACTACCCAAAAATACAAAGATATACCCTTTCTAATCTCAAGTAAAACCTTGCGCATACTCCTCTCACCCCTCTTGCTACAAGACAGCATAATGAAATGCCTCTCACCCGACCTCTATTTATACACCATAGAGGTGGTAAACAAAAAGCTAACTAAACCAGTAGTTACAACCAATTAATCGGACTTAAAACGCTAACTAACCCTTCTAGAAATAAACCTTCTAGAATAACACAAGTGATATACAAATGCTAACAGCAAATAACCCCCTCCCGAGACAAAAAACTATTCTAATGAAAGTGATTACAACATAACTCATCAAGAAAGTCAAGAATCATTAGAAAGCAATAGATAGAATCGCTGGAATGGCTTCTACAGCCTTTGCCACTTGATATGATATCGAGAAGTTTGATGGGCAGAATGATTTTGGCCTTTGGAAGATGAAGATGAGGGCCTTGTTGGGAATTCTTGGACTGGAAGAGGAGAATGATTTTGGCCTTTGGAAGATGAAGATGAGGGCCTTGTTGGGAATTCTTGGACTGGAAGAGGCACTCGAAGGTGAGTCCAAATGCCAGTCACCTATACCATAGAAAAGAAGAAGGAGATAGGAAAGAAGGCCTTCAATTCGTTAATTTTAAGCCTAGGAGACAAAGTGTTGCGAGAGGTTTCAAAGATGAAAATTGCCGCAGAACATTGGTTAAAATTAGAAAGTTTATACATGACTAAATCCCTAGTAGGCTCTATTTGAAGGCAAAGTTTTTCACTTTTAAGATGCAAGAAGGGGTTAAGGGATATTATCAGGGATTAAGGGATACAAATTATGCAATTTGGAAGAAAGATTGCCAAGGACTATAGTGAGTAGAGATGTAACATTTGATGAGAATTCCTTCATAAGAGATGATAAGATAGAGTATGAAAAGGAAAATCTAAGGCTGTTGAGATAGAACAGCAAGATGAAATCCATGAGGCTGCCATTGATAGTCAAATTGATCAAGCAGCAGACCAACAAGAAGATAGTGTTGGTATGGTTCCTCTAGCTTAGATAATGATCTGGGCCTAGGGAGATATAATTTAGCTAGAGATAGGCAAAGGAGAGTGATTAGGCCTCTATGAGGTATGGATTCTCCGATTTAGTGTCCTATGCATCATCAAGTGCAATGGAAATTGCTGGGGAAGAGCTTCTTACTTATGAAGAGGCTGTTAGTTTAAGAGATTCAAAGAAATGGCTTGCTGCTATGAAATCTGAGATGGAATCTCTTAAGAAAAATGATACTTGGACCTTGGTTGATAGACCCTTGAGTAAAAGGGTGGTAGGTTGTAAGTGGTTGTTTAAAATAAAAGAAGGGGCAGGAATTGATCAAAAACCTAAGTATAAAGCTAAGTTAGTAGCAAGAGGTTTTACCCAAGTTGTTGGGGTAGATTTTAATGCAGTCTTCTCACCGGTGAGACACACTTTTATTAGATTTTTGCTTGCTATGTCTGCCCATTTAAACCTTAGTCTAGAGCAAATGGATGTGACCACTGCATTTCTTCATGGTGAATTAGAAGAGGACATTCTAATGGAGCAACTTAAAGGTTTTGAAGTTAGGGGAAAGAGGGAGCAAGTATGCTTGCTGAAAAAGTCCTTATATGGGCTTAAACAATCCCTTTGGCAGTGGTATAGAAAGTTTGACACATTCGTGATTAATCAAGGGTTCAAGAGAAGTGATTTTGATTGTTGTGTTTATCTAAAGCATATTTCTGCTAAGATCTCAATTTATCTCCTCCTTTATGTTGATGACATGCTGATTGCAAGTCAATCAGATAAAGAAATTCAAAGTTTAAAGCTGAAGTTGAAATCAACCTTTGAAATGAAGGAGCTAGGAGAGGTTAAGAAGATTTTAGGGATAGAAATATCAAGGAATAGGCAGCAAAGAATGCTTCAGCTATCTTAAAAGTCCTATCTTGAGGAGCTGATAAGAAAATTTCATATGCTTGATGCAAAAGAAATGATTGTTCCTTTTGCTCAGCACTTCAAGTTATCTCATGTGCAATCCCCCATTGAGGAAGAGAGCATTAAAGAAATGAGCAAGATACTCTATTCTAGTGTTGTAGAAAGCCTTAAGTATTGTATGGCGTGTACAAGGCTAGATTTAGCCCATGCCATGAGTGTTACAAGTAGGTTCATGGCTAATCTGGGAAAGGATCATTGGGCTACTGTAAAGTGGGTTTTTAGATATCTTAAAGGATCAATCAATATGACTTTAGTTATTCCTTGTATCATCTGCCTGTTACGATCCTAGGGTTTGGCTAGGGTTTAGGAAGTAAATTGGTAAGAATGCGGGAAAGAAAGAGCAGAAAAGGAGGGAGAGAAAGAACAAAACATAGAGAATTGAGGGAGAAGAGAGGGAAATCTAGGGAGAGAGAGGAGAATTGAGAGAGGGAAATGGAATTCAATTGTTATTCAAATTATGCCTTTCTCTAACTACGCCAACCTCTTTATAGGCTTACAATTGAAGGAAATAACAGAAAATACAACTAATTAACTACTCTAACAGCCCTGGTCACTGTTTATACAAGAATTAATTATTTCCATCCAGTGTTATTAAAGGCTCAAGGCGCAAAAGGGTGTTGCAACTTGAGGTGCAAGGCACAAGGCGAGGCACGCGCCTGATAGAACTAGGCGCATGCTTACTAAAAAAAGAGAAAAATATATATCCTACTTGAAAAATAAGGTATAAAATAAGTTCTAACTCCTAATGACATATTTACAAGTATGTTATCAAGGAAATTAACAAATTCAACATATACTAATGAAAAAAACAATAAAAAATGTCAAAAGATGTAATCTAAAAATCTTTAAGTCAACTTAAATAAAATTTTAAAAAAATTTATAGGTCTTAAATCTTAATCAAGATTAACTAATTATGCATTTTAAATAATTTAAAAATCATCCTCATCAAGATCAAACATTTCCATATTTTCATCATTAGAAGCATCATCTCTAATATCCTCTTCCACATCATCTACTCCATTTGTTGGATGATTTCTATAGTTTAGAAGTGTGATGATAGTTTCATACATTTTTTTGGTAGGTAATATACTAGAGTTGAATTTGCATTTTTCTTTGTGTAATGAAAACTCAGCTTCCGCGGTGTCTATAAATATTGATCACGCCAATAGAATGTTGATCATTCGATATTGAGTGTAGTTTGTCTTTTTATTACTAAAATAATATAATCTTAAGAAAATCGAGATTTGAACAGCTTTAACAAAACATTGTTGAAGTAAATGAAACACAATCAAGGAAGATGAGAAACTAAGGAAAAGCCACTATTTAACTTGAGCCTATGAAGATATAATTTTCTTTTTCCCTTTTTGTCCACTTCTTGCATCTGGGGTGATATATAGAAGCCTAAGAAAGATGGTCGCAAGTATGGGGGTGTTGTTTTGGTGACTTAATGCTGCATTTTGTTATTGCATACCTTGAATTTGTTCAATTCTCCCTATCCATCTTTATCTAGTTCAAATTTAATTGGAGCATTTGAAGTAGTAACCTTTTTACTTATTGTCAAATTTGTAGTTGAAGTAATAAATTTAAATCCTAAATAGTAAAAAATTAAATAAAATAAAAACGGTGAACAAAAACCTTGAAAAACAACTAAAACGCCCAAGGTGCGCTTTGTCGCGCCTTTTGGTCTGTGCCTGCCTGGAATGCTTTCAGGCACCTTGCGCCTAGGCGCGCCTTTAATAACACTGTTCCCACCTAACCTCTAAACTTCTATAGTTAGTCCTAATCGCTTATACATCGTGGATTTCTCCCCAATTACAATCATATCTCTAGGGTTGTAACAATCTCCACCCCTTCAATCAATTCTTGTCCCCAAGAATTGATAACTGTTGACTTGTTTTCATCCAATTCCAGTCTTAACAATCTGATTTATTCTTCTCTTTTTTTCCCTTGTGCTCCTTCTACTTCTAAGCTTTTTCCCATTTTCCCTTACATTTTGTTGCTTTTGTTTTTCCTACACAAACGAAGTGTAGACTCCAAGAATCACCATGTCAAGGCTCCCTTCTCCAATGTCAAATCTCTCGAACCAGATGGTAGCAACCTCCTCTTCCACAATATCAAAACTCCCGAACCAGATGGTAGCAACCTCCTCTTCCACAATATCAAAACTCCCGAACCAAATGACAGCACCCTTCTCTTCCTCCACTTTCTAAATCTTGTCTACACCAAGTAACATGGTAGCAATACTGTCATAGTACCCGATATCAAAATTATTCACAACAGCAAAGGAATTTTCTTCGGCTAGAATTATCTTAATCTGTGACTCCTCCATCTTTTCCAAAACCAAAGGCAGGGAAGCCATTCTCTTAGAATCAGTTTTTGCCTTTGGTCTAAGTCCTCAATGATTGCATGTTCCCCCTCAATAGCTTCAGTATCAGCTTCCTTAGAGTCGTTGTAAAGTTGTTCCAGTCTGGATTGTTCTGTTAAAGCTCCTTTAGCTACATATGGTCCTTTACAAACTTGTGAGTTGCTCTTTCGATAACTTTTTGGCGGTAGTCCATGCTTTCTACAAATGGCTTCTAGTGCTAATTCTTGCACCCTCGCTTTCTCCGTCTCTTGTTCCATCGTAGTAGGGCAGAACATTTTCACACTGAGCTTTAACACATCGTCAAGACCATTAATGAATCTTGATACAAAATAATGCTCTGACAGGGCTAACTGACAGCTCCACATTAAAGACCTTAGCTCCTCAAATCTAATTTGATAATTTGTCATCGATCCCCTTTGCCTTAATTTGTTGAACTCCTCAATCACATCAATCAAGTTCTTCTCCCCAAATTGGTCACACAGATCTTTAGCAAAGTCAATCCACATGACCTCCCCTTCCCTAGGCATTAGTGTATGATTGGGAGTGTGGGAAAATGATCCTCTTGAATTTTTCGATTCCAAGGCCGAGAGTTTCTCTATCTCTTGCAGTCCATAGATCATAGGGAGGATGCCATTAATGAACAACACGCTGTCTTCGCTACCTCAATTCCAGTTATCACTTGGTTTAGAAACAACCTAGTTCAACTGTTGCTAAACAACCTCCAATAATCGCTTGAATCACCAGCTAGACCAATCTTTGGGTTTGATTCTTCTTCGTTGAACTTCTTGAATTCCCTGGAATTGCAATAATCACTGCCCGATCAAATATCATCACATGCTACGATGCAGTAGCCAAAAATCGATTGCTACGAATACGCCTTCTAAGAATCTGCTTCGCCTACTATTTCCAAATGTGTCTTACTTCTTCAGATAATTCTTGATCTAGACCTAGCGCTATCTAACGAATAGTTGGAGCTGCTCCTTGGCCTGATCGCCCATTCTGATAAGAATTGCTATCGATTGGCAATCGCTTACCCTTGTAACAGCTTCCAAAGACCACAAGCTACTCCTGAAAAATATCGATTCCCTTCTCACCACTTTCGATCGCAACTTCTTTCTCGCCTCAACCTCACTTCAGCAATCGAGGATCAAATTTGTTTGGCCTTCAAGTTCACCTACTCACAACTTCCAACTTCACCAGAATTCTGTCACTGGAACCTCACTAAGCAACCTCGATTAGCCCTATCCTGATTCGCTTAACTCACAAGCAGCAACCGAGATGTAGCTGATTGATTACACCTTCAACAATTCCGAGTCTCACCGCGAAGAGCTATCAGAATCACAATTGAATCGTTGCTATCCATTTCCACAGCCAAGTTTCCAGCCACGAGGCTACCACTTGCTTTGTCTTCAGCTTCTGGATTGCCTAAATTGCCTAAGGTTATGACCCTAAGGTTTAGCTAGGGTTTAGGAAGTAAATTGGTAAGAATGCAGGAAAGAAAGAGCAGAAAGGGAGGGAGAGAAAGAACATAACATAGAGAATTGAGGGAGAAGAGAGGGAAATCTAGGGAGAGTTAGGAGAATTGAGAGAGGGAAATGGATTTCAATTGTCATTCAAATCATGCCTTCCTCTAACTACGCCAGCCTCTTTATAAGCTTAGCATTGAAGGAAATAATAGAAAATACAACCAATTAACTACTAACAGCCCTGGTCATTGTTTATACAAGAATTAATTATTCCCACCTAACCTCTAAACTTCTACAGTTAGCCCTAACAGCTTATACACCATGGATTTGCCCCTAATTACAATCATATCCCTAGGGTCGTAACACCTTCCTATTTGTCTATAAATAAGAGGCATAGGGGCATTCGTTGGTTATCATTCATTTCATATGTATGAGTGCTGTGAAAACTAAGAGGAAAGTCTAGAGAGAGAGAACTTTGTAAACTCGTTTGTATTGTACTGATTTCTTCAAGATTCTAGTGGATTGGCTCTCGGGACAAGAGGCTGGACGTGGGATCATCAGTTGATGATCTGAACCAGGATACATTTTGGTGTTCTCGTGTGCTTTGCATGTTTTTCTCTGATTTCATTTATGTTCTTGTTATATTTTCTATTTTGAGTGAATCAATGTGTGTGCGCGGCTATTAATTGGCAAAGATTGAGTGATTCCAGTGCTCCCGAAATCAAAATTGAATATATGGAAATGTGGATAATAATTAGTGAGACTTCAAAATTAGGTCATTCCAAGGTAGGATCACCTCGAATATTTTGGATCAATTATCAAAATATTTACATAAAGGTAGAATGTTTTTTATACAAATAGTAAAATCCAATTAAAGCTAAAAAGAATACTTTATCGGATTATTGTAAAATCTAGTTAAAGCCATAGTCCATTATTAGATTGGAGTGACTTCAATTGAATATAAGAAGCATGAGATGCAATTAAAATGGTTTGGTCATGTGAAGACCAATCGATGCTTCTATGACGAGAGTGGGTGGAACAAAGAGTGGTTGGAATGAAAACAAATTAGAAAAAGAGATAGAGAAAGTGCAAAAACACTTGGTGAAGAACTCTTAGGCATAATATGCTTTATAATGACTATACAGAAGGTATGGGCATAGGTAGGTGGGCAAAAATCTACATAACCAGCTTACTTTGTGGAATTAAGGTTTGATATGTTATGTTATCTTTTTCTTCAAATAGAACTAACTTTTGTTTTGATTTTTTGTCAACACGAAAAAGACATTAAATTGGGAATGTTTTGTTCTCTTATCCCAAATAAACATGCTCCCCCTTGAAGAAAATGAGAACAACAAACAACATTATATGAAGCCTTTATCCCACCATGCATGGTTGGCTATATAAATTTTAGCTTTCTGTTCATTTCTATCCAGATGTTATCTTCTACATGGCCCATATACTTAGTATTAGAACTATAAGTTTTCTTGGTCTTTCTCTACCTCTGTTAGAAATTAGGAGCACAATAGGATCGGTTCTTGCCAATTCTCACACCCTCAATACACCTGAGAAAACACCCGCAACAGAAAATGTAAACTTGAAATGCAAGAACAATAAAAGAAATTAAGAAACATCAAACCAAACAGCAGGCACAAGAAGTTATCCTAGTTTGAATTGATCAAAGATCAGTCCTACATCCAACAGCAAATCCACTAGAAACCTTGAAACAGATTGCAAGATACCCTCAACTCCCTATCACACAACTGCACTGCCCTCAAAACAGAGATTACAAAGACTCCTACTCTCAAAGTCTTTTCTCTCCTCTCGGCAATCTCACTTGTATTCAGAGACATAAATGAGTGATTGAATGATATATGCGACTGTTTAGCCCTCGCCTCCTATTTATATAACATAGGGGCGTTAATTACAAGGTTTGTTATTTTATCTACACAATGACTAAAATAACCCTTATAATATAACATCTAAGTTAACTATAACTTAGAAATTTCCAGTTGCATTCACTCCATAAATGAGTTCTACTGTTTTCTTCATCTTCTAGACAAAATTCTTCATGCAAAAAAAATACCCAACAATCTCCACCATTTTTTCATGATTATCTTCTAGAATCCGACTCCTACCAATTGCTCTTTCCTTGGACCTGCAAAATGAACTAATCATTCACAACACAACAAACATTAAGGATATCGAACAATTGGCTCTGAATTCAGCTATTAAAGTCTCCACAATCACAGTTGAGGAACGATTGGCTCTGATATCAATTGTCGTGACCCTAGGGTTTAGCTAGGGTCTAGGAAGGAATTTGGATAAGAGTTTGAGGAAGATAGAGCAGAGAAGAGGGCAAGGAAGAACAGAACAAAATTGAGCAAAATTGAGGGAGAGAGAGAAAAGCCGTGGGAGAGTATTGAGAGAGGGAATTGAGATTCAAATCATTCATAAAACTCCCTTCCTCTAACTACTCAAGCCTATTTATAGACTTACAATTGAAGATGCTAACAACAACAACAGAAAATGCAACTAATAAGGAAAATACATGACATGTATTACTAATATATCCTTGGGGTCGTGACACTATCCTATAAGTTTCTGTTGGGTTATTGTCTAGTTCTGTTCTAACCAACCTTTCCCAAGATGAGATGGTAATTGCTGGACGACTGTTGTTTATTCACCTTCACCGAGGCAATCTAATGAGGTGATCTGGAATGAGAACTTGATGGAATTTCCCCTCCAGCAACTTAGCTTAGTATTTCATGCACCATCTCACGCCATAGCCTGTCTCACTGATATAACTGGCCTCTGCTGGAGTTTCCTAGGTAGCAACAAAATTAAGTGTTTGTTCAATGCCATCTGAGTTCATGTGGATTTTTGTGCATGTATATATAATCTATCGGTTAAATTTTCTGATGGAGTTAATATGCTTTTGTGAAGTACGTGCATAGTAATTTTCTTAGAGGCTTCCATTATATTGTCCAGGCATTTTGAGGTGAAAATTTTTCTGTAAAGATCTACGTCAGTACATTTTATACAGCCATATTTCTTTCTTGCTTTTAATATTTTGCTATAATCGGGAGTGGGATACTACTCAGATTCTATGAGTGGAAGAAAGATGGGCACAAAAAGCAGCCTTACTATGTTCATTTCAAGGATGGCCGGCCTCTTGTCTTTGCTGCTCTTTATGATTCCTGGAAAAATTCAGAAGGTGAGCCATCGTGCTTGCCTTCCTATTTGTAGATAGCATGCCAGTTTCAAAAGAATTGTTTAATGCAGATCCTGTAGACATATTTGTATAGGCATATAATATTACTAGAGATGATGGTCTACTATACATAGCTAGCTGACCATTCATTACCCCGTTCTTTCAGTATCACATCTAGATGGATGGTCGGCATAATATGGCCTTAAGTTGGACTTGTATTCAAATATATGAAACATAAATTTACTTTGGACTAATGTACTTGTTAATTTTCTTTATCTACAGGAGAGATTCTTTATTCCTTTACTATCATGACAACTTCTTCATCATCAGCTTTAGAGTGGCTACACGGTTAGTCATGTTTTCTTGTTCTATTAATATATAACCTGTCTAAACACTGCATGTTAACGTAATCTCTGATGTCAATCATCATTCACTGGAACAGACATTTTGATTTTGAGCACATGCACAAGTTTCCACACTGGATCTCAGTTTCAGAAAAATTCTGTGTTAACATATAATGGGAAAGACTTTGAGAATGACTTGTGGTGTGTGTTCAATTTATGAGCTTAAACTAATCTCGATCCATGAAGCACAAATAGAGTGCTGCAGAGACCAAGACAATTTTTGGCAGACTTCGCTAGTTGCATTTGTTTTTGACCCATATCCTGTGTACCTTAGTATCACCCTCAAAACCAAAACCATAAAAGGCAAGAAGGACACTGACCTTTATTTTTTTTTTATTTTATATTGATTAACATTAGGTTGCATTTGTTTTTATTTATTTTTTTAATTTTAAGGAGTTTGTATTTGTTTTTTCTTTCCCTTAAAATGACACTTGGAACAACAGTTGGACTCCTAACTAATGGATATTTATGCACAAAGTTATTTATTTATTAGGTGTTTGTATTTGTATTTGTATTTATTTATTAGGTGTTTGTTCTTCGTTCCCAATCAATTTTCTTCAGGGGTTTCTTACAGTTTTAGCTTTTGTTCTGCTTCCGATATAAGTTCTTTCTTTCTAGTATTTTCTCTCTAATAGTTAATGTAAATGCAAACTTCACGCAGCAGGAAATGTGAAAAAGGATAAAATACAAGATTAAACTCTCAGCTTCTAAGAATTCTGGTAACAACAAACCTTAATCCCACTAGGTGGGGTGGCTCAGATTTTAACTCACTAATCATCTCTATATATGTCTCTGTCTTCTATAGGAGAATTCTTGTAATACTGGAAACAAAAAGAATTTCAAAGATCAGAAATATATTTGATGAAAAATTTGTCATACATAGAAGGTATTTATAGAGAAAAAAAATAATAATTTGCCTCTAATTTGGACTCCATACATAATTAAAATTTGAAGTTTGAACATAGATTCTAGGGATCTACTTTATAGGACTTATCTAGTAAGGTAATCATATCGTTACACTTCTCCAACTTGTAAGATTTATCTAGGATGTAAAACTTATATATTTATTCAACAAGATAAACAATAAAAGTAATTTACTTATAAAATATTTAAAAATGAAAATGAAATAATTGACTTTATGATGCATGCATTGCGTCTATTCCTTCCACTTGTGAAAACTCGTCCTTGAGTTGAATTGTTTGTTGGCATACAACAACTCCTCTAAAGGGTAATATCAATAAATGTCAATATAAAATGTTCTAATGATCAAAATATTTTAATACACACAGAAGTTATTTACAGAGGAAAAACACTTAATCTGTCTCAATTTGGACTCTAGAAACGATATAAATTTAGAATGTAGGGTTCTATTTTGTAGGACTTATCAGGTAAGATACTCAAGCTGATATGCATACCAGATTTATAGTCTTGTAGTCTTTATCTGGTAAAATAATTGAAATCTATATGCTTGTTCTATAAGACAATCAATAGAATTAATTTTACTTCTATAAAAACTAAAATTTAAATGATGAAAACTTATTATGCGTGTCCTGCGCCAAAACTAAAGCCTTGTTTTTCATAGTTTGGAATAAGAACTTTCTGTGAATGGCTTGTTGGGCAGAGTTTAGCTATTTGATGATTTTTAATATAATTTGCAAAGTTTAACTCTCTGTTGATTTTGAATGGAGTTTGTATTTGTATATCCACATTTATGCATAATACACATTTTATAGGATGTAAATCTGTGAAATTTAACTACAAGACAACAGTAAGATATATACAAGGGATTGTGAAACAAAACTGCTGAAAATAGGCAAGAGGACAAGCCATGATTTTAGTATGTTAGGATTGACCTATGATTGTGTATCTATCATTGTATCGTGCATAATATGCCATTGCAAGATAAGCCTGCATGAGCAACAACAATTGTGGAATGTAGAGTTTGAAATTGCTGCCTTGACGATTGCTTTGTGAGAATATTAGTCAGTTGATCTTGTGTGCTTAATTGTGCAATTTGAACCTGTCATTTTTCAAAGTAATCACTAACAATAGGAATATCATCATATGCAACAGTAAAAAAGAACTAGGTTGGACCTTGGTCTAGTTTGATCTTTTCATTCTCTTTGAAACATCCTTTAACATCAAAGCATATATTTGCATCAAAGGATAATCCATTAACTGTGTTTCTGGCAGCATATTTTCTGGGGGTGTGATCTGTACTGTAGTCAATCCTATAGATGTTTGAACTGTTTGAAGCATGTCTTGTAGGCAACTTGACATGCATGTACGATAGCCTACTTTTCTGATGCCTGAAGTAACTGATGCTTCATAACATTATACAACCAGACAAAAAATTAAAACGCTCCATTGGGTAAGCAGGAATGGATAGTTGAAATACACACACACACACATATATATTGCTTGCTTAATGTGATTTAAATTGTGACTACCATGTTCAGGTTATCTTTTAAAATTTTGTTTAAAGTAAATTAATTTTGTGATTGATTAATTTTAGCAAGCATATTTTCAAAATGACCTGCAAAATATGGGTTCTGGTGCCATGTCGTACGGGGGTACATTTAATACTCTTCTTAGTCTGCTGCAATTACAGACAGAATGCCTGTTATTTTGGGGGACAAGGAATCAACGGATACATGGCTAATGGGTTCCTCAGCTTCCAAATTTGACACAGTACTGAAACCGTATGAAAAGGCAGATCTGGTAAGATCTTCAAAATAAGAAACGGGAACAGTTAATTCTAGGTTACTTGAGCCTTCTTACAGAATCTAACCATAATTTTTTTGGATACTAAAATTTCACTTTCCAGGCGTGGTATGCTGTGACATCTGCGATGGGTAAGCCTTCTTTTGATGGACCAGAATGCATCAAAGAGGTGCGAATGCTTGGTTTTTCTCTATACTTTTTCGACAGAACACATGCACGTTAAATGGGCCTTTGCTGAAGCTAAACAAGTACTAAGTAGTCATTAGATGAATTCCATGGTAAGCTAAAACAAGCATTTGCACAACATGAACGACCTGTAGTTTGCAGATTTTAAGCTACGTTTGCCTTACCTATAGATCTCTTGTGTCAGAGACATTGTACCATTCAATCTAGTTCTATGTTATTTGCGGAGTTCAATCTAATCCCTTTTTGTGTTATTGTGATTGAGATGAGTTGTTTTAGAATTTAATTTATTTAGCAATCTTAGCCCCTTGTTTGGAAGGGGTGGGGAGGGACGGGAAAGTGAAAGGCATCATTGTCATTTTGTTTTTATTCACTCTACCGTTCCATCCCGTTGCTTTTTTTGTCCAAATAAAGTGAAGTTTATATTACTCTCCTTTACGTTTCATTCTATACCATTCCATCCCCACTCACCTCTCCCAAAAAAAGCATTAAGTAGGAAATTATGCTTTAACTTTTATTTAGAGAAGAGTTGGCACAAATTTTTATCCTGCCAACGTTCCAAATTTGCGAATTACCTTAAGATCTACGTTATGTAATGTTGTGCAGATAAAGTTGAAGACAGAGGAGACAAAACCCATTTCAAAGTTTTTCACAAAGAAGGGACGCCAGGAGTCGTCAATCCCACAAGCAGGAGGAAGCACCAAGTTGAAAGAAGAGGAAGCTGAGACGCCCGATGAAGCACCAGCTCATCATCCTTTTCACACATTTGGAGGCAATGACGAGTCCAAGCCCAATGTCACGTCGTCTTCTTATCCAGCTGTCAAGCGAGACTATGAGGAATTTTCAGCTGAAACTGAAATGAAGCCGTCGTCTTGTGGGAAAGCTGACGAACTAGAGACTAGTAGTCAGCTGAGAAAGAAAGCAAACTTTGGCGCTGCAGATGATAAACAACCAACTCTGTTTTCCTACTATGCAAGAAGATAGTAATCACATGCAGGTGCTTGTAGTCGTCCCATGCCGGGTGGAACTATATATAGAGTAGTCAGTCAGTCACATATCCTCGCACTGTACTGGGACTTTTGTTACACTGTTAGTGTTGTCCCTCGGAAATCATTAAATGTATGCAAACGTCTTGTTGGCTTTGGTTTAACAGACATCGTAGCCATGTACATCTATGTTGTGTATTAGATCGATGTTGATGATACCTTGTGGGAGTGGCATGCAATTTACTTAAAAAACGGATCGAGCTCTCTCTGCTTGTTTGGTAGGTTTTTTTTCAAAAAAGGAACCTCTTAAGGAACGTGCGGCTGCTACCTCTTCATCTCCTCAAAGATGTCAAGGGAGGAATATTTCTAGGC
The DNA here is from genome assembly GCF_014633365.1 of Diospyros lotus. Taxonomy (NCBI): domain Eukaryota; kingdom Viridiplantae; phylum Streptophyta; class Magnoliopsida; order Ericales; family Ebenaceae; genus Diospyros; species Diospyros lotus. Next base: position 101,894 of record NC_068349.1, on the reverse strand, counting down.
AATAATTGATTAAAATTAAATCAAAGGGACAGTCTAAATTTTGTTTTTTTTTTTTTGGGGGGGGGGGGGGGGCACAAAATTGTTAAACTCGTGAAGGGAGAAAATGGAAAAGAAAATCAATCTCGGCACAGAAGTAGAACTACCTGATTGCGGAAGCCTAGAGGCGAGTGAAAGTCAAAACAATACCATATACAACCCCTCCCCCCTTTCCAGTTTAATGCTTTTGGTAACTAACATGCTCATCTAATGATATCAATAATAACAACTCATTTACTTTTCATGAAGACGCAAGCAACAGACAACACAACCACACAGAATTCACACCTTTCTTCCCATACTAAAAATTCTCCGCAAGCAGAATCACAAATTGGATATACGCAGTTCCCAAGGCGCTGAGATATCAACTAGGTTCTAATCCCCGTCTCAATTTTTTCCAATTCATGATTGTTTGCTCTCTTTTGCAATCCAGTTCAAATAAAATACAACCAGTAAAAGCTTCTTATTCACTTCTTACCATGATCCATTGCCAGGATTTAATTAATTGTTCCTTCAACCTCCAAATTATAACTCCATAACAGCCTGTACCTATGAGTCTAAACTGCACATCCCAAACTAAAAAATACAATCATCAGTAACGTTCAGTACCCAATCATTTTGCCAAAAATACAAAAGCCTACACTCAGTCTCAATGAAAACTAATATTAACAGAGTATGAACACTCAAAACAGATTTGAGAATGATTTGAGAATGCTCTTCATGATTTATATGCTATCAAGATTCAAGGTGTTATTACATATCAGCTATCACTTGGAAGTATACATTTTGACATCAACTCTACTGCATTATCAGATCTATCATAGGCAGGTTGTTCTAGAAGAGAGACCTTTCACGATCCCACAGCAATCACAAGCCTTAATCCCACTAGATGGGATTGGCTACATGAATTCTATATTTCCTATCACATTTATCTATGGTCATATTCTTTGTAAGGCTTTTCTTTAGTATTTCCCTCCCTCTATAAGACTTGTCTTAAGCCTAACCAACAAACTATAACAAAAAAGGCCATTATTGTCATGTACCTAGGATTTAGCTTAGGGTTGGATTGGAAATTGAGAGAAATCAGAGGAGAATTAGACGAAGAGGGAGGAAAACGCAACAAGAAATGGGGGAGGATTACACACAGAACAGCAAGGGGAGGGAAATCAGAAGGATCGGGAGAGAGAGATTAGAGGAAAATTGGAGGGAGATTGTGAGAGAATTCAAGAGAGAGAAATCAGAGCATTCATTTATCAATTCAAAACATAAACCTCCTATCCTCAATTGTGACATATATATAGTCTAACAGCCTCCCACATGCACCATGTGCAGTACAACAATAACATAACTGCCTATAGCCAAGGACAAGCCCTACAATTATTGTGCAATGCAAGTAGGCTAACTACTACTATATTTACTAATCGATCATTGGAAATCCTAGGGGTTGTAACAATTCCTCCTTCTTTGAGAGAGTTCTTGTCCCCAAGAACTTACAACGATTGCATTGTTGTTTCTTCATCCAATATACCAGCTTTCTCTAATTGGTTTAGTTTTCTTTCTTTCTCATCAACTAGAACAAAACCACGGGTTAGCATCGCAACTCATACAATTGCAATCAAGGCTGCATCTACCTCCAAGGTGTAATAGACTAACTAATTCTTCAGCCATTGGTTTGAGGTGTCCTGCATCTACCAGTTACCACACTCTTCTCATCATCTTTGATGTTGGTTGTTTCGAACCTAAAGGATTGACTAACTAATTCTTCAGCCATTGGTTCATCCTTCAATGCTAACAGAAACTCAGATTTGACAACTAGAGTAAAAACCAACACAGCAACGAAAGTTTTGTTCCCTTCGACAAAACTTTTGACTTCTGCAGCTATCTCCTTTAGCTTTCCTCCAACTAGTGTCATCTTCACCTTCTTGTTGCTTATTTTAACCCAAGCCAAATAATCCTCAACTTTTCCCAAAACCACATCCCCCACATTAGCCGATTCTTCATATATTAAAATAGGCACCCAGGGTGATGCAAGGGATTTTGGTTCCTCTGTCAATCTCTTCAATAATCCTTCCTTTTTTTTCTGCCAGCTCTCATTAGGCACATGCATATGTATTAGCTCTCCCCCTGGTAGCAAAACAGCTGTAACCAAATTCATGTCAATAGAATTCTCCCTCAGTGGAGTTTCAATAGTATTCTTCAACTTTTTACTAATCGAAATATTTTAGAAGCTCACTCTCAACACTTTTCTCCTCCAAGAGTCCTCTATTACAATAAGTTAATCCAGATGATTGATTGTTTGAATCATCATCTTCTAGTTAGAACTTCTGGGATGGTCATTTGAAACATTTCTTCTCGGTTTATCAAAGAATTCAACAGGAAAGCTGACGTTATATCTCTTAGTAAGCATTTTTGTGAACTTCTGCAGCTACTCTCGTAGCACATAACCTATTTCCACGCTTGATTCGTGTATCACTCTTCTTGTTTCCTTGTCTGATCGGTTGAACTCATTATCAAACTTTTTTCCCATGCCTAATGCTTCTTGCCAAACTCCTCATGATTTTTGCCTCCAACGGAAAGTACAACATTCTTCTGCTACAATTGAGAACTCCATTTGTTTTATGCGTGCGCTACTCCCCATGGCCAACATCTCACGAACAGGACACCTCAAAGACCAAGGAGTAGGAGTTTTGTACATGCTGAATCCAATACCTTTTGTGACCTAATCGACTTTGCATCTTGTGACCTAATCTATCTCAACACCTATTCACTAATCCCCGTAATGACCATGGATCCGCTGCTTAATTTCTAGAATCCAACTGTGAACTGTCAGAAGTTAGTTGAACTGAATTCGCTTTCCTTCATCGATTGTAAAAGTGTCTAAAATCTCCGTCAAAATCGACTACAACTTCCGAGCCAAGTCATTTCTCCCCTTTGGTTATGATAAGTCCCAATTTCAACTGCCGAGACCAATCGAACTGTAGAGTTTTGCATCAAGAACATTCTAGAAGACTTAAAAGAATCAGGAGAAGTTATGAGTCGAATTGGTAATTGAGTGACAGTTTAGTTAGTTAACTTTTATTCAAATTGGTAACTAGAGTATAGGAGTATATTAAGTATTGTCATGTCTTTTATATTCCTTGATGTTTCCGCCCTAATTGTCTATAAAAGGAAGGTAAGGGGCAGTCATTTAAATTATCATTCATAATTGTGTGCAAGTGCAAATGATTGAGAGAAAAGACTAGAGAGATAGCCTTTGTAATTTTGGTTTTCATTTTGTACTCGTGAAGGACTCTTGTGTACTGATTCTTGGACGGTTTCTAGTGGATTGCTCTTGGATCAAAAAGGCTGGATGTAGGGTTGCTTTCAAACAATCCAAAACAGGATAAATTGCGCTTGGCTACTTGTGTGGTTTGGTTGTTTCTATCTTATTTCAATTCAATTTTACATTTCTATTGTTGTAATTCATTTCGAGTAAGTGTGTGTGAGATTGGCATTGAATTGGGAGGATCCTAGCGCTCATAATCCTAACACGAACTGTTGGAATGCTTTGCTTCGACTTACAAACGCACACTGCCACAGCCTCGAAAAACAACTGCGAATCAACCTGTTCTTCTGCTTCACAACAGTTGTTAGGACAAATGATCACCTCACAATAGTCAGTGATCTTTAATTCCCCAGCAAAATGAACCGCCAGGCAATGGATCCGATTCCACCTCCTAGCTCGCCTATTGCAAAAGTCTCCTATACTCGCCTCAAACGCCTTCAGATTCAGACCATAAAGGTGCTCGAAAATTAGCATCCAAAATGGAATCCGCCTACAACTTTGAGCCGAGATCCGCTTGTCCCCTCTCGGCTTGATTCCTTCCGGTTTAGATCTAAAATGCGGAAAATCCATTGCTCGATCACTTCGAAAGAATCGTCAAAATTGGTTTGTAGATTGCCTCCCGAAAATTGCAATTCAATGGCTAAGGATCACACTTCTGTTGATTCAATGATTAGAGTCACTTAGGTCAATTGTTGCCTATGAAACTGCTTTAAAACTCACCTATATCAACCTCAATTTAGCAATCACCTAGGAATGGTTTGGAATCGCCTCCTATGACTTGTTTCGTCCCACAACCAATCACCGATCAACATAGTCACCTACCGTGGATCGGTTTCTATCGTAACTAAGGAATTTCGTCGAAAATCAGTTGGAACTGCCTAGCTTGCATGTCTTCAATTCCGAACAAAATTACAAGAGTCTTAGATGAGAGCCAATCCTCCTACTTCTCCTTCAGATCTGACCCGACACTCACCTCCTCATGAGTCGGAATCAATTCCGAGATTCAATCGAAAATCTCTTGATTACTTCTGTTAGGATTAAAAGCGCTAGGATCCTCTCAATTCAATATCAATCTCACACTCTCTCTCACTCGAAATGAATTACAACACTAGAAATGAAAAACTGAATTGAAAACAAATTTGAAATAATATAGAAACAACCAAACTACACAAGTAGACAAGTGCAATTTATCCTAGTTTGGATTGCTCAAAAGGAACCCTACATCCAACCTCTTTGATCCAAGAGCAATCCACTAGAAACCATCCAAGAATCAGTACACAAGAGTCCCTCATAAGTACAAAATGAAAACCAAGATTACAAAAGCCATCTCTCTAGTCTTTTCTCTCAATTACTTGCACACACACACAATTATGAATGATAATCTAAATGACTGCCTCCTGCCTTCCTTTTATAGACAATTAGGGATGAAACATCAAGGAATATAAAAGACATGACAATACCTAATATACCCCTATGTTCAAGTTACATTTGAATAAAAGCTAACTAACTAAACGATAGTTGCTTAATTATCAATCCGACTCAAATGTCTTCTCTTGATTCTTCTAAATCTTCTAGAATGTTCTTAATGCAAAACTCTACAAATCTCCACTGTTTTGCTTGAGTGACTTCTAGAATTCGGCTCCATCAATTGCTCTTCTTTAAGGACCTGCAAAACAAACTGATCATTCACAAATACAGACATGTAAGAGCCTCAAACAATAATGTAACTTAGACATAGGGACTGCTTTAGTGAACATATCAGCAACATTTTCTTCTCCTACTACCTTTATCAATTCTATTTCTTTTCCTTCAAGTACTTCTCTAATAAAGTGATACCTAACATCAATGTGCTTAGTTCTCTCATGGTGCGCTTGATTTTTAGCCAAGTGTATAGCACTTTGGCTATCACACTTTAAGATTGCCTTAATATCTCTCCCTAGGAGTTCACTTACTAAACCCCTCAACCATAGACCCTCATTTATAGCTTCTGTAACAGCTATATACTCAGCCTCGGTGGTTGAGAAAACCACTACTGATTGCAAATTAGTTTCCCAACTTATGGTTGCATTCCATAACTTAAATACATATCCAGTAGATGACCTCTTTTTGTCTAAATTTGCTGCATAGTCAGCATTAATGAACCCTAGTATAATAGGCTCATCTTTTACACTAGCTCCACCATAAACTAAAACCATGTTTATTGATCCTTTAAGGTATCTAAAAATCCACTTAACAACAACCCAATGTTCCTCACTCGGATTAGCCATGAACCTACTTGCAACACTTATAGCATGTGCTAAATCCGACCTAGTACACATCATACAATACATGAGGCTACCTATGGCACTAGAGTAGGGAATCTTGATCATTTCTCTCATGCTCTCTTTATTACTAGGTGATTGGTTGTGGGATAGCTTAAAATGTTGTGCAAAGGGAACATTTACCTCCTTTGCATCATGCATTTGAAATCTTCTAATCAATTTCTCTAGGTATGCCTTTTGGGATAGCTGGATTAACCTCTCTTGTCTATTCCTTACTATTTCAATCCCTAAAATCTTCCTAACCTCTCCTAACTCCTCCATCTCAAAAGTTGATTTTAATTACAGCTTTAATCTACAACTTTTCTCATCTGATTGACTAACAATCAACATGTCAGCCACATAAAGGAGAAGATAAATAGAGATTTTAGATAAAATATGCTTAACATAGACACAACAATCAAAGACACTTCTCTTGAAGCCTTGGTTGATCATAAATGTATCAAATTTTCTATACCACTGCCTAAGGTACTGCTTAAGTCCATATAAGGACTTCTTTAGCAAGCATACTTGCTCCTTCTTACCCCTAACCTCAAATACCTTAGGTTGCTCCATTAGAATATCCTCTTCTAATTCACCATGGAGAAATGCAGCGATCACATCCATTTGTTTAAGGCTTAAGTCCATATGGGTAGTCATAGCAAACAAGATTGTAATCGAGGTATGTCTCACTACTAGTGAGAAAACCTCACTAAAGTCCACCCCAGCAACTTGGGTGAATTCCCTTGCAACCAACCTAGCTTTATAACTAGGTTTTTGCTCCTTACTTGCCCCTTCTTTAATCTTAAAAAGACACTTACAACTTACCACCCTTTTATTTAAGGGGTCTATCAACCAAAACCCAGGTCTTATTCTTATTTAAGGTAACCATTTCAGATTCCATGGCGGCCAGCCTTGGAATCCTTAGACTTCACAACCCCTTCAAATGAGAGAGGTTCATCTCCAAGTGTCTCTTCAGCACTTAACAATGCATTGGAGACTAAATCAGAACACCCATACCTTATAAGAGGTCTAACCTCCCTCATTTGCCTAGATCCCTTGCCACATTGTATCTTTCTATACTAGGAGATCTATCTGAATCTGAAAGTCCAGCACTATCAGAAGGTTCGAACCTCTCAGAACTTGAGGGATCAAGGCTGCCACTTTGATGGAAGTTATCTAAGGAAGGGGAATTGAATTGAGAGGATCCTAGTGCTCCTAATCCTAACAATGACAATACCTAATATACCCCATGCTCAAGTTACCAATTTGAATAAAAGCTAACTAAATAAACTGTCGCTCAATTACCAATCCGACTCAAATGACTTCTCCTGATTCTTCTAAGTCTTCTAAAATGTTCTCGATGCAAAACTATACAGCTTCTTTGTCTTGAACGCCAAATTCACTGGAATAGTTGGAATTGCACTAGAAGAAGAACCAAAGCCTAAGGTGTCACGGATCGGGTCTTATTATAGCAATTTTGTTTTTCCTAGTGGTTGTGACTCCTTTATATTTCCTTTACTATTGTAGTTTCTATAATTTCTTTTCTTTTACTGTTGTATTTGGGAAAATTTCTGTTAGAGAATTTGTAAGAGAGAGAGAGAGAGCACGTGCTGGGGTTAGATTCGTTAGAATAGTACAAAGGAGATGGTTGCAACCGTTTTGGGGAAGTGATCTGTTGTGGCAACATCACCTTAAGGTCCTGTAAATACACCCCAAGGCCTCGGGGAATCATTATTGAAAATCAAGAAGAATATCTACTTCTCTCAATTTCTCTCCTCTCCTCTCTGTTCTACATCCTTCCCCCTATTTTTCTTCCTACTTTCCTACTGTGGACTACTGATTCACACCAAACTAGGAAGTCCACCATTGTCTCTAATTGGCAATGACATAAGGACCTGCTCTAGGAATCACCTCTGCCTCATCTTCTCGCATGCACACTCTAATTTTCACCTAAACCTCCTTTCGATAGAAATCACTACAACCGATCACTATGAATCAATAACCTCCGGATCTGATCGCAATCACTGGTCATTAGTTTCCAAAATCACCTTTAGATTTCGAGAATCAACTCCTTTGGACAACAGCCATCGATATCCGCTAGAAATTAATCAACGAAGAAAACCATCAAGGAATGATGACTCTGATACTAATTGTCGCGTACCTAGGGTTTAGCCTAGGGTTGGATTGGAAATTGAGAGAAATCAAAAGGGAATTAGACGGAGAGGAAGGAAAATGCAGTAAGAAATGGGGGAAGATTACACACAGAACAACAAGGCGAGGGAAATCAGAAGGATCAGGAGAGAGAGGTAAGAGGGAAATTGGAGGGTGATTGTGAGAGAATTCAAGACAGAGAAATCAAAGCATTCATTTATCAATTCAAAACATGAACCTCCCATCCTCAGCTGTGGCTTATATATAGTCTAATAGCCTCACACATGCACCCATGTGCAGTACAACAATAACATAACTATCTATAGCTAAGGACAAAATCCTATAACAGAAAAAGGGGAAAAGAATTACAATTATTGTGCAATGCAAGTAGGCTAACTACTACTATATTTACTAATCGATCCTTGGGAATCCTTGGGGTTGTGACAATTACTTCCTTTGCAGTAGGCAACATCTGATTCCAGGAAGTCATTAGGTCCTTGGATATGGTAATAATTGATTAAAAATGACTAACAAATCAACTTAGCAAAACCCAAACCCCCTTTGCCCATCCCTATTTTTTTCCAAATAAGTAAACTTAATGCTTCAGCCTTGAAAATACAATCTAAGCCACTGGGATACCTTGTAAGGAAGTATTTAGGAAATGCATCCTGGGGTCACCTCCTTAAATAAGTAAACCTTTAAGTCCAAGCTTAAGAGTACAATATAAATTGCCGTGTGTCCCATAAGACTCTTCAAGAAATACATCATGTTAAGCCCCCAGAAAACAGTCTCAAGTATGTTATCACCAAACCAACTTGAGACTTCCAAGTGTTGAAGATGTTAGTAAATAGTAACAGTAACAAGGAAATCAGCCAACTATGCGCAAAGCCAAAATAACACTTTTTTCATGTAGCAATGTCATGATTTAAGAGTTTTGTCTCATTGTATGATAACCAGGGCACTATTTGTTAGTTGTGCCCGCTCAACAAAATAATCAAATTTCAGAAAAGGGTTCATCAGACTACCAATTTCAAGGGCGATTCTCTCCTAGTAAAGCTAATTCTTTTTGTTAAAAGTTGTCTAGAGTATAGGATAAGAAAATCAGTGAAAACAGTGTATTTTGAGAGCCAATGAAGCATTATATAGAAGTTTATATCTCATGCTGTAATTAGTGATAGTTGGGGGGTTAAACTGTAAATATTCAATAGTCTTCATTGGGATATCCGCCCACTGTTATAAATAGAGGGCTAGGGGTAGCAGGCAGAGCAGAGTTCTCAGTTTTTTCTGTTTGTAACGAGTATGATCGCTAGAGAGAAAGGCTAGAAATTTGATAGCTTTGTAATCTTGAGGAGAAGGTTTGGTGTACTCGGAAAAATAGAAGGGAGAGAACAAACTGTGTAACTGATCATTCTTTGAATAAAATGAGGCTGCTCAAGGAGGTTCAAGACTGGATGTAGGGTTGTCCTAACAAGGCAATCCAAACCAGGATAAAATCTGGTGTTTGTGGTTTGTGTTTTCTGATTCTTGTTCGTTTCTTTCTTGTTCTGTTTTATGCCTTCAAATTATGTTCTTTATCATCAGATGTGTTGTGGGTTGTTAGCCGGTGAGTTGCGAGTGTGTTGAGTGGTGTTTGATTGGTTTCTTGGGTGTGTTTAAAGGCTGCCAGTGCTCCCAATTTATAACACATTTTCATGGTATGAGCTCATGAATGCAATGGTCGAACACAAAGGATATAAAAACATCCAATACAATGCAATTCCATTGCAAAACATGAAGTATAGTTCCATAAGAAGACTCTACTACAGGAAGTGAACGCGGATATATTCACCATCCATCCCATACAAGAAGGCTCTAATGTACCAAAAATTAGAAATAAATCCTACCCGATAAACAGAAAACAAATGAAGACACTAAGTATTTATGAGAATTTGAACATTAACCCACATGGCCAAAAGCTTAATGTCAGAGATAATCGTTTTCTGGGGAATAATTAAAATTTAACCAGTTAAGAACAAATTCTTAGAAATGTCAGGTGCAATCGTATATAGATCGTGAAAATTCTTTGTTCTCAAGCCATATAGCACCTGGAATTATTGAATTCTATTTAATTGAATCACATTAATGCAAGAGTATTAAACAGGCCAAAAGGGAACGCGTTAAAATAACAGTAAAACAAAACTTATCAGACTGATCCATCGTAGTCCTCGCTCAATATAACTGGCATACAATTATCTACCACCAAGCCCTGCAATATTATTTAGAATGCTCATCTGCTGCTGTTGAGTATGGAGCCAAGGCTCCCCAGCACTGCAAAAGCCAAAAGCGGGCTAACATCCAAAGTATCAAATATAGGTGGAATTATGTTCCTGAAAAGATTCAAATAAGGATCACACAAGTCCCGAATCGCTGACAACGGCTGGCGATCCCACGGAATGTTGGGAAACCAACTGAGCAAAACCCTAACCATCAAAACTCCACCGTATATATCGAGCCATTTCGCCATGCCGGAGGCAACCACCGTCAAGGGCGTGTTCAAGTGTCCACGGTCCTTAAGAGCGGCAAAAAACAACGGCCCAACCGTGTAAACCAAGCTCCCCCGAAGGGTCTCAATCGTCGCGAGCTCTTCGGGACTAGGGTTAGTAAAGGTTGTCTTCAATTTACTGGCGACATCACATATTTTCCAGGCCGCCAGTCTGACAGATGCAACGGTGAACGCGAAAATGGTAACGATTGTCCGAGTCGACCCAGAGAGCAGCGACTGAGCAGTGTCTGGGGAGCTAGCTGGTGGCTTGTCTAGGACAGGGGTGGAAGAAGAAGAAGAAGAAGAAGAAGCAAAAACCCTGGATTTTCTTGAAGTGAGAGAGACAGTGAGGGGCTTTCCGGGGGGTAAGACGAGCGAGAGAGTAGTGGGTCGGGAAGGGCTAAGCAAGAGGTGGTGTTTTGAAGGTGAGGGAAGGGAGAGGGTGGGGGAATTGCGGGGGAAGACAGAGTTAGGGCATCTGAGAATTAGGGTTTGAGAGGCCGTGAGAGAAGACGCAGCCGCAGAAGCCATTGGTTCTTCCAGAAAAATCCCCAATTCTCTGAAATGTTTGGATTTCTTTTGTTCGCATCTCATTGCCCATATATCCCTATATATCTGATGGCTCTGCCTCTGCCCTTCACGGCGACCCCCGCCGCCTAAGGTTGTGTTTGGGAATTGGAAAAAAGTACGGGGGGAAAAAGAAAAAAAAATATTTCTTCTAATTTCGGTATTTTCTTTTATATATGGAGGGTGTTTGCTTTGCTTCCCAATTTTACTGATTATAAGTTATTGATTTAATTTATAAATTATATAATTTATTTTTTTTTGGAGTATCTGGCAACATCTATAAACTTAAACACTATTAAGTTTAAAACCTCCTTCACTTGTGTTTGTCAAAAGTTTTCTCTCAACTTTTAAAAAAATACTACTATGAACTTTTTTTTATTGATCAATTAAATTATTTATTTACTTTCATATATTTCACACATTTACAACTCATTTTCCCATCTCTTTCTTTGCTTCCTTCATTGTCGACAGTGTAGCAACGCAATCTCTATCAGATTAGCCATCGCCTCCATCCTTGCACTGTCGCTGTTTTGTTCTCTCGTCACCCATCTTGTTCTTCATCACAGTCTTCTTCCATCACCCATCTCCTTCTCTGTCCACCATTCACTATATATATATATATATTTACTTTAATAAATATTCTATTAGTATATTTTTTAATAATTATATATAATTTATCAAAATGATAAAATTTTATCAATTAGATATCAATTTATAATTTATTTTTATTAAAAATTAATATTTTTATGCATTTTATTTGTATTTTGAACAATATGTCTATTTTATTCTTTTTATCAAGCTCGATAAGTTATGAGTTATTTTAAACTAAACATATAATTATTAATTAATAGTTTAAAAATACATTTATCTAAATATATTATCAGTTTAAACATTATCTAATTTTTAAGTTTTAAAGAGTTTTTAAGCAACTAAAAAAAAGAAAAGAATAAGCCAAACAGCCTCTTAATGGTTTGAAGAATGGCAATTTATTTCAAGTTGCGTTTAGATAATGGCATGGCATTTCAATTTCAAATGGTTTTGGGTTCATGATTCATCTATTAGTACATAATAATGCATACTGACCCATGTAATTGGGCCTGGTAATGGGGCTCAAAGACCCGCATGTTTTAATTTTAAGGGCTTATGCACGGGCCCATTCAGGCCCACTAACATTGCTTGGAATAACTAGAAGAAAGCCCAGCCTAATAGAAGGATACTAAACTGCTATTAAGCAATTAGATTAGACGTGTTGGTGGTGACAGAACTAATACTTTACGAATATATTTATTTGTATGGCAAAACTTTATATCGTTATGAGCATCACATATGTCATTTAATTTCAGCAATAATAAACCTAGCCTGGTTAAAGTGGAGAAGAGAAGGTATATTTGTGACTGAAGAAGAGGAAGCAGCAGCAGCAGCAGCAGCGGCGGCGGCAGCCATGAACCAAGACCTTCTTAGATTGTAGCTTATTGCGCTAATTAATTAAACAGAGAACAGTATTAGTTACTTAATGCATTAATCTTGAGTTGTTAGGATAATCCCCGGCCCAAGGGATGCAATACAAAAAGGTATTCCACGTTTGATCTGCTAGAAAGAGGGTTGAAACTTCATCATGCATGCTAAAACATTTTATTAGTTAGTCAGTAATTAAGTTGCAAAACAAAATCAAATTTGCCTTTCCAGCTTAAGGGATCATCGGAACTGGGAGGTGGGAAGGCCCTTAAGGAAAAAAGGATAAATAAAAAGACAAAGAAAGAAGAGCAGAAGGCAGGGAGAGGGAATAATTAACAGAGAGGAAACAACTGGGGACGGAAAATAGGCAGAGACCAGTAACAGTAGTAGTTGTCTGTCGTCGTCAACCCTCTTCCCCTAATTGCGTTTGACGCCACCTCCACGATCATCTTCTTCAACATCCGAAATGGGCACACCACCACCCCCCAATGCCCCACCGCCCGACACCGGAGCCGGAGCGAGAATCCTCGACGCCTATTTCCCAGCCGTACGGTGCTACCTTTTCGCCGCCTCAGCCTCAGCCTCAGCCGCCGCCGCGTCGCCCGGCACCACCCAACCAGTACGGTGGAGTTGGAGAAGAGGGAGAATGCAAGGGGTGTATCCTCTGATCTCTCAAACATGGCAGGCGCAGCTACTGATCAACTGTGGCTTAATTTAATTCATTCATATATAAAAGGGCGGGCGGTGTCAACTTTTTTGCTATTCTTTTTTTATAAGGGCGATTAATGATGATGATGATGATGCTCATTATAACAAGCAATGATGCTTCATGGCCCGATCCTTGCAATCCCAATTAAAAATACTGTGTGATCGCCCCCGTGAAAGAGGAACTTTTATTTGCTTCGTGATCTTTAATTAGGAACGAGGAGGGGTGGGTGTCATCATTCATCCATTCATTCATACACAGTGATGATGAGATGAGGTGGGTTTCAATAGGCTTTTGCATAAAAAAATAACACCATGGACTAGCTAGGAATATGCCCATGTCTAAAATATCACTTTGTAATTAAGGAAGGATGTGCCATCTGCTTTAAAAGCCGAAGTGTAGAAATGGATGATGCATCCACCCTTGTTTAATTAATTGCCACTAAATTTAAATTTGTATTTCTAATTATGAGAGCATAAACCTCAACCTGTATTAAGTCAAAGCAATTTAACTCATTTTTTTTTTATGTATTTCTTTCATTTTGTCTTTTGACACTTAGTAATTATGTTTTTCTTATCATTCATACTGTCGACGTTCAAATTTACTCGACTGTGATCCGTAAGCCCGCAGTGAATAGATAAGCGCAAATGCAAGGAGGAAGAAAAAAATAAAAATGACACAAATAATTCTTACGTGATTTGATCAGAATGATGTCTACTCCACGACTAAACTCTAGATATTTCGATAGAGTGATAGTATGCAATTATTCTTGTTGTTCTTTTCAATGATATTTTTGACCCCTATTTATAATGAGGAGCGTTTACAATTGCATAAAATATAAAAGAATATAAAGATGATATAATAGGGGACAAACAATCCTTATCATCTGCATAAAACTGAGAGTGAGATCCTCATTACGAGGGATATAGCTTGCCTCAGATAAAATGAGTGGGTCCCTACCTCTGACTGTTTAGCAGTTTTGTTTTCTATGTGAGCTAAAAAATTTAGACCAACATGCTAAATGATTATGACAGCAAACTAGAAACATTGTTAAAAGCTTGTTGAATATATTGTTGAGAGCTCGCTTGATTTCGTAATATGAACTCGAATTTCAACAGTGTATGAGTTTGTTTTGATGAGCTCGCTTGGATTTTTTGGACTTTAGACGATTGGATCGGCTTACTGAACAGAATCTAATCCATAAAAAATGTTATGAGAAATATGTATAATACATATTTTGATATTATTTTTAAATTCTATCTCTTGTGTTCTATCGTTATTTTTATCTTAGTATAATATTTATATTAATTATTTTTTGTTATAAAAAATTCTTGCTTAACACATGATCGAAAAGCACGTTAATTTGTTGATGAAAACTAGCTAGTTTGGTCTTACAAACACACACACGAGCCAGGTAAGGTCTGCATTTAAGTGATGATTTAGAAATATAACTATAAGCCATATATTTATTATTATACATCTGGGAGGGAGGTCTGTCATGTCTCTGCAAAATGACCCCGTGTTCGTCTTATTGTAAGAAAAGGCATACAATTGGGCCTAAATATTGTCAGAAAAGGCATACAATTGGGCCTAAACATATATCGAGGCAATCTCTAGCTAGCAAAGCTAAGCCAACTTCATTCATGCACATATCTTAGAGCCGTGTTATAATATTTGAAAAAAATTAACACACAAATTTATCAAAAAATTATCGAGCGAAGTTGAAGTTCGCCCACCGTGCATTGGGCGGACTTCATCACCCATACTATATGGGATGAAATTCACTGGACGGACTTCAACAGCAGAGTTCACTTTGACGGATTTCATTATAGATGAAATTCACCTGGATTAAATTTTATTTAAACATGCATACAATATTTTCAAAATAAAGATATTTTTAACATTTAATATTTTTTATCATCGTCAACTCATTTGGACAAATAAAATAATCCTATATCTTAATCATATTTCTTCATCCTCCTGTCCAGCACATCAATCTTCGGTTCCATTTTGACTGCAAAGTAAGACTGCAATCATTCCATCTAGATAAAAATATATAAAATTTGGGATTTAATATCTTATAAATGATTATCTAAATTTAACATAGACACACACCCCCACACACGCGCGTATATATATAAACAACCATAATACATACTGTGGTGATTAATTAAAAATCCAAGGCTAGAGCCCTTGATGAGGTGGTAGTGATACCAGGACATTGGTCCCTTCTGTCACGAGAGAGAGCCTATAGAGAACTAGGCTAGAGAAAGTAACAAAATGAACGTCATCAGATCAGATCAGATCTGGAAATATGCATCTTCTGGAGATCGCTACAATATCTCACATTCTTGTCAGAGGGACCATCCTTTGCTGAAGCCGCCAAAACAGTATCAAAATCTTTAACAAGAAAATGCCGAAGACAATCCGTACGTACTTGCCCTTGACGAACCATGCAATCAATCAATCACTACTTGTGATCGGACAGCCAAAATTTCAAGCCCCTTACCTTCTAAAACCCTACACACACACACACACACACACACACACACATTTTATATAGTATATATATATATATATATATTCAAAGCCCGTATACATGCATTATATAACGACGTGGCATCCACAAACAAAGAAACTAGTGGATTGGCAGAGAGAGGGCCATTCGAAATTGATAAACAAACACTTATCCGGAGCCATTGCCGCAGAATTCATGTTTTGAACAACTTTTGCAGAGTAGTCCAACTTCTTCAACTGGATATTTTTGTGCATTAAGCTCAACCTTCCTTAAGGCAGCTTTGCCAAGATCGATACCGCAGATGTCGGAGAGTCTGACAAGGTAAAGAAGAACATCGGAGAGCTCTTCACCCAGATGGACTTTCTCTTCTTCTTTCCAATCAGGCAGTCCCCGGGGCACCTCCCCTTTCCACTGGAATATTTCAGACAGTTCCCCAACTTCTCCAACCTGCAGTTTACGTACGTACGTAGATCACATCACAGTAGCCAAATTTTACCAAGAGCACGTGAAATTGAATTTAGCAAAGACTCCTCTTTAAGTTCTTGTTTGATTGTATTACTTTTTCGGATATGAAACAAAAGCAGCGGGCAAAAAGGAGAAAAAAGGTGGGTGGGTTATGGGAATTTGGGGAATACCAAGGAAAGATGGGATTGTTTGGGGTGTTCATGACGTTTGACTCCAGGCAGAGCCTACAGAACAGAACCGAACCGAACCGAACCGTAACTTGGGTTTTAAGAAAGTTTAAACGAAAAGAGAAAAAGATCGGGAGCTAGTCGATTACTGGAAGAAATGATGAGGACAAAGCACGTATAACGATTGAAATCAAGATTAGTATCAATTACACGAGTAGAAACTCATTATATATTTAGCCTTAATTGACAGTTGACATACATATATATAGTCAATCAATTATATATATATGTATGTATGTTTCTAATTTGTATTGCCAGAGATCTGTTAAGTTACACAGAATTAGATACGAATGAGTGGCCTGAATGTAAACCTGCAGATGTGTGTGCGTGTTATGGCTGTGTGCAAAGAGAGAGAGAGAGAGAGAGAGAGGAGCCGTTAGATGAAGATATATATATATATATGGATATGGATACTCACGAGAGCCAAGAGGAGGTTTCTGGGGCTGTGAAAGCGCTCCCAATTTCTTTCCTGAGCAAAGTCGGCCATTTTCTTCTTGAGAAGGTCGAGGGTTACACTTGCTGTTCCTTCTTCACTGGTCGCAGTCATCTATCTATCTTTATCTGAGTCCGACAATATAAAAGTTAAGACTTAAAGAGTATTTGGCAGAGGCGGTGCTTGTGGCGGTGCCGGTGCCGGTGTTTCTTTTTCTGGGCCGCAACCCTCAAGGCAGGAACTAAGGCGGCCAAGCGTGCGTAGGGAGGGATATTATCACCGTGCTTCTCGTGTGTTTTTAAAACCAACACTGCACAACGCAAGCGTATTTAAACTAGTTAAGGATTAATTGGAGCATGCAAATGTAATATGGATACAGCGCACCGGCTATTGCCGGTTCTGAGTCATCGGCAGCACCAGCACGAGCACGTGATCTGATCCCATTCAGGCTACTTAGATTTCGCATAATGTAACTATTTATGGGGTGACTTTTCTTTGTTTTGTTTTGTGGTATTCTACTTTTACAAAGGCATAAATAAATAAATAAACAAATAAATTATTAGTGTCTGTCGTTTTTAACATTTAATAAAATATTTTAAATTATGATATATTTATTATTAGTTAATAATAAAATATTAAAAACAAAGAGGATGCCCCTTAGCAAAATATTGTTTAGCAAAAAAAAAAAAAAAAAATTAGTAATCCAGATACATCGTTGATTTATTTTTCTCACGATGACTTAGGGGTAATTTAAAAAGAATATTATTTTTATTGAAATGAAATATAAAAAAGAATTAATTGGCTCGTGAATTTGAAAGAATCCTTCAAGGTATATTTTACATAATAATTATACATAAGCGGATCAGTAAGCAATATTAGAAGGAATGAAAGGGATGGCAAATTGGGAATAAACGGAATAGCTAATATTATTATTATTATTATTTATGATAGCGTCGTGAGCTGTTGTCGTCCACACAAAGCAATTCAATGTATTTAATTGTATAATAATTTGTATTTGTTATTTAAACCAGTACTAGTATAGTATTGTAGTAGTCCAATTCTGGCTTGGCTTGGCTTGGCTGGGCTGGGTGGATCCTAAGTCCTTGGGAGTTGGGAAGCTAGGTGGGGTCCACATGCCCCTCGTCCTTCTCTTTTTCCATCGTTCGATGTGCAACCCCAAGCCCAAATTCTTTCTCCTCTCCTTAGCCAAACCCCCACGGGTTCGGCCCGAAAAGAAGGCCGTGGATTCGGTTGCCGGTGACTTGACTCACTGGACGGGAATGGGCCAAGCTATGAGCTTGTATGCATTACTTACGTAAAAAGAAGAAAAAGAAATTGTTATTGTAAATGAGTAGTAGTAGTAGTAGTAGTAGTGCAAGTGCACCATGTTGTTAAGCAGCTTGTGGTAGTGGTGCCAAAGAAATCGGTAAGCAGAACTTCCTTAATAATAATAATAAATAAGAGAGAGAGAGAGAGAGAGAGAGAATCTAGGAGCTAGAAGAAGACAAATTCCAGACCCAAATTAATTGACCAAGTTGAGCCTAATTGCATTATAATTGGGGAAACAAACAGCTGGTGCTCCCACAGTTATTGCATCCAAATATATAGTACCGCCAACTGAAGACAAATTTATTTATTTGCTAGTAAAATTACTTTTTAGGCCATCGGGGATGATGTTGACAATGCTGTCCTCTCAACTCACAATCTTTGGACTTGGACACAACGCCGAACGCCCCGTGCCGTGCCTGGCTACTTCCACCACAGTAATGGTCAATTTTTTTTGTTTTTTTAAAAAGAAATAATTATAGTTGTAGTTGTCTACTATTTGTGTCCTATGCTGAAATTTCCAATTGGATAGTTGATCTACCAAGTTAGGAGCAAAGTCAACAGCAGCAGTAACCTATTTTTTTTTGTTTTTTTTTTTTGGGGGGGGGGGGGAAGGTTGGGTTGGGGAATTCAAGGGCTAGGGGGGAGACACGAATAGGCAGTGTGAATAGTGAGTGTTGAAACTCCAAAGGCAAAACAAATCAAAAGTCGCTTGAAAGTTGCAGAATGACCGACAAAATGCAGGCAGGACAGAACTTTAATCAAAGATGAAGCATGAAAATGCTCTCTTCCCCAGTCACCCTGCCGTTTCCTCCCTCCGTTTTCGTGGGTACACGTACATTTCCACCCTTCTAAGTGCCAGGAATTAATTGAAGCTGAGTACTCTCCTGCGTTCCCATGTGCTTCTTTGCTTATTATGCGTTACGGTAATGCTTTTTATCATATTTATGTACCAATGGATATTCGTGTCTAAAGATATAGTATGAATAATATTAAAATTAAAATATAATAATATTTATTAATATTATAAAAAAATTATAAATACTAAAAAAAATAAAAATAAAATTTATTATATACTTATTAATGTTTTATAATAAAAAAAATTATTAAATTTATATAATAAAACACATCACTAAGTGCTCTATAATTTGAATAAATTAAATTAAAAATTAAATATCAAACAATACATACTAGTTGCCATGGCCGCTACCATCAACGGGGGGGAGGGGAACCTCGATTCGGGGTCGAAGCCTTGGGTTCCCCGACCCTGGCGAGAATTTTTTGATTTTTATATTATTTTAATAAAAAATAAAATTAATAAAACTAAATTAAAATTAAAAAATAAATATTTTTTTTGAATATTTTTATTTTTAAGTAATTCAATAAGATAGATTAACCAATTTCACATTTATTTAAATTTTTTTATTTCTTTTAGAATTGAATTATTCATCTCAAATTCTTATAAATTAAAACTTATACTGTTTATATTTTTTTATTTAAAGCTTACATGATATTTCAAAAAAATTTAAAAACTTACAAGATTGATATTTAAATGCTTTAAAACTTAAATTTTAAAAAAATTAAAAAATTTAAACACTTACACTTTTTTTTTATTTCACTCATCACACATACACACATTTAGTATACAAAGACACACACACCCATATACATATATAAACACCCCCCACACACACCCAGACACCCATATACATATGGACCGTGCAGGTCCAATCTCAGCCCTTCCCTCAAGCCCAATCTCAGCCCTCTCCTTAGGCCCAATCTGGCTTTCCCCTGGATCCGGCCTTTGCCCAGCGCCACACTTGCCACATCATCATTGCAATCCCACTGGATATCTGTGCAGTAGCCCCAAATCCTACCCTCATTAATGGCGGATCCCATCCACATTAATGAGGGTCCCGTCGCCACCATGCTATTACCTGGGAACCTCCACCGGCGTCAAATACCCAATCCCATCACTTGCAAGCGCACGTCTCATGCATGCAGGAGGATATCTCCTCATTTTATATCAGCCAGCTCTCTTCAGAGCCAGAGTATGTTCTCACCTCTGACTTATTGATACACAATTTCATCTTACTCTCTTGCTCACTCGATCGTCAGAGTCCTTGCAGGTGCTAGCCACCCCCAAGACGGACTCGTTGTTGGAGCCCTCGCCTCGCCTCCGATCGTCCCCCTATTTTGGTCAGGAAAGAACATCTGGCGCCCACCGTGGGGAGCAATAAAACTTACCTGCCCCATAAGCTCACTAAAACTTTTCAAACCAATCTCCCTGTGATTACACCATGGTGTGAACCAGAAGTGCCCCCGCCCAGGAGCCAAAAACCCCAGGTCACCCTCCGCAGAATCCCGCTGTCATAGAAGTCCTACTCCAGACAGTCGAGCGGCTCCACAATTGAATGGACGAGTTAACGCATAACTAACAGCATGACCATCCCAACAAATGGGCTGACTGCGATGCCGAGGGCAGTCGTCACCAACACCATCAAGCTACTCACACTCCAGCTTCCTCGTTTTCCATGTCCCTGTACTCTTATAGCCATCCATTCTCTGAGTTCATCATGACTGTCCCTTTGCCCTGCGGCTTCCGCCTTCCCTATGCCTTGGAACCCTACGACGACACCACGAACCCCTAGGATCACCTTACCACCTTCAACGCTGTTATGTTGATAAACGGAAGTTTGGACCAATCATGTGCCGAACCTTCCCCAATACACTGAGAAAGTCGGCCATGTTATGGTTCTCGTCCTTGGAGCTAAATTCTATCCACAACTTCTCTGAGCTAGCCACTCACTTCCTCACCCACTTCTCCACTAGCCGAGCCCATCGTCGGACCTCGACCAGTCTTATCAATCTGAATAAGTTCTTTCAAGAAGCCCTTTAGATCAAATAAGCCTTTCATTCATGAGTAGGTCCCTTAGTCGATTCGCTTACTCGAAAGCCCCCAGCCATCTTGGTCAACCTTATAACACGGTCGACAGGATACATTAACATGAAAGAAGCTTCGGCCGCCTGACACGCGGGGACCGAACCACAAGTACAACCATAGCCGACGCTCCAATCAGGGCCCTCTCCCCAGCATCAACACGGCCACATGAGGGACCCCCATCGAAACTAGGAAGGTCGGGATCACAACAAAAGGCGAGGGAAACCACCTCGAGCCTTTGAACAACCCCGGTTACATTACAACGCGTACACTCCCCTCACTACAAGACGGGACCAAATTTTTTGAGAACTTTACAATACCAGGGTCATTCCTCTCTTGGATATCAACAAGCAACGACCCTCTCGTGGCAACACCGACACTAGCAAAAGATGCGATTACCACCGCATGTTTGGACACACCACTGACGAATATGCTACCCTGAAGGATCAGATAGAGCAATTAGTTAGGGTGGGTTACCTCTACCAATACATTTACCGACCCAACTGGAGGCGATCCCCCAGGGTAACTCGGAAAGGCAAAGGAGCACCAGCCCTCAGAGGCAGCACCAAGAAGGCGACAGACAAAACGCCGGACCACTTTTAGGAAATCAGGTAGCCGGGGTTATCAACACCATTTCTGGAGGCTTCGCGGGCGGAGGAAAGTCCAGCTAGGCGAGGAAGCGACACCTCCGAGCGGTAATGACAATAAGCAACGCCGAAAAAAGACTAAAGAAAATTCCCCACCACCCTGTAATCTTCTTTACCGAGGAAGATTTTGAAGACACAGATAAGAACCTCAACGATCCCCTGGTAATATCGGTCATCGCCACCAACTTCTTGATGAAAAAGGTTCTCGTGGATCAAGGTAGCTCAATCAATCGATTGCACCTGTCGACCCTAAAGATGATGGGAATCCCCGAACAAGGACTAAAACCATTTAAGGGAAACCTGGTTGGTTTCTCAGGGGAACATGTGGGAGTCAAGGGCTACATCAACTTGTTAACTTCATTCGGAATTCCCCCATCGTCAAGACAATCTGCATCCGATACTTGGTCATTAATCGCCAAACACCATACAACGCGCTGCTTGGCCGTCCTTCACTCAACAAGTTAGGCTTAATAGTATCTACTCCCCATCTGACCATGAAATTCCTAGTAACAGAAACTGAGGTTAGAACCATTCACGCTGATAAAAAAGAGGCCCGACAATCAGGGGCGGAGCCAGGAATTTTGGGTAGGGTGGGAAAAAAAAATACAAAAAAATTAAATAATATAATAATAAAAAATATATTGGAAATTAAATTTAAATAAAAAAAATCAAGATAATTTCAAATATGCAATTGACAAATCTTGTACAAGATGTTGGTTTGTGGAAAGAAAGAGAAAATCATTAAAACATGCCTCGTACAAGATGCTGAATTTTGCTAATTTGTTACAGAGAAAACTATCCCTATTCTTTCCAAATAACTTTGACAGCCCATAACACAATAGTAGATTTAGCAAGGACAAAAACTATAAAGTAATTGTTTAGGCCTACTTTTCTAACTGTTTTATTGTTTAACTCAGATCTAGATATACTGTTTTTAAGAAATGCTATCAATTCATAAGGGAAAATCAATATTTCTATTTTTTTTTTCTGATACGTTCAATTGCAACAATAGGAAATTCACAACAGAGTCCCACAATGGTTGAATTTATCATCTCAACCAATATAACTTCCAATCTACTAATAAAGTCAAGCATAACCTTCTATTAACTTTGAAATTGATCATGCACCATGACTTTTCTACAACTTCAAGTTCCACAACAAACATTCTCTCCAGAACAATGCTAAATTGCAATCCCCTCAACATTTTCCAAATAAAGTTATAAGCATTTCTGTTACTCCAGAACAATGCCAAATTGCAATCCCCTCAACATTTTCTAAATAAAGTTATAAGCATTTCTATCATTTTAACTACCTCATGTTCTAGACTTTAGTGAATCACTATATCTTCTATATCACTAAATATCCATTGCCAACTTTTTTATTAATAAAGAAAATTTCCAAAGAGAGCTCATCAATAAATTGTACACTAGACTCAAAAGAGATTGGTAAACCCATAGCCTACACAAACAAGAATTAAAAATTGAAGGGTGGGCAACCACAGGGGCTTGGTGTTTAGAAAAAATTAAAAAAATAATAAATTATACATGTACAGTGAGAATTTTTCAAATTGAAGGGTGGGCAATTGCCTACCCTTGGCTCTATGTAGCTCCGCCCCTGCCGACAATGCTACCATGATAGTCTCAGAATCCGAAGCCCAGGGCCCCGTAAAGACGGCAATGGGAACGACGCCCCTAGGAACAATGACTAAACGGGGAGAACAAATGGTCAGACCTCGCACTCTGGTGTACACATGACAGAATTGGAAGAACAAAACCAATTAGCAAATGACCGATGCACAGAACCTCAACCCGAAAAGCTACACTCCCGCTCAGAACAAGTCACCTGTGACACAAGCGGCACGCTAGGACCAATGTTAGCGGTAAAGGTCGCCACCTAGCTGAGCCCGTGCCACGAGAAAGCGGGGGCAAACCTCAACCACTATCCAAGTAGGGCAAAAAAAGGTACGCCTAAAAACTCCACATTTTACAAATATTATGCCTAAAAACTCCATATTCGACATGCTCGGGCGAGCCACTATCGAAGCAGACCGAGTCTGGCTCAAGCCACACCTTGTATCAGACAGGCGCACAGGACCTCGAGCCAGACTCGATCCTCCTTTAAGTTGTGCTCGGGATCCAGATTGACATGGTCAGTCTGCCCCGAGCGGACCTCAGGCGCAACACCGTTATTGCTCTAGGCGCCTCGGCTTTATCAAGCCATACCTTGTATTAGACAAGTGCACAGGATCTCGAGCCAGGCTCGATCCTTCTTTAAGCCGCGCTCGGGATCTAGACCGACATGGCCAGTCCGCCCCGAGCGAACCTCGGGCACAACCTCGTCATTGCTCTAGGCGTTTCGAGCCCACATCGGGAGCCACGCCTTGTATCAGATAGGTGCACAGGACCTCGAGCTAAGCTTAGTTTTCCTTTAAGCTGTGCTCGGGATCCAGACCGACATGGCCAGTCTGTGCCGAGCGGACCTCGGGCACAACCTCATCATTGCTCTAGGCGCCTTGAGCTTGCCTCGGCCCTATCGAGCCACGCCTTTTATCAGACAGGCGCACAGGACCTTGAGCCAAGCTCAGTCCTTCTTTAAGCCATGCTCAGGATCCAGACCGACATGGCCAGTCTGCCCCAAGCGACCTTGGGCACAGCCCCATCATTGCTCTAGGCGCCTCGAGCCCGCCTCGGCCCTATCGAGCCACGCCTTGTATTAGACAGGTGCATAGGACCTCAAGCCAGGCTTGGTCCTCATTTAAGCCATGCTCAGGATCCAAACTGACATGGCCAGTCTGCCCCGAGCAGACCTCGGGCATAGCCCCGTCATTTCTCTAGGCGCCTCGAGCTGGCCTCGGCCCTATCGAGCAATGCCTTGTATCATACAGGCGCACAGGACCTCGACCCAGGCGCACACGCCCCACGCAGACCTTAGACTCAGATAGGAAGAAACGTCGGATCTTGAGTTCGATTTCAGAAAACCTTACATCGAAACACAACACAAAACAAGTCTAACGAAGGACAAACGAGTGGGTAAAGCAAGGTCAAGCAGCGGTTGCATTCCTCCAGATTATCAGTGGTCGCCTTACTTCTAAATCGTCTAAAAAGGGTCGGATCTCTTTTGTACTTCTTGACATCCTGCCCTCCAAAGGGTCAAATTTTGCCAGTATGACCGCTGCTCCTAATGAAAATCTGGAGTGGCCCACCACCTGGGCAGTCCTGACATTTCCAAGTTTCAACCTTGGAGTAGGCAGACGATCCCCATTCACAGCCAGATAATATCAAAGTTAGTGGACCAAGCCCTCAGACAACAACACACAGCATTTTCGCCAGAAGTAAACTCCGAGAAAGCCACATCACCCATTTTAGACATGCCATGTCTCACCCATCCTAATACTCCCCTCGTCTCAACACACTCAACCACAGACCTCTTTGCCTCAGCCATACCATTTAGAAAACTACCTTCCCCAAGGCCACCAATAGAAATGCCCTACTCAGACAACAAGTTCCCACTGTAAAACATCGACCACATCTCTTTAGCCTCCATCCTAGAACAAAGACGCAAGCGAGCATAGATAGCATGAAGCAAAACCATTTCCCCTTTTATAAACGTAATCGCCCAACGGTCGGAAGCCCCTCACCGTCCCCTAGACATTGAATATGGTCAAGCTCCGAAAAACTGCTCCATCAAGGCTGCCATAATCCTACCTTGAAAAGCGCAACACCAAATCCTATCCTGGCCAATCAACCCCTCCTGCGTATTAGCAACACGCCCGGAAGACGAAGCGCTCCGTCCCCCATATTACATCCGACATCACAAACTCGCGTCATCTATAATTTCGAAGCCTGCGCCACGTAATTTCCCAACCCCTCCGCCAGACGCAAACCTGGCACCTTGAGTCTTAAGATAGGACACTAAGCCCAATCAAGATCCACCACGTTCACAATCAAGCAGAAAAAAAAAAAAAAAATAGGGGGGGGTCGCGATAAGTCCAAAGTCACGATGCTCCATGACAAACGAAGGTTACTTTGCGAAAAGGAAAATAGGATAAATCCAACGACAACAAAAGTTATGATACCACGAAACTGGACAAAATAGAGAAAACATCAAAAGCCTACGCGATTACAATCAATGAAAGCAGTAAATTAGCCTAGTTCAACCAATGGCTCAGCATCATTGGCGATATCTTCTCCAGCTCGGCTTACCTCAGGAATCTCCCTTGAAACCTCGACCCACGCCCCTTCGATCGGGTCCACAAGACGGCCACCCTGAACCCTCATGTACGACCTGCAGGGCTATAGCTCTAGGATGGGGAACAAAGTTCGCACGTGTAGAAGAGATTCATCGTAACCCTCTAAATACTCGTTCGTGACATCCAACAGCAGAGTCTTGCCAACCTCCGCCATCGATTGGGTAGCCCCGAGCGTTGCCTGCAAACGAGTGACCTCCATCTTTGAATCACGAAGCGCGGCCCTGGCATTCTTACGATGGCGGACAAGACGGCCCATGATCTCGCGACAACGAGTCTGCGACCCCTCTGACTCCTCCAGCTGCTGAAGCAAGTCAATCGTCTCTTTAACCACACTCTCTCGCCTCGCCCTCCGTCGTCTCTTAGATACGCTCCACCTTTTCTTTATGTGACCGCTTGAGGGCAGCGACCTTTGAGCGAAATCCAAGCTCCACCTCTCAGTACTCCGCCAAAACCCCCAGGACCCGGTTCTCCACTTGGCGGTACGCTGCCTGACGGTCCCTGGAGGCAGGGGACACACCCGCAGACAGTACCTGAGCGGAAGACTCAGCTCTCCCGGTGCCCCTCGGGCACCTCCTAACCGGTGGTCGCTCCTCATCATGAGTAGTCAGAAGAACGGGCCCGGTAATAGAGGATGTCAGGCCAGCGATTGGAAGAGTGGCGCCTCCTCCGGCCTCGCTGCTAGCATTCCCCTGATGACCAGTAGGGCTAACCTTTGACATCTTTCCGATTAAAACAGGAAATTGCCTCTATCAGTGAGAGAGGTTGGAAGAGCAGCACGCCTTTTGGAAAGAAAAGAAAAACGCCGCTAGACGTCTTGACAGAGAGTCAGGGGGCATGCCACCTATCACACACCCATCACGCATTCAAATTTCCCAAGGAAACCAAAAGCCATCGTACACACCTACGATAAGTGCCCGCCCCATATCCCAAAGCCCCGGGCAGTGTACACCTCAAGGGAGCATCTCGCCGCCAGTGTTTGCCCCTACTCTACAAGGATCGAAGCACAGGTCATAAGTTTAAACCCCGGGAAAAGCTTTGCAGAAGAGAGCACAATCTTCCCTTCCCTACTTGGACAGTGTACATAAGCAGGAACTCGACCATACTTCAAATGAACCCCAGTAATACGAGATTCCGTTGACGCACATCCTCAGTGGCCAACACCCTTCGCCTTCTCGAAACTACACGCAGCATCACCAGGCTGCCACCTGTCACGCATCCAAGGGATTACCAGTCCAAATAGCACCCTCACCTTCCAGAAAAAGGGCCCTTGAATCTAGAGGCCACGTGCAGCGCAGACCGGCACATAGAGAACATTCCTCTACTTACTCATCTAGGGCCGACCTCAAAATGGCCTAGAGTCATCACCCCAGCAAAAACAAAATCGGCTCAATCGACCACCTCGGTCCTACCTAATCCGACCCTCCAAACTATTGAGCACAACAAAAATCACTCAGGCTCCCATTTTCTAGCTCGAATGCTCGTTACTCGAGCATCCGACCTGGGGGGCTATGGACCGTCTAGGCCCAATCTCAGCCCTTCCCTCAGACCCAATCTCGGCCTTTCTCTCAGGCTCAATCTCGGCCTTTTCCTTAGGCCCAATCTGGTCTTCCCCTTGGATCCGGCCTTGGCCCAGCGCCACAACTACCACAGCAACATTGCAATCCCACTGGATATCCGTGCAACAGCCTCAGATCCTGCCCTAATTAATGGCGGATCCCATCCACATTATTGAGGTCCCATCGCCACCATGTTACCACCTGAGAATCTCCACTGGTGCCGGATACCCAATCCCATCGCCTGCAAGCGCACGTCTTATGCATGCAGGAAGACATCTCCTCCTTCTATATTAGTCAGCTCTCTTTAGAGCCAAAGTATGTTCTCACTTCTGACCTGTTGATACATAGCCTTATCTTACTCTCTTGCTCACTCGACCGTCGGAGTTCTTGCAGGGGCCAGCCGCCCCTCGGACGGACCCGTCGCTAGAGCTTGTGCCCCGCCTCCGATCACCCCCCTATTTTGGTCAGGAATGAACAACATATAATATATATACACACACACAGCAGCCGGCGAGCCGCTATAGCCGTCTATTAGCTTGTGTGTGTTTAAAAACTTACAATGTTTTTTTATTTCACCCATCTATATATAAACACATATACAAAGTTAAGTATATAAACACACACACACACACACACACACCCATATACATATATATATATATACACACACACACAATGGCCGACAAGCTACTATGGCCGTCAGTCAGCGGAGTAGTTCGAGGCCCCCCAAGAGAGAGAGGGAAAGGGAGAGGGGAGGGATGGGATTCGGGGGTGCTTGGCATCCCCAAACTTGGGGATGCCCAGTACCCCCGAATCGCTGCATTTGGGGATCCTGGATTCCACCTACACTCATCATCTCTCTCTCTTTCTTCCACCTATACACATCATCACACCCGTCGGCGGCTGCAAGGAACGAGACTATCGGTGGAAGTTGTCACCCCTCATTTTGTGCTCGCACTGCCTCGTCCCCACCACTACAAAGAGCACCGCCCCCACTCGTCAGCCCCCTACCGTTCACACCACCTGCTGTCGCCGCTTGCAAGTTGCCCATCCCACTGTCATTTGCCCCTACCCACGGGGGTTGGAGTGTTGTTGGAAAGTTATAAACAACGAGCTTTTTGTTGAGAGAGGAAAAAGAACAAAGAGGAAGAGAGAGATAAGGAGGATAGATAGAGAAAGTGAGAGAGAGATAGAGAGGGAAGGTGGTGAGACAGAGGGTAGTTAGGGAGACAGAGATAGAGATGGAAGATGGGCGGGAACACGCAAATGAATAGAGTAATCTCAGCCATTCATTTCAGCCAAATTGATCTCAGTCATTGAAATGTCTATACATTTGAGACATTTCAAAAACCTTCTTGCCTTATTATATAGATTATATTTGTTAGAATCCTATGTCAAACACAATTTACAAAAGACATAAATTTAAAAAATATTGAAAGAACAAAATTTAACATACTTTTCTCTAAATTTTTCATTAACAAATGCTATTATAAATATTTCTAAATTTAAGAACATTTAGACAATATTCCTAGATTCAAGGACATACACACATTCACTATATTTCTTCATCATAATGTCTAGAATTGGACTCTAAAAGATTATTTTAGAAAAATCTCACACATTCTAACACTCCTCCTTAAATTTTTTCTTAGAGATTCCAATATTTGCTATCAACTCTTTAAACATGAACCTTCTTAATTTGATTTGCAATGAACGAGCTTTACAAAATAATTCTTCTTATCTTCTTTGATTGGACTGTTCATGTAACACACTGCCTTACACAGGCATGTCACTATAAGGGAATTCTCTAGAATCTTTTTTTTTTTAACAAGTTCCCCACGTGCGGTGCTTTAAGAACAATCGTCACATGCTTTGACATGCTCGACGCATATGATGTTTTCAAGAACAAACGTCACATGCTTACACACGCTGACACCCGCGATGATTCCACAAACAATTTTCACATGCACACAAGATTCTGAGAACCCCAGTCTTGCTCGTTTAACTAATAAGATCAACAATCTTAAACTAAATGAGACATATCATTACACAACGGAAAACATCATAACTTGAAGTTATAGCAAATCACAATCGTTCATACAAACCGTCTAAAATAAAGATTACATAACTAAATGAAAACATAAATGTCATCTAACTCTCTCGTACTTCCTCAACTCTATTCGGTCATGTCCTCAACCCTGTTACCACCCTCGTCTAGAACGTTTGAATGTTCTAGGGGCAGAACCCCAGATTAGATGCTGAAACATCTAAGTGATGGCACACAAAACAGTTTTATAGAATGCATGAAACGAACATAAGCATGGCATATATGATTAGTGGTTAATTTTATAAAAATTTTGTTATAATTATACCCTTCTTTTGATCTTAAAAATAGTTTAAATTAGATATTAATATATATTTTA
Organism: Diospyros lotus; assembly: GCF_014633365.1. Lineage (NCBI taxonomy): Eukaryota > Viridiplantae > Streptophyta > Magnoliopsida > Ericales > Ebenaceae > Diospyros > Diospyros lotus. Next base: position 72,048 of record NC_068349.1, on the reverse strand, counting down.
TGGTTATATGCAAGTTTAAATTGAAAAGTGAATGAAATGAAATTTTAAAGTAAAATTTAATAATAATAATAATATATAAAATTATATATAATACATATACATCATTATATGCATGCATGTAATATATATATATATATAATATAATATAAAATATATATATGTGCCATGTGTAATACATATATATAATATATAATTTATTAATAACATTAAATTATTTTTATTTTTTTTAGGCATGAAGAATTCAAGCCCATGAAGACTTAAAGTCCATGAAGAATTCAAGTCCATGAAGAAATCAAACCCATGGAGAAATCAAGCCCATGAAAAATTAAAGTCCATGAAGAATTCAAGCCCATGAAGAATTAAGGCCCAATTTGAGCAACCCATAGAAGATATTATTTGGAGAAGGCCCAATGATTATTTTTAATCCTAATGAAGATTAAAAAACCAACTTATAGAAATCTATTTTTATTTTTTATGTGAGAGCTTTATTAGGTGTGTTTTTTTAGCTAAAATCCATTTAACTATTAGGTGGATATTATAGCTAAAATCCATTTAACTTTATGAATGCTTTATTAGGTATGTATTTTAGCTAAAATCCATTTAATATTAGGTGTGTATTATAGCTAAAATCCATTTAACTTTAAGTGTGTGAGTGCCCATTAGATATAATTATGTCTAGTTGAATAATTGAAATTGTGTGGTTTGTATTGCATCTTGTGGCCTATAAATAGATCACTTGATTGCATTTGTAAGTGTGATTATTATTCTCGAATCAAAGTTTAGTTGTTTCCTTATAATTCTCTCTTTGAGAATTGTTCTTGTTCTTTCCCCTTTTCTTTAGTATTTTCTCTTGTGATCTTACTTCCTTTCTTTCTTCTTTTAAATTCTTATGTCATTTATTATTACTTTATTATTCACCACCTAAATGGCCGGTTAATTTGTGCCTTTAAATTTCTGTAATTTTAATTCTTGTCATTTAATTATTCACCGCCTAAATGGATGGTTAGTTTATACCTTTAAATTTCTGTAATTTTAATTCTTGTTATTTAATTATCCACCGCCTAAATGGCCGGTTAGTTTATGCCTTTAAAAATTTCTTGTCATTTAAATTCTGTTATTTAAATTACGTCGTTTAAATTCATGTCAATTAACTTTTAAATGGAAATGAGTAGCTAAATCTAATCTTGGGTTAAGGCAATGACAGTGTCCAACGCCAATGATTCCCAAAGAAAGCTGCGCTTTAAATAAGTAACATTAATTTAAATTTCAGTATGAGTGTATCTTAATTATTGAGTAATCACTAGGTTTGGATTGGAGCGTAAGCCTAACTTAGAGCTTTCATGCCATGTATGAGAGTTACTAGAACTGGAAACGCTATCATACCCAAACCCGGATGATTAATTTAGTTGTTTTGTGTATTAATTGCAATTGAATTTATGGTGGTTGCTTAAATTAGAATCCCGCATATCATGTATGGGGATTGCTTAACCTAGAACTATCATCATCTCTAATTGTATTTAATAACAAACCCTCATATCTGAAATTAAATTAATGTTGCTAATCTTTTATACTAAAATTTGGGAATTAACGGGTTGGCACTGAAATTGTCTTAACTCAAGTACTATCCAATTTTATATTCTCACTTAAAGTATTTATTTCAATTACTGCCTTAATTTATTTCCTAGTATCTGTTGTTTAAAAAATCATAAAAAATATTGTTGCCAATTTATCCAAATGCGTGTGTGCTTGTGTGACATTCTTTTTATTTTTCCATAAATAAATCTCTCAGTGACGACCTGGACTCATTCAGAAAATATAAATTTAAATTTGGACTACAACTGCACTCGTACACTGACGAGTATAAACCTCTCACCTAAACAAAGAAAAAAATATAAAATTTTTATTGTGTTTTGTTTTGTGTTTTAATTGCAGGGTGGGAGTGCAGTCAATATACAAAACAATATGACATGTCACCCTTGAGAAATCTCCTTGACATACTCAACTTCTCGTGAAAAATCAATTCCACACATCGTTGGGATTGACTTTCCCGCGACATACTTAATCCCCGAGTGTCCATCCACGTCACCTGATCTCCGGGATTAACCTTGCCCCATTCTCAAGAAGACCCCATCCCGTCCCATCGGATTATGACATGATTTCAATATAACAATGCAACGAAAACCACTTGCCATGCAATTTCACAAAGTAGATGCAAAACGTGAAAAATAACTTGATACAAATAGAATGCTTAAAAACAAATAGGCAACATAATCACGTATAAATCAACCACCTCGAAGTGATACCATAAAGTGAACCTTGGGCCGAACCACCCACATAAATCATACTAGGTTTAGAAAAGTCTGCTCACTCACCTTTAGACAGTAATTCGACGAGTTCCTCTAAAAATGTGTTGACCTCAGTTAGCGTGTAAAATCTCAACCCCTATAGCAATCCTTCCATGGCCAATAATTATCCAAGGAAAACCTATGTTGCATGGAAATGAAAATGGGAAACATTTTCGATAGGAAACAGAAACGTGGAAACGAACATTCTTCTAAAAAAAATAGGCATAAATAGGGTCCGAAACGGGAATAGGAAACGTTTCGGAAACGAGGAAACGACTCCTATAAGGTGTTTCTGTGCAACATAGAGGAAAATAATATTTATGATTTTCCTAATTTCTTCCATAATTTCCTCAATTTTCCTCATTTTTCTCTATTTTTCATAATTTTCCTTCTCTTTGAAAATGTGTAATAAATACCTAACACCTATTTTCATTGAATATTTTTCCACAAATATTCCTAAAATAATTTTTTAAAAATTTTAAAATTAATTTCAAAAAAATAATATGCCTCACGAGCCAAGCAAGTGACCTGCAAATGAAGTCCATGCGTGCAGCACACACGCCCTGTCTTCTTCGGTTGTCTTTTTCGACTCCGACGAGCTACGACGGCTTCCAATAGCCAAACAAGCTATATAGCCTTGAAACTCCTATTGAGGCAAACCTATAGATACCCTTAGATGGCCGAAACAATCGCCGAAAAATCCTGAAAAGCTCGGTTGCAGGTACGGCTCTGGTGAGGCTCGATTTTCTAGGCAGCTTTTTAAAACCCTCTAAAACATATACCAAACGCCTCCAAATTCTCCAGAAATCCTTCCTAGAACCGAAAGAACAAAATCCATTTATCATTGAGGCTCGATTCTAGCTAAAATGCGACCAATTTTCTTCGATTTTGAATGAAACCCTCAGCCTCAAGAACCCTATTTATACCCGATTTCCACCAGATTTTTGACCATACATAAGCTTTCCTAGTCCCCAAGCTTCAAATCCTTATCATTTCAAGCCTCAAATCAAGCTAAATGGCGATGAAATTCCCTCGAAATCTCAGGCCAAATTTTTGATTATTTTGAAATTAATTTCCCGTCATCTCACTGTCGATCTCGGCCAATACCTTAGTCCAATCGATCTATCATGGCCTAGAGAGCATTCTGGTACCCCTTGGAAGTCCCACCGACGACCGCCACAAAGTTGGTCGATCATTTGCAGGTTTCACACCTGATTTATGTTAATTGCACTTCCACCTTTTAACTTTTTGATATTTCATGTTTCTGTCTCTATCTCTCAAACCCTGGACTTTCCACTTATTCCATTAGACCCCACAAGTTTAGGATGTGTTACTACACCCTCGAAAGTCTAGAAAAACCCTTGTTCTGACCACTATCCGTCAGTTTTTAGATGTTACCCTTTGGCCCGAATGCCGCTAATCGCGTAATTTCGACCCCAAACCTTTGTGAATCTCTTGTTTTTGACAACCCATGATTCCTTAGGCATTTTTACCCTCCAAGTTTTGTCTTGGTATGGTCACTTACCTCTTCATTCATGTTTTGGAATTTACACATTTGCCCGAAACTTAGATAAATTTTATTTTGACCCCACAATTTTTAAAAATACCTTTGATATTTAAATACAGAATATTACAGTTCTTCACATAAATTTGTTTTGTTCTTCCAAACTGAACATGATGATTAGTAATTGAAATATAAGAATTTTCACCATTTAAAAGTCGAGAAACTCCAGCTTAATTCAATTTCACATTTGATGAACTCTTCTTGAACCAAATTACTTGATTAGCTCTTGAAGGAACAATGAGCTTTTCAACCTTAACTTTTGACACATTTTCATCACAAACTAATGGCATGGAACTTGATTTACTCTTCTTAAACTCGTCCTTAATTGATTTACTCCAAACATTTGATTTTGGACTTTTAATATCTGAAACAAGATCACAAACGCTTCCATTACAATGCTCAATTTTCTTTCCAACATTTGTATAATCAGTTTTCTCCAACTTTTTTTCCTTTGCAGTTCTGTCTTGATCAACTACTATATCACTTTGAGTATAAAATACAATAGATTTCAAATTTAAGACAAAGCTATTATTTTCCATTCTTGTTTCTGCAATCTTACAACCATGTGAATCAAATATAATGCAAAGATTTCTTTGAAATACCACAGAATTTCTTTATTTATCAATTGTGCAATACTAAGAAAATTTTGAGCTTTGGTATAAACAAAATAACTAAAATAAGTTTCATACCTTTCTCTGTTTGGAGTGATATCCTAATAATGATTTCAGTACTTTGATAATGACAAACCTCGACATGAAAGTCTATAGCATGGATTTAAAATCAACTTTCAAACTATCTCTTGATTCAAATGTTATATATCAAGTTAAAATAAATATCTCATGTCAAGTTGTCCTATCACTATAAAAAATCCACGTTTTAATGGCGGAAAATTCCGTTGTTAAATTTTTTAGCAACAAATTTAGTGACGGGTACCTTTCCATTACTAAAAAAGACGTCTATGAAATTTAGCGACGGAATCAACGACGGGGGTTGTACCCGTCGCTAATCAACAACGGGTTTATCCGTCGTCAACCCCCTCATTGATTAGCGACGGGTACAACCCTGTCATTGATTAGCGACGGGTACAATCCTGTCACTGAATTCAACGATGGAATTTTCGTCGCTAAATTCAATCTACACTGAATTCAATGACAAAATTTTCGTCACTAAATTCAATCCCAAAATTTAAAATTTAACGCGTGTCAGGCCCCGCCATCCTCTCATGTACGCCACGTGGTAGCGCTGAGATATTACACCCAGCTATTATCTCAAGTTCTCTACTAGATTTGAACGCCCAACCTCTCATGACCAAGTTTCGCGCACAATCCAGCTGATCTGGAAGTCTCCTTATTAATTTATTGATGTGTATAAAATATATTTATAGTATTCTTTTTCAAATATTTCAAAATTATATTTATACACCAAAATTTCTCAAACTTATTTAATGATATTAATTTTAATATTAATGTTAGTAAAGGGAAATGAATATTAATTTAATTTTATTTCATTATTAATTCAAATAAAAGTTTGTTAATTATTATATTAGCAGTGAAAAATTATAGTCTTATTTTGATTTTAATTTGTAATATGTTTAAAAAATTATTAGTTTAATTTTTACTAATATTAATGTTAGTAAAAATTATTATGATATGTTTAAATATAAAAATTTTAATTAAATTTTTTATTTTTTAGCGACGGGGTCACCCGTCGTTAAATTTTAATTCTTTATTTAATTTTTTTTAATTTTTAGCGACGGGATTGACCCTGTCGCTAAATTTTAATTTTATTTATTTTTTAGTGATGGGGTTGACCCAGTCGCTAAATTTTTTTATTTTTTATTTTTAGCCACAAGGGTAGCCCCATCGCTAAATTTTAATTTTTATTTATTTTTTAGCGACGGGGTGGCCCCGTCGCTAAATTTTAATTTTTTATTTAATTTTAATTATTTATTTTATGATAAATTTTAATTATATTATTTATTTATTTTTTATTTTTTAGTGATAGGTTTTCATCGCTAATTCTGTTGTTAAATTAAAAAAATATCTAAAAATATTAGCGATAGAAATTATGTCGCTATTCGTTGCTAATTAGCGATGGAATAATTCTGTTATTAAATTCTGTCACTAAAAAGTATTTTTCTTGTAGTGTATTTTCCAAACAAACAAAGATTAATCAATATAACGTGTTTTAAACTAATGTGTTTCAAAGCTAGAAACAATCAAAGATTCATGTGTTTCAAAGTTAGAAATTGTCGACATTTTTCAGAAAACTATTGACAGTATCTTTTGATTAAAAGTCCAACCCGTTGACAGTTTATGTAAATTTGTTGACAGTTTAATTAAAAGCATGTTCTCTAGATTTATTTGTCGACAAATTATAGGGTTTGGTTTGAAATTGTGAACCAAACTATCGCTAGTATCAAGCAACCTGTCAACAATTTCTTTCGGGAAAATTTCTATCGGCTAGTTTTTCAATGCATTTAATGCAGCATAACCAACTCCAGCGGCTTGATTTTTGTCTTCTCTCGACATCAACTATAAATAGGTAGTTGAAAGATCATTCAATACTCAACTACCAAGTGTTCAAAACGTTATTGAGGTTTAAATTTACTATTCTCTCATATTAAATTGTAAAGTCTGTGCTTATCTTGTGTTTATCTTCATTCAAGCCTTGTTGTTTCATTGAGAGAACTTGTAATTAAGAGGTCAAACTCTTAGAACTCTCTCTTTTTACTATTGTATTCATTTTCCAAACTTGTAGAGCTTGAAAGCCTATTTATTTGATAAAAGGTTGTATTTTTCTAGTCTTTAGACTAGTAGACTTATTTAGTTTAAGTAGGTGTTTTAGTGGATTGAGTTTTAAAATCCTTAATGAAGAGCTAATGTAACACCCCGCCATCCAGGGTATTAATATATGCTAGGATGTTTTTTTTTTTACATCAAACATAAACTGGCAATAAATTCTCAACATAACTTTTATTTAATAACACTCCCAAATATAGTAAATGAATGATACAATTTAAACATAAGCAAAAGCAAGATCAGAACCTGCATGAAACCTCGCAAACCTAACCTGGGTTCATCAACATCATTTACCCAACACATTTATTTAAAATCTAAATAATACAGTCTAATGAAATATATGGTCTAGCCCTATATGAGACCCACAAAATTTTCGTCGGGATCAGGTCTCGATCATTTCCTTGCCCTTCCAGCCGCTTGTCTCACCTGTAATGTGGAATATTCCAGGGACATAGTCCAATATTAAAAGATGAAATCTTCTAAGTGAAGGTTAGACAAGTATGAATGAATGAATGATGCATGGACATTTATAAGCAGATACCCTTAGTGTAACTTCCCTTACCTATCAGTCCAGCACAGAACCCTAGGCAAAATCCCGAACATCTGCAGGATAACCCTAACATTGTTCCATCAATTGCCCTCGAAGAATTACGACTATACTCTTAGGGCGACATCCCAATCCCATGCACGAGTTTCAATATGACGATAATATCATGCCATGTGAGTATCACAACTTTTCATTCAACACTATATGAATAAATATGACGAAATTGATCATAACATATGTAAATATCGTGCATAGAAAGGTAATCATATCGAATATGAGTTATAGGGATAAAATCACTCATCTTTCACAAAAATTGAGATACCTTGAGAAGCATGCAAACTGCCTCGATTTATGTGCTAACTTTGAAATTCTCACCAAATGTTTCACCTCAAGTTCAAAAGCACCCTAGGCAAGATATTTATTTAAATAATAATAAAACCTATTTTTCTTTAATTTTCTTGCCTTTTTCTCTATTTTTCTTTAATTATTTCTCTCTAATAAACCAAAATAAATACCTACGTAACTTATTTTGCAAATATTTTTTCATGAAAAATCATAAAATAATTTTCCAAGATTTTTAAAAAAAATTACAAAAATTTCCAAGCCCACACGCGCCGGCACGTGGTAGGGCGTGTGAGACTGGCGTGTGGGGCCCACACGTCGGTCGTCTTCTCCAACCACAGCTTGCCAGAAAAATGGGATTTTTGCACCACCAGGAATACTATGCCAAGTCGATCCTAATGGCATAGGTTTCAGCCCGAAAGAACCACCGAAAAGCCCTCAACGGACTGGCCAAACTCTTAGCCAGACGGTCCGCCTCCCACCTCTGACGAGCTTTGAAATCCCTTCATTTCTCAACCAAAATGTTTCAAAATGCACAGAAATAATTCTTACCTTATGGACAACAAAAGTCCCTTATTTTGGTTGGCCAATTCGTTCAAAAATGCCTTCGATTTGAGCCTCCCATTTTTGAATTTTTTTGCCATCAAAGAGCTATATTTATAGGCAATGTTGAAGCTCCAATTGGCCTTGGTCGCCTTGCCCATTGCCTTAAGCGTTCTCACCACCCCTAGATCGACCTAGAAGCATCAAAGGTCGACTACAAAAGCTAGTTGCAAGGTGCGATTTTTCGGCCTAGCTTTCTTGGCCGATTTTTTCGAAAATTCGGCCACTCCGGTGGCCCTTGTCGGCTTATCATCACTCCTTGGCCCTCCCTGACCATTTCCCATGAAACCCTAGAAGCTTTTGGCGACTCCTCGTGGCTTGGTCGGATTCCATGGCCAAGGTTTTTATTGTTTTGCACTTTGGCCCAAACTGTTTTGGTTTTCTCAATTTGTCCCTCTTTCTCACAACCCCTGGACTTTTCTTAATTGCTATCGAGTCCCTCAAGTTCAAATCTTTCAATTTTCTTTTTGAAACTTTTGGAAAAAATGACATTTTAACCCCCTCGGGCAACTTTGGAAAATTACACTTAGGCCCATTTCTTCGTTTTGACCCTAACCTTATTCGTTTCTTCCTGAAACTACTGAAGGGTTGTTCTTTATGAAAAATCAAAGCCTTCTCAAGGTTCTGTTGATTTCCCAGAAGTCTCCTTTAAATATTCGATTCTTGCAGCCTAAATGACAGTTGCATTTTTTCTGTACCGAAAATCGTTCCCAATTCAATTTCTTTTGATTTTAAAAATCTTGCCTCGATATGCTCGTTAAAGCTGTTCCTTTTTTCTTAGATATTTAGGCTTCAGGGTTCTTCCTTCGGCTGATTTGATAATTTTTTTGAGCTTTTCAGATACCTATTTTCTCCAAATTTTCATTTTTCCTTTAAAGTAACACCCCAAAGTTCTTGGGTATTACAGGTAAGGTAGCGGACTAGAGTTGGATAAGCCAAATCACTATAAATCTTTGTGTTTTTGTGTTATTTAATTTACTTTTTAGCACCTATCCATTCCTCACATATTTTGCATATCAATCTTTCATTGAAAAATATTTTACATTGTTTAAAGTTTTTTTATAATCAATTCATCCCCCTCTTGGTTGGTGTGTGCCTTATCACTTCATTTCTATCATAGAGTGCAATTGAACCTTTTCCTTCAGCTTGTACAACCTCTCTATTTTCCATTATGACTTTGGTTTTGATTGATCTATCCAAGAACTTAAAAAAGCTCGCATCTTTGGCCATATGGTTGCTGCAACCATTGTGAACATTCCAAATGTATTTTTCTGGTGACGCATAAACTTGAGATGCAAAATATAGATATTCTTCAGCTTGTGATTGTTCATCAATGAAATTGGCTTAGTGAATAGGTTGCTGTTGGGTCTGATTTTACTTTGCTTTGCAAAATCTTTCTATATGACTTTGCTTCTTACAAATATTGCATTGAACCTTTTTCCAGCATCTATCTTCAACATGATTTGTCTTTTCACAAGGCACAAATTTTATTTTCCCATAACCATCTCTGTTTTCGTTTTGCCCTTCCTTTATTCTTAATAGAGCTTTTCCCTTATACTTTGCTTGGAGGGCTTGGAAGGCTTATTCGCTAACATCTTTAGACCTCATTGAGATTCTTTGCTCTTGTGCCTGCAGCTTAGAGATAAGTTCTGCAATAGTAAGAGTTGTCAAGTCACATGATTCTTCTATAGCTGAAATATTAAATTCAAACTTATCAGGGAGGCTTATCATGACCTTTTCCACCACCTTTTGATTTGAAATAGACTCACCATAGAGTCTAATCTGATTAACTATTTCCATATGTTTAGCAGCATAATCTTTAACACCTTCAGATTCCTTCATCTTCAAGAGTTCAAACTCTCTCTTAAGAGTCAAAAACCTAAATGCCTTAATTCTATCACTTCCCTCAAATTCTTTTTTCAATTTGTCCCAGGCCTCATTTTCTGTTTCACAGGCCATTATCCTTGCAAAAATAACTTCTAATAATGTAGAATGAAGGCATGTAAGTGCCTTGGGACTTTTGGTAGCCTGCTCCTCATGCTTCTTGATTTCATTCAAGGTAGCATTTTCTCTCAAAAATAGAACACGTACTGCTCCTTGCTCTACTACATCCCATAGGTTAAGAGCTTTCAAGTAGGCCTTCATTTTAATAGCCCACATTTAATAATTCTCACCATAAAAAAACTGGAGAACTAGCTGCATAGAGGCTTCTTGATGCCATAACAAACAACTTTCAAATTTTTGATTTAGTGAAAGGATAGCTAACTTGTTTTCTCTTAAACACACAATGTTTAATTCTCACGAACAAAGAAAAAAAAAAAGAGATTATACTCACAACCCTTAAGAAAATAATTCTGGTACCATGTTAAAATCTTATCTCACACACAACAAACACTACTTTCAAAAAAAAAAAAAAAATTAAAAGATATTGAGAGAACAAAATTCAATACACTTTTCTCTAAATTTTTCATTAACAAAGGCTGCTAATTGACAAGATTTACCTAACACAACAACTAAAATATTTCTTTATTTAGACAATATTCCTAGATTTAAGGATATTTAGACAACATTCCTAAATTTAAGGACATACACAGTTTACCATAATTTTTGGAATTAGATTGCAAAAAAATCATACTAGAAAAATTTCACACATTCTAACAATATTTTTTGTCATGTTAATATAAATAAATAATATATTAATTCACAACTGTAGTATCATTCATATGTCATGTCAATGATTCCTCATTTTTAACTTTAGTTCATAATCATGACTTGATCAATTTTCGTTATTTGGGGAGTGCAATTTTGTTCATCCCCTTTAACGGGGTGAACATAACCCCCTTTAACGGGGTGATCATTGTCTCCTTTGTTAGTTTTAACCCTCGTCTCGTTAAAAAGAGTGAACAAAATCGCACTCTTATTTGGGATGCATTAATTCTCAGAAAATCCCCTTATAGTCTTTAAGGCATCGTAATCTATTGCCTTTTTGTTGTCAAACTAAGTTAAATTAAGTTTGTTGAAAGTGTATAAAATGAAGATTTTCATATATATATATATATATATATAGCCTATGCATTTCTACAAGTAATGTTTAATTGTCTTCTTGTTAATTAGTGTTACTCATCAATAATAATATAGATATAGAGGTTCCTGTTGTTAGTTCACACTTAGGACCACACAAGAGGTATACAAATAATAATGCACATGTGATCTACGTACGTACCTGGATTTCCCATCGCATACATAAACCAGCCAATGCCCAATGATGCGTGAAGATTATGCACATCCAGTAGTGGAATTAATAGAATTGAGGATAGAGGTGCATTTGTTGGTGTAATATAATAGACCGGCAGCTTGATATGGACGCACGCACAAGCTTGGGAGCAAATAAATGGGAGTGGAAGCTTAGCTACCCCAACCCCAAGGCCTGTCGTTGTTTCTAATAGTATATATATATATATATATATAGTACATCATCGTCGTCCTCATCTCATCATCATCATCGGCGCTTCCGTAGATGCTTCGGACACGTCTTATCGTATTTATTGTAAAACATTTTGAGTCATTGTTTACAGTAACTAATTAATTAAAGAAAGAGCTGGGTGTGACCGATGATGTAATTAATTAAGGCGCGCGAGAAAGCGAGGTGTGTGATGAAGAAGAAGCCGTGAAAGATCAGCACCGGTATCTTGAAAGATTGATCCACCAAACTGCTCAGACAGTCACTTGCACATATATTGTGTGTATGTGTGTGTATATATATATATATATATATGTAGAGAGAGAGGGAGGGGGGGGGGGGGGGAGAGATTTTATCAGGAAAAATAAATAAAAAAAATAAAAACCCAGAAAGTTGACTCGCCCATCTACTCACTTGTCCCAGAGACCGAATGTCATACAATAATACATCAATCACAAACTGTCGTCAATTCAAATATATATATATATATATGGCTCTCTTCTGGTGAGTGATACGACCAAACGGGCATGCCCCGTACGTGCCGCAAAGGCAAAGGGAAAGGAAAAAGGGAGCATTAGAATTTAGATGTAACATGTTAATTACATGGGTTATAATTTGCTTGGCTGGGGCTGGCCATGAACCTGTTAAGGCTTTCGCCTTTTTAGCAACCCTTGTGTTATGCCCCAATTGGAACTCATATTTTGCGTAATAAGGCAGCAGCCCGCAGCCATGTGATGTGAGCTTTCAGTAGCGGCGCTTTCTATAGAAAACATTTTGGGACCACGTCCAAGTGCCACTTGCCATTTATTGCCACATTTTCCAGCCCCTAGGCCTAGCTACCTTCTCCTTAGGATTCATTTTAAAATTTAAAAATCATTATTTGGAGGTACTTGAAATGCTACCATGCATGGCAAATTTGATGTTAATAGAATTTAAATTAAATATAAATCAGTATTTTAAATAATCTCTCCTTCAAACCTCAATCTTATATATATTTTATATTTATCTATTTTTTTTATTATATATATATATCTGTTTATGCTGGACATATACAGCAACTCTTTTGAATTTCCTTGTGTTACTGTAAGTCAGTGAATTCCAGTTGAATTTGAGATTGAATGAATTATCGAACAATTGTTGAAACCTTTTTTTATTGTGTATCCACCAGTACTGACAACAAATCTAATCTCTATCCGTGCAGCTTAACGTGATAGAAGAAGAAGAAGAAGAAGAAGAAGAAGAAATTAATTGCAAGAGAAAAATAAATGGCCTACAGATCAGAATCCTTCTCGTGATAGCTTACTGATACATAACACCCAAAAAGATTTATACGGTCCAACAGAGTGTGAATCCATCCAATCCGGCCCCCGGGGGGGGGAGGAGAGAGAAGAGACAGAGAGAGGACACTACTACTGTAACAGCTAATTGCACGTAGGGTCACATCTAGTTCTAGCCTAATTGTACGGAGCAACAACAACACCAACAAAAAAAGCAGTAGCAGCAGCAGCTCAAATCAATTTGGAGCGGCCGCTGGTTTTGAATTCTGAATCTGAGGTGGGTTTTGCAGCAGCTGCTGCTGGGCGCCTCTCCTTTCCCTTGTTAATAAATAAATAATTAAGCAGGCTCCTCAACAAGATGCATGATGATGCGAGGATAATATTTTTCTCTGGATTGCAGCAGCAGCAGCAGCAGTAAAGTAGTTTACCTATGGCAAACGCATTTGTAGTGGTATGCACTATTAATGGGATCGTTTCCCTCTACGGGGACTTGCTCTGCTCTGCACTTGTACTTGCACCCTCGGCATTCATTGTATGTGCAGGTTGGCGCTGTCGATCCTATCATCATCCTTCTTCTTGATTTCCCCCACAATTCCATTTCCTCCCCACCACTATCCTAATAAGAATAATAATAATAGTAATAGTAACAGTAATAATTTACAACAACAACAAACAAATAAAATTAAAGCAAGCTTAATTAGTTAGCCTTTTTTTTTTTTTGGTAGAATTTGAGCAGCAATGCGCTGGCAAACATAAAAAAAATGGCTGCTTCTTTCTGACCTGCTGCTGTTGCTGCGGCCGAAGCTCTCTATCTGTGCTAGTCGTCGAAGTCGAATATTGAACATGGGGAACAACTGCAAGCTGAGTTCTGGATCTTGCTCCTGCAATTATATATCCAAATTGTTACCTACCTATACAAAATGTATGCCTGCCTGCCTAGCTAATTGCCTATACCAAGAGCAAGAATCTAGGGGAAACAAATTAAGCATTTTATATATCAAAGGTACTACAGTCTGGATGGAATCTAACAAAACACATTCAGACCCAGCTGCTACACGACTATGAATAACGCTCCAAATGAATGGCTGCTCCTTTTGCCTTAATTCTCAGCAACAGCCGCCATAGCTAGATAAAACCTAGTGAATCTATGGGCATACACTAGCTTAGCTTCTCCATTGAATCGCTGCCAAACTAAGAGAATGATATTGAAATGCATAATTATTAATAATACATACACTAGATATATATATATATATACATATAGTAGAGCTTAATATGTGCTGAAGATGGTTAGAGTAAGGCAGACCCAGAAGAGGGAAACAGCAAGTTAAAAAGAGTCTGGTAGAGTGGTAAAATTGAGGAACAAGCAGCGGCAGCACGTGAAATAATAAGTAGAGGTGGGGAGGAGCATAAATCTGACCTTGAATAGCATGCGCAGCATAGATTACGGCAAAGAAGAGCAAGAGTAAGTAGGATTGCCTAGTTTTTGTGGCCATTATTATTCTTGCCTTTGGTGGTAGGATAAGTTTGAAAGAATGAGATAGATGATGATGATGATGATGATGAATTTTGCCAGTGAGAGAGAGAGAGAGATTAGGAGGCCAAGGGAGGAAGGAAGGAAGGAAGGAAGAAAAGGGGGATTGTGGTCAAATAATGACCATAACATAAGGAGATAGAAGTGGCAGGAAAACATGCAGTGGGAAGGAACAACCCACCAAAGACTAAAGAGGTCCCCAACTGACTGACACATCATCATCATCATCATATTTGGTCCAACACATCTGATCATCTCATGGGGGATTAGCCTCCAATTTACCCAAATACCCCTCCACGCCCACCTCCTCCTCTCCACCGCCCTTGTTGCCCCCTGCTTTCTATCAAATTCAAGGGTTGGGTTAGATTAGGAATTCAAATTGGAGAATCATTTTTTTGTTTCGTTTTCAGGGTAGAGATATATATCTCCACCCACCCTCACCCACCAACAAACGAACAGAGAGCATTTAGTGAAGAGCATTAAGAGGAAATGCCCAGGCCCCAGAACCAGCACGCATTCTGTCAAGATTACTAGTAGAAGAATGTGGAAACCCTTCCAATTCCCCCATTTATTTGAATTTGATAGATAGACACAATTCATCTTGAATAATGCGCTGTTTTATTAACAGTTCCAACCTCACCACAGGGCCACACCCACCATTTTCGGGAGGCTTGGATTGGGAATGGATGTTCCAGAAATTTTGCTGGCCGGCCCCTTCCCTTTCCTTTTCTTTTCTCATCTTTAACAATCTTTTTTTTTTTCTTTTTTTTGGTTAATTTCCCAGAAATGCTTCTGTCCACTATAAGAAATATGCACATCCAACAGGGATAATGTTTATGAATCTTCCTATTGAGGTAGTGGCATTGCATTCCTGCAATTTCGGAAAGGTACGCTCCATTTAACGAGACATATAGATCTGGGGTATCCCTATTATTATCTAGTACTGTTTTGGACCACCAAAACTTTATCACAGAGAACATTAAGAGCTTATTTGGTTGTCTCTTTTTTGTCTTTTCATTACCCTTAACTTTTTTTTTTTTTATCAGAAAATGTTAATTGTATTGGGGGGGTGTTGTTTTGTGGCCCATTCCTGAAAGGAGTCAGTTTACTGAACCCATATTTCTAAGTTTGTTTTGGTTTTGAAATTAGAAAACGATTTCTTAAAACCATAATCAAAGATTCCCTTCATCTTTCTTTTCTGCTGTTGTGTTTACTGAGCTTTTCTCCTCTTTTCTAGCTAATCACGACGGATGGGCTTGGGCCAGGGCGAGTTTCAGCCTTACAAGCGTCTTACCTACCTGATTGGGCTTTCCTCTTGGGCCCAAATTCAGGTTCAATCTTGTCTGTTGCTCCGAGTATTCAAGCCGTTTTTGGCTAAATATACCATACCCACAGAGCTAAAAAAATCTCATCTTCAATATTATCATACTATTTGAGTCTATAAATGGATAATGGGTGTCTCTCTCTGTGTTTGTGAGCTTAACAATGAACATCATCGATATCAAACAACAATTTATGATTAAAACAAAGTAAAAAATCAAATACCCTTATTGAAAAAAAATAAAAAATTGAGTCTAAATTTACAAATAAAATTAAAAGTTGAGATCTTTTTGGTTGATAATTTACCATAAAAGATAGGTATTCAGGATTCAAAATTTTATTCATTGTGTAATAATAATAATAGTAATAATAATAATAATAATGGGAAATAGGAAGAGGCAGCTAATTGCGGGAGAAGAGGGAATCATAATATGGAGAACCGTTGGAATGGGAAATTCGCGGGAATGCCCAAAGCTTGAAGAAATGGAATGGAAGAAAAGAAGAGCGATCCCATCCAATATACCTACCTTCCATTACCGCTATTCCAAACCAACAATCTCTCTCTCTCTCTCTCTCTCTCTGTTAGCCAATCCCATTCCCAATCCCAATCCCAAGCAAAGCAGAAAGCAGGGCATTCTTCCTTTCTCTCTTCCACCCATCGTGTCCGTGTTCGTGTTCGTTTTTGTCTTCAATAGTAAAACCTCCATATCTTTCTCCCTAGCTACTAGTACCAGTACCACAACATTGGCATTGGCCTTAAGGTGAGGGAATTCACCTTTGCAGCCAACATTGGCATTGGCATTGGCAATGGCCTCCTCGGCGGGACAGATCGCATCCACCCTCTCATATTCCTCCACCCACACCACCAGGGTACTCCTCAAGACCATTTTGACCCCCGCCGGTGAAGATGGGTCGGGCTGGCTTGGCCGCCGGGTGCTCGTTGGTGGCTGGGTTAAGTCCTTCAAAGAGGTCTTCGCCGATGCGGATGCCCCGAAGGATGCAGTCCACCCTCCGCCGTCTCCTCATGATGATGTTAGCTCACCTAGCTGCCTGGAAATTCTGCAATGCTTTCGAACAATCGTCAAGGTCTTGGGTGGCGGTGTATCCCACCCAGGTCCCCCCAAGTTGGATTCTGTCAATCAAGACCCGCCTCCGACACCTCCGCCACAGCCCTCATCTTTAATCTTGCAACTCAATGATGGTTCTTGTCTTGCAAGTCTTCAGGTACCTCCTACCTTCTCCTCTCTTCTGTGTTGCAACCCAAAAATATATAAAGATTCTGTTTCATTATATATATATATATATCCATACACACACACACATTAAAGCGACTTCTGTTATCGATCGGTTCTTAGGTTTTGGTGGACTCATCTACTGCGTCTTCTTCAAAAATCTTGCCTACTGGAACTTGCATATTAGTTCAAGGAACGTTGCAGAAGCTTGCATCAGGACAGAGAAGAGATGCTGTTGAGCTCAAAGCAGATGGAATTCTTCATGTTGGAACGGTAGACCAAGATTACAACTCCATCAATAAGCGAATAAAGGATATTCCCCACCTTCGTCCAAGAACTAATACGGTAATTAATTTCATCATACCATCTGAACCGTCCTTTTAATATTGATATACCTACAACTGCTTGCCGATAGTTCCAGCCTCTTATGTAAGTAATTCGAAAATAATTAAGCCACTTAATTCTTCGATATGTTGGGAAAAATTGGGAGCTTTTAGACAGTTGTATAGTGCTGTTTTGCATATTGCAGATGGGATCTGTTGCACGAATCCGCGATGCTCTGAATCAAGCAACTCATAGCTTCTTCATGGACAAGGAATTCCTGTATGTTCAAGTGCCCGTGATCACAAGCATAGATTCCGAAGGATTTACTGAGAAATTCCATGTTACCACTCTTCTTGGCAGCAAAAGAGCAAAGGAGGATGCGGCATTAACCAAAGATGATTCTAACCCTATTGGCCAGGGGACTGTCAAGGCTTCTTTTAACAAAGTAGGTAAAAAGCTGGAAGAACACAAAGGAATGGATAAAAGTGTAAAAATGGACCCAGAAGAAATACCCAAGCCAGCAACCTCCTCGGACTTATCTGGAGATTTCTTTTCTTGCCAAACTTATCTCACGGTTTCTGGCCGCCTCCATCTTGAGATCTATGCATGTTCTCTTGGAAATGTTTATTCATTTGGGCCAAGGTTTCGAGCACAAACATCAGAATCAAAACAACATGCACCCGAGATGTGGATGGTTGAGGTGGAAATGGGTTTCTCACAGTTAGAGGTATTTTCTTATTTGTTATTAATTATGACTTATGAAGATAATTTCTATTTTACCGCTTTTTTTTTTTTTTTTTTTTCTTTCTTTCCAACGAATTGACATCACTTCCAATAGGAAACTTGAAAAATTTGTCTCGCTGTGTTTCTTTTTGACTTCATGAAAGCATTTTGATCTTGAATCTGGCTGGAGGCATCTCGCCTAGCTCCCTGGTTACCTTTGTGTACTTGAATCTTTTGGATTTGCTCAGCTGCTCTACCACTTTTGAGTACTTTGCTACTACATTTTACATGTGAAGCCAGCTTCCTTCCTGGCAGTTTATCCTTTTTATCATTACTGTTTCATGGATGTTCCAGGATGCCATGATCTGTGCGTGTGACCTTTTGAATTCTGTTAGCAAATGGGCTCTTGAAAATTGTTCTGACGATCTGAAATTTCTCGCGACTCGTACTAAAACAATTATGGATCGCCTTCAGTCAATGACATCAAGCCCATTTCAAAGGATCTCCTATGAAGAAGCAGTGGCTGCTTTAAAGCAGGTGGTCATGTGCCAAGGATAATTCCATCTGTCTTGTGACATAATATTGTCTCACACCTAGTCAGTTTTTTGTTCAACAGGTAAAAGACAAGAAATTCAAAGCTAATATTGAGTTTGGCATGCCCCTAACTACAGAACAGGAAAGGTACGAAAAAGCTTGCAGTACTCATGTTATTTTCTCTAGAGAGAAAAGTGTTCACACTTAACCCTGTTTTGGATTTCAGTTATCTGGCTGATGAAATCTACAAAAAGCCTGTTGTTATACACACGTATTGTAAAGATGCAAAGCCATTCTATGTGCGCCTGAATGATGATGAACAAACTGTCGCAGCATTTGACATAGTCATACCAAAGGTACGGGAGAAACACTTCAATAGGTTAAGCACCAAGTAGGCATATATTCTTTTCATTCATCATCTTATAAACCTTTTCACTTTAAATCTAGACTGCAATATTGCTAGTCAGTAAATTTGAAGAGAAATTGGCTGCAGGCTGGAACACTGATCAGAGGTAGCCAAAATGAGGAACGCTTCGATGTGCTAAATAAGAGGTAAGACCATATGTTTTAACAAGGGCATACAGATACACCTTTGGTTAATACTTTCCCTTCAGAGTCATTGCCAGAACCAAGTTTCTGTTTTTGTTTCTCTCTGTCCTCAGTTATGCGATTTAAGCTGCACCATCTTGCGTGGATTTGGTTACATCTTAAAAAAAAAGAGAGAATTGTCTAATTAAGAGACTGTTTTACTGATTTGTGGTCTTCACGATTGCAGGATTAAGGAATTAGGCCTGCCAGATAAGCAGTACGACTGGTACTTAGATCTACAAAGGAACGGAACAGTCAGTCACTCTGGGTTTTGTCTTATGTTTGATCTTCTGGTTGCCTGTGTCACTGGCTTCAATGATGTCAAGGATGTTGTTGAACTGAAGATACCCGAGATATCTTGTCCATATTCTCGGACGGGATATCCTCACTGGATTGGTCTTACTTAATATAGATGTATGGTATATCTTCTAGAAGAATATATGACTCTGATTGTATCCTAAATTGTATAGATTTCCAAATCTAGATTTGGAAACTGCCTATTGTGATAGGCTGACTTGTATATAATTTCAGAAAACCCTTCAAGGGAAATAAGATTGAATTTTTCAGTCATTCTTGACAGATGTCATCCCTTTCCCCCTAAGCAACCACAGAGCCTACTAATAATTAGGAGTTTGAGGGAAAAGAGCATCATTTTGAGTGATCTAATGAGGTATGCAAATTAGATACATGGCAGGCTAATGCTTCTTGAAGAGGCAACTTTTCAAGATAAATGTATATCTGATTAACATGTAAATACGAAGAATAATACCAAAGGCAGAAACTTCATACTGAAATCAAATTATTCAGAAGCTCTGTGTTTCTTTTGATATGTAAAATTCATCTGTCCTGGAAGACTAGATATGCATGTGAGACTAAGGTTTAGAAACAACAGAAACATATGAGGTCATTGAAGTATTTGTCAAGTCTTCTCCCGAATCAAGAGGGAAGTAAAATGGATATAGTTCATATCGGACATAACAGCTGCTGTATAGAACCCGGCAGCCCTTTCTGTTGTCACAGAAGCTCGGGAAGTTGCCAATGGCTATGGCCAGGCACTGAGAGCAGGGTAGCTGCGGCAGATCCCTTGTGCACTGAACTAGAGCATAAAGTGTTAGAAAAGGTGACAATTTAGTTTTCCCCCTCCCATTCCCCTTGTTCCCAGGCACAGCAGCCTGTGAAGTAATCTGATCCATGAGGGCACCGAGTTGTTTGTTGAAAGTCTCTGGATCAGTAACATTCTCAACGTTGTAATAGAAAATGCCAATAGATACATCAACTTTGCCAAAGAAGTTCTTTATGTCATACCTCAGGAAGCAAAAGTCATACCAAATCCTGGCATCGGCTTGGTCAGTGCAGCGGTTGGTGATCTCCTTTGCTGCATCTTGGATGCAACTGGAGCAGTCTTTGCCGCTCACATCTGCTCTGCATTGTGCCAGGCCATACACTTGGTCTTTGGCTTTGCCGTAAGAGGTGGCAGTATAACCATTTAGGATGGTTCCCTGAACTAAGAGAGGCAGCAAGCCATCAATGTTTTCTGATATTTGGCTGCTACTTCTGTTGATATTGTTGTTACAAAAGTCGCCCAAGGGATCTGCAGATTCGGCAGGAATACTGCAGAGGAAGATGAAGAAGAGAAGAAGATGAAATAATAATGAAGCCATGCTTTTCTTCTGCCTCTCTCAACTCATCTGGAGGGGGTCACTTCCAATCCATGAGTCTTCTTATTCGTTATCTTTGGAGTGGTGGTGGGAAACCAAGTGGGGAAGCAAAAGCAGACATTATTGACTCTATGGTGCAAAAATTATTGTCATTAGTGGAGAAAAATGTCATGGTTTCTGGAACACTATCAGCTTTGTTTTTTTAACTCAAGCCACATTATGAAGTGAGGGTGAAATTCCTTCAAAAAGTATACATTAGCAGTAGCTGGCTTGCATATTTTTAAGTTATATCATTATCTCACTTTCATTCGCAACCATTATTCATCTTGGCAGAAAGCGGGAAAGATAAATGCAAACTATTTGTTTTTTTGTTTTTTTTTTTTATATATCTTGAAGAAACAAAATTCACCCAACCTTTTATCTTTGTAAGAAGAAAATAAACCAAAAAAAATTAAAATGTGCTATTAAAAATAAAATAATGTATGCTAGCGAGACTGAAAGAGAACCAAGTCAACCTTCCGTTTTAGGTAGCGCACTCCATGCTGCTTAGAGGACAGTTGACTTGAGGGTGCTACTGCTACTAGTCCTGACCTGAGATTCGCTCTTATCCCTTCAATCTTCATGGAGTTTCTCTTTTATATATACGAGAGATATAGATACCATACGGGAATACCCATCACCCATCAAATTGTGTCACTAATTAAACCACTTTGATGAATTTATGTACTGTTCGTCGGTCATATAGCATAGTTTGTGCAACATTATCATGAATTAATTGCAAGGAAGACGCACACCTGCAACTGCAATAACAAAAATCATGCTTTTAAAGAAAGCTAGTAAGTCGCCTGATAGGTCGAGTAAATAGGAAACCCCTAAATCAATTTTGAGCGGATCATTGTCTCATGAATGTTTAAAGGATACCAAGTTCTTCCTTATTTTGTCTGCTGGGGTGGTTATGGCCCAACAGTTGCGTTGCAGCCCCACTTTCACTCTCTTCTCCATGTTTGTATATACACATACTTACATGTATATCAGCAGAATAGATTTGAGAGAGAGATTTGAGAGAGAATAGTTTTGAGACTACTTTTTCTGCTTTGTAACCTCCACCTTCATAGTGGAAATTCTTCCTTTTCTACCCGCGGTTTTTTACTTCGATTTCGGAGTTTTTCCCATAAAATCTTTATGTCAATTGTGTGCTATTTGTATGTTTCGTGGCTTGACGTGCCTGGGTTTGTATCAAGAACAATCTAAGAGATAACTTTCTCCTATCAATTGAATCATGATTATTGCTTTACCCAAGTGGTCCCCGCCTTGCAGTCCTGTAGAATCATAAGCCAGGAAAAAATGATGCAACTCCCTAATTACTACAATTTTTTTTCCCAAACAAACAAATTGTGCATGATTACAAAGATGTACCCTTACCAGAACATCCAAACAACATTTTCTGCGAGGATACCATTTTTCTTCTTGTTATGACCTAGGTATGCTGAATAGAGGAGCAAGTCGAACCCAATAACTCTCAAAACTAGCAGAAAAAATGAACATCCAATAGACACTATGAAAACTAGGCCAATGTTTCTTGGCCTTCGATTAAGGTCTTATTAACATAATGAATAAATAGTACATAAAATAATCTAATAAAATGAAAAACCAACATAAACAAATAGGACCGAACTGTCATGGTTTAGAACAAAACTAACGTATAGACTAATAATGTAATGGATGCTATGCCCCCGACAGCGGAGGATCAAAACTGAGATTATGAAGGTTTCCTGAGGGCAGATGCTGCACCCATGACAACGGCTAACACAATCCCAAGTCCAGCTCCAAGAGAAGCACCCAAGGCTGCCGCAGTTGAAGAGTTTGCCTTGGTCTGAGAATCTCGAGCTTCAACCAGCGCACGCTCGCGTGCAAATTCCACTAGTAGTCTCTCTCTTGCAAGTTCCTTCAAAAAAGGCATGGAGAAAATCAAGTAGAGGGAAATTATTTACAAACATCAGAACAAGAAAACAGGAAGAGAAGTCCAAAACTACTCCTGATATTTTTATCAAAAAGAACTTGCAAATCAAGACAAGAAAGGAACAGTGTCAAGGGTGGTCCCACATCAGTTCTTTTTTTTTTTTTCAAAAAACAGTCTTGGCCATGTAATGGAGAGTGAGCAGCATCACCTATCAGCTTAAACTTTTTGAGTTGGATGGCAAATGCTCAGCTCATGACAAGTGGTATTTATAATGGCTTGACTGTTGATCCGATTTGATGCCACTAGTTCCAAGAGATAGTTAGCCAAGTGGTTAGCCTCACCACATGGGCAAGAATGGATTCAGCTGGGAGAGTGTTTCATGAATTCCCATCGATTGAAAAAAAGGAAAAGATAGGGTTATACAAAGGCAGGTAGGCAGCGGCAGAGCACCTAATAGCTTAACCCTTTAGGGTGGATGGCAAGTCGTTCCCAAATCATGACAATAATATTTGGACAGTACAAAAAGAAACCCAAATTAGTCCCTCTACCAAGTAATCATGCAATGTTGCCCCAAGTTTTCCAACAATACTTCAATTTTCTTTCACTTTTTTTTCTCATGTTTGGAAGTGCCTTTTTTTTTGTTACCAGTGTACCTAATTATCAATGGGAATTAAAATAAATATATCATATACCTGCATGGCAGCCTCCTCATGGCTCCGAAGCACATGATGGACTAGCTGACGGAGAGCAGTGACACCCTCCACGGGGAGAATGACAGCTTTCTTCTGGAAAGGCCTCCGGACAATATTTATAGGATAAAGAACAAGCCTTTGAGGACCCCAACCATCAGAATTTGCATCTCGGGCATCCCCAGACAGAGAAGTACCTGCAGCACTGGGCATAACATACGGACAGGAATTAATGACTTCAGTTGTGCTTGGAGATGCTTGATATGCCTGCAGAACAGTATCTATGGCTGCCTTCTGCTGGTGGGCGCTGACTGAGAATTTGTTTGTTATGGCAAGAACCCAAGGGATTCCAAGGGCCTTAGCTTCATCCAGCAGAAGTGAGAGGGCTGGCTGCTTCCGTGATGCATTTGGGTCACTGTACCGAGGTATTCTGTGGGACAGGTTATGCACAAGAATAATCAGGTCTGTTTTGTTAGTAAGATCACGGATTCCCCGCCAAAGCTCATCCTTGAAATGCAAGGCTTCCTTATGCAGGTCCTGCAAAGCAAAAACATATGAAACTAAAATGCAATGTCATCAAGAAATTGACCATAAGTAACTCTTTTGTCCATCTAAACAAGAGCAGAGCAGTAAAAGCAATGGCTATGCCAGAAGATTTATAAATTTAAAATTTGATCAACATTGGATACAAACAACATAGCAATCCTTAGTCCTACTCGGTGGAGTTGGCCAATGCTGGATGCAAAATAGTACAAAATGAACAATACTTTCTGGTTCCATAATTCACCAACCGCAGGTGAAAATACAGTAGAAGTTTGACAGGTACCCAGTAAGCCAAACTTGTACTGTACGAAACCCAGATTTAAAAATTTTTCAACTTCCAAAAATCAGATCAGAGATCAGAGAAGAAACATTAAACATCTCTTTAATCTACTTCTATCAATTTGGTCAAAAATTAAGTTGGACTGCTGGTAGTTGTGCGTGTAATAGTGAGTGTCAGACCTGAGAGAAGAAGCAACGGTTCTGTCAGATCTGAGAAAGAGACAAGTGATGTCAAACCAGGGTGCTGCTGGAACTGATGAGAGTTGAGTCATATAACTCAAACAAAGGCAAACATGAATGAATAGAGACAAGTCAAGCACCACTGGAGCTAGACTGGAGACAGAAACACTGGCCGGTGACTGGTGATGGCAGCGTGAGGACTAGCAGTGGTGGCAGCAAGGATGACAACAGCTGTTGCTTGAAATTAGGGTGAGGGTTTTTTTTTTTTTGGGAGGGGGGGGGGGGGGGTGGGTGGTGGTGGTTTGGGAATCAGGGTTTTTGATTAAAAACATAGGATTAGGCTCTAATATCATGTAGAAAGGTCTTAAGTCATTCTAACTATAGGCTCCTCAATATGATACTTGTATACTAGGTCAAAGAATACAAGAACGGAAATATACACATATTTAAATATATGTCCTTATGCTATACACTATATACTAGCAAAGATAACATGGCATGTCAAATGTATATTTTAACATGTCCAATGAGTATGATTAGATATAAAATATGGATGGAGAGTCCATTTTTCATATATGGTTCCTTCAAAGAAAACAGCAGAATAGATTGTTTCCTCAAAAGTTCTATGTTGTTCCTTGCCCACCAAATCACACATAAGAATATAATCAGCCAAACACAGCTCAGTCTCTAAGAAGGGAAATATCTTTCCTGACAAACTCATCAAGTTCATCATCACCCACTGAACCAAAGGTAGTCCAAGAAAAGCTCCACACATCCTAACCACTGAGAAATGGAGTAGTGCACAATCGCCTTGCAACCTCTCAACAGTGCTTCTCAAGGCTAGGCACTGTTAGCCAGGGTGAAGATGGGGATGAGGGGAAAGAATTGAAGCCCTGCACTAGACAACAGTTGGCTCTGTAAAAGTGGAGGAGCCTAGTCTAGTGTGGTGCAGTAATAGGCACTTCTAGGCCCCTTCCTGGCTACGCAATCACTCCATTGCTTTGGGTTTAGGTAGGACCCTCTGCCATCCATTGCAGTAGAGCCATTTTAAGAGCAGGGTGACTAAGAGCAATTCTTTGAATCCAAGGTTGAATGAAATTCGTTCTTTTTTAGATATAAGAATTTGTTTTTCTGTTGCTCTCCAGGCAGAGTATTTCATAAATTAGCTGGCCACTGATCTGTGTAGAGCAAGGGTGAATAAATGTATTTTTTAGCCTCTTTTACAGCTAAAACGCTCCATTCCTGCTTGTTATTATACTGGAATTTTCACCACAAATGGAACTTTGAGGGTAACCATCAGCCACCACCTCACCTGGCCATTGATCTCAATGTCCCACCACAGGAAGATTAGATAAATGTGGAAGCGGCCAATCTCCAAAATCCTAGGATGGACCTGATCTGCCTTGGCAGCAAGCAGAGTCTGCCCCCAAGCCCCAACAAATCCAAGCAAGAAAGAGCATTCCATAAATGGCTTTCAAAGAAAAAGAATCAAGACAAGAATAAATCCAGGATATACTCATCCACTTTACCTGATTGTATGAAACTGGTATGCATCCTCGCTCCCAAGACACTTTCATAGAATTCCAACAATTTCTCCCGCTCTTTAAAAGCCCACAGGAATATAGTTGATGTTCCTACTACTAACCCAAAACTTGCGTAGATTGCTTTGAAGAGGGTTCTCTAAGTAACCAAACTCATTTCACATGGAAGACAGTGTGCTTTGAGTGTTTGAAGTGGATGAACAATCAGTGTATGCAATAGAATTTCATGCCATCATGTCTTTCTGCCCCGCAGCATTCAAAAACCACTTTGAATTAAGTTTTAAAAAGTTTACAGCAATAAAAGCAAAGAAAAAAAATTCTAAGGCCCTTAAACTAGGTAGCGATGAGTTATAGAATCTCTTTGGCAAAAATGTTGACATCAGATTGTGGTGGACTTGAGTCTTAACACAGTGGCAAGCTGCTCCATCAATGAATTTCCATCGCTCATAAACAGCAATAGTGGATATACATAAGCTGTTTCATTAATGAGTTTCCATATATTACTCTATATATTAGAATTAAGATCATGTAAATATAAAAGCTGCACCCTACACCCAGAACTAAAATGTCACGCTCCAGCCCCAACATATTCTGGCATTCAGAAGCAATAAAGAAATTATCTCACTAACCTGTTAAATCTAGAATAACAATCAGGTTAGCAATATCAAACATAATGCAGTGGTGGGGTTAGTGCACAAAAGTTCCTCTCACTGCAGATTCTCTATAAAGGTTTAACACAGTCAGTCGCATATGATCCTCCCACCTTATGAACTGGACTTAAATTTGACTGTCAGATTAATGCAAGGGTAGAATGAAAAAATGGTGAAGAAATCTCACTTCCCCAGAAATGAAAAAAAAAAAGGTATTAGAAAGTGGTAATAAAGTAAGATGTTGTCATGAATAAAGCTGCCACGAAAAGAAAAAAGGAAAAAGTGATGTTGCCAATAAATCAGCTCCAGGAAACTCAACATGGACGGGAGACACATGTCCCTGGAACTATGTTTCTAGGACAAGAACAAAACTCAAGTGAACATTTTTGGGAAACATCCCAATTCCCAAAAGCTTATGAGAAACATTTTAAAGACTGAAAATTTTTAGAAAACATTTGGGATACCCATAAGAAACTTCTAACAGATGAAGGGTAACTTATAAAAAAAAAAAAAAACCTACAAAGGGTGTTGCCAATGGACAAGTCTCCCTTCTTCCTAATAGTCAAGGAGAGTGGTGTTTGTACACAACCTTCCCCTTTATTTTTTGCAAAGAGATTGTTTCCACAATTTGAACTCATGACTTTCTGGTCACAAAAGGAGCAAATTTATTGTTGCTACCAAAGCTCGCTCTCTAAGGATATATTAAAGTATAATAAATAAGTTTTAAAAAATTCACTACAGCTTCCATTTGGTATTTTAAAAGTCTATATAAGATTTCTATTAACTAATGTTGTAGAGCAAGTAAAGAGAACTTTTGTTGGCACAACAGCCTGATACTGTTTGGACTGATCCAAAAAGGCAGGAGGTTAGGTGGGAAAGAACACAGTATAAACAAGAGATTTTTGTCAAAACATTAAGGATTTTTTAAGTTAAAAGACAAAAATTGACCTGCAAATTTATTCCACTTGAATCTGAGTAGCACAAACCACCAGAAATACCTTCCTGAACCTCAGCATCCATGTGCAAATGTTCAATATTAGCAGAAGCAATAAGTCTGTCTTGACCCAGAATTGCCTTAAGAAGAGAAGTTTTACCAGCACCCTAAAAAAACAGAATTATACCTTTCAGCACAATATGGGAACTACATATTTACTATGCTGCAAGTCCAATGTGAATACCTCTAGGCCAACTAATCGCACCCTGCGGGTTCTTATGTGAACTTCCTTGGAGACAGTAGAGAAGTCACTTGTGCAAAATACAGAAAAATCACTCAAACCTTCAGGACAGGTGCATTTTTCCTTCTGAAAGGCACGGATATTTTGTTCCACTTCAAGGTCATCAGAATTTGAATCAATAGAAGGAAATACAGGCAGTAATGGATCTGCTGTATTCTGATGTCTTGGTGGTCGCCTCAATGGAGGTCCAACTAGCACTCGTATCTTTTGTATACATGACTCCACTCCACCATCCAAAGAGCTTGTTGGTGATGAGGGAAAAGACTCTACTGTTGTTGAGCACCTAACAAAAGAAATAGTGGCAACAGATTATCAAATTGTTAAAAAGCATATACTAACATAAGGTCATTCTTCTTAGTCCACTTCTAGTATGGTCATTTAGAATGGTCCCTGGTCCAGGCTGCAAACTGACACAGAGAACTCCTATATTTGATGCACAAAATCATGATGGAGATGAAGGCCTCCACAAATGATAAAGATAAGTAAAGAGAAAAAAAAACTAAAACTAAAATGAAGTTCAGATTCTTGAAAGAGAAGTACTCTAGAAGCAATGCTTACATGGTCTAAAAGAAGACATAAGAAGGCAAAAAACTTAAATCACATCTTCCTAAAGTATAAATTGACAGTTAACTCTAAGACCACATTATCAAATTCTAGAGCTATCACCGACATCAAGCCTCAGTTGTAATTAATACATCACATCCAACCCTTTCTGGTTTAATTCAAAACGTCCTTTCACCTTCTCAGTTTAATGTAGGGAGGGCTCACTATTTGGCTTTATTTTTGCCAGTCTGCATTTCTAAACATGAGCTGAAAGAGTAACTCTTCACAAATGCCTGAAAGAAAAAGTTTAATTCAGTTTTGTTGAGCCAGCTTGTATAAGTAGTGCCTCTTAAGCCCCTAATTTTGGTTTTGACAATTGACAAATGTTTCCAAGGGCCGAAGCCGTGTTTTCAAAGTATAAAGAGTGAGTGGAAAAGCCTAAGGAATCACCCGGACCCTATAAACAACCGAAGGATTGAGTTTACTGGTGTCCAACAGTTAACCAACAATCGATGGTTGGAGATAACAGTCCAGGTAAAATGGGCATTGTTTTTAGAAGTCAGGCATTGATTGATTGACTGTCTAGGTGAACAGTTGACCAGTGTGCTTTCTGCTTTTCTATTACCATTCACATCAACAATCAAGGTAAGTCACTCAAAACAACAGCTGACCATCAGCCAACAATTGAATTCCACAGTTGACCTCACTGCAAGAAATGTCTCTCACACGTACATAAGAGGTATGATAAGTCGACCTAAGAGTCACCTGCTCAAAAGAATAGTCAATCTCCCTGAAATTTTGTTTTTCACGCTGCATCACTATAATGCATGTTGACCCAATAATTGACTGTCCTTTTGGACAGGCAACCTAATGTGTTGATCAGTTGACTGTCCTGATGGAAGATTCCTGTAATTACATGATTTCTAGCAAGTTTCCTTCAACCAATCAAAGCCATTGGAACTTGGAACTCAATATTGGAGGAGCATCATATCCTAATATAGCTCTTCCAAAGTCAATTCTCAAGATATAACAAGTTCAAACAGAGTTTTTGAAGATAAACGCACAAGAATACACAAACCTACACATTCATTCTCATAGCTATTTTCTGATAAACTCTCAAGAACGTCTATCTACAGACTTTCAGAGATTTTAAGAAGAAGAAGAATCTAATCCTCAAAACGCAGAATTATCAATATCATCACAGAGACAGGGCTCTGCAGAAGAAATTCTCCCTACATAATAGTAACAAGAAGAAATTCTCCCTACATGATAGTAACAAGAAGAAATTCTATTCATTTTCATCTTTGCTAAGAGATGTGGGTCACGTGACAGGGGGAGGGGGCCTATTAGTCGAAGGGGGTAACATTGTAATAAAAGAGGTAGGCAGTTAGAAGTATAGAAGTGTGTAGAAGCTTGGTAGTTAGCAGCATGTAATTCAAATGTTAGTGTCACTCCTTGAGGAGGGTATATAAGCCAGCTCATGCCGCTGAAGCGGATTATCTTGGAATAGAATTGGATCACATTTTCCCCCTTATTCTATTGATTCTCTCTCTCTATCTCTCTCTCTTTTCCCTGAATTTCGTTCTCTTTTGGTTCATCATTCCTGCGCAATTCATTCTGAATTGCGGGAGTTCATTCTGAATTGCGGGAGAATTGCAGGAGAGGCAACTGTCAGACTAGAGATCTGACAATCTGGTATCAGAGCAAGTTTGTGGGCGATAGGGAGGGCCATGGCAGATGGAACTATGATGAAGCATATGGAGGCGCAACTACAGCAGGTGGACGGCATCAGTATCTAAGATGCAGAGTAGGATGGACACGTTTGAAAATTCGGTGGAGAGAAGGATCAATGGAGCAGTGAATTTGTGGTAGGAGGAGAGTCAATCACAGACTGCGCGATTAGAGGAGCAGATAAGAGAACAGAACCAAACTCCCTGGGATCACATGCATCAGTTTATGCTGATGCTTTCGCGCAAAACTCAGGTACGAATCTCACCTGAGTTTCCTCCGACGGAGCATTCGGAACTGATCCTAAATGATCTAGGAGGTAATAGCAGATCAGAGGGATCTGTCGAACCGGAAACAGAGCAACCGATGATGGAAGAAAACGAGGGTGTCAGGAGGTCGAGCGTTGCACAAGGATCGAACCGAATTGGTTCGTTGATGCCGTGAATGGAGATTCCCCTATTTGATGGCCATAATCCGCGATGGTGGGTGAGGCGATGCGAGAGAGTGTTTCGTCTCTACAATGTGGCCAAACAACAGAAGGTAACAATTGTCGCTGCCTACCTTAACAATGTGGGAGACGCATGGTACCATGGGTGGATGGGAGTGAAAGATGAGTGCTCCTGGGAAGAATTTGTGGAGGGAATGTGTGGAAGATTTGGGGAGAAAGGAATGTTAGACGTAGTGGAAGAATTTAATAAACTCTGACAAGGGGGATTTGTGCAGGTTTACCAACAAAGGTTTGAGGAATTGAAGGCCCTCATGCTGATCTCCAATCCCACACTTACCGAGGGTTACTTCGTATCAAGTTTCATCAGTGGCTTGAACGAGGAAATCCACCCCATCGTGAAAATGTT
This sequence comes from Diospyros lotus, assembly GCF_014633365.1. Taxonomy (NCBI): domain Eukaryota; kingdom Viridiplantae; phylum Streptophyta; class Magnoliopsida; order Ericales; family Ebenaceae; genus Diospyros; species Diospyros lotus. Next base: position 40,994 of record NC_068349.1, on the reverse strand, counting down.
TCAACCAAAAACAGTACAGCAGGCTATGGAGTGCGCTAAGCTGCAAGAGCTAGCAATAGTCATTAACGAAGAAGCAGAAAGGGGTGAGCAAGGGATGGCAGGCGGTGCCTCTGCAACAGAGTAACCGAGGGTGGAATAAGGAAGGAGGAATAGGGGAACCAAATGGTAAGGTGTTAGCTCTACCAGCTCCATCCCCATCATTCGGGAATAGTTTGAGAGAACAAAAGAGGTTAGCAGGACTTTGCTTCAGGTGTGGAGACAAGTACACTCCAGGCCACCAATGCAAACGCCAATTGCTGCTACTAAAAGGAACAGAGGATGTGGAAGAGGAGGTTGAAGAAGCAGAGACCCAAGAGAAAGAAGAAGAAGATGAGAAAATGGAGATCTCCCTTCATGCTCTAAGGGGAGTATCCATAAGTAAAATCATAAAAGTAGATGGCAAGGCACAAGAGGACGACCTGTCTATACTCATTGACAGTAAGCACACATAGCTTCCTTGATGAAAGAGTAGCTAAGAGGCTCCATTGCCGACTCACAAGGACCCTTCCACTGTCTGTTACTGTGGCTAATGGACAGAAGGTGATTTGTAAGTTAGCGTGTATGGGATTCTGTTGGCAGATGCAGGGGGAAGACTTTGAAGCTGACTTAAGACTCCTCAAGTTAGGAGGCTGTGACATGGTCTTGGGCATGGATTGGATGAGAGAAGTAAGCCCAATGTCATGTATCGTGGGGGTATAAGGGTGATTTTGTAATAAAATGTAAGTGAGGGACGAGTTAGGCAAGAGTTAGTTAGCTGCTGAGGGAGTAGTACAAAGTTTGTTGCTGCTATTCAAACTTGTACATTCCCTATAGCTGTAATCTGTTACAGCTTGTGAGAGAGAATCCCAGCTATATAAGGATTCTCTCCCTTTCGTTAATGGCATTGAGAAATATTATCACTATTCCATTGAATTCTCTCTCTCTACTTCCTTACTCCTCCCTTATTCTTTCTGTTTTCTCCCTTCCACTCTCTAAATTCCTAAGTCAGTCCCTCGGGACCTGACATTCTGGTATCAGAGCATCCTTCTTGGGCGTCGAGTAACCACCATGGCAGACGGGACAAGAATGAAGCAGATGGAAACGCAGCTACAACAGACGACGACAGCCATAGCGGAGGTACAGAACCGAGTGGCATCACTGGAACTATCGATTGGAGCGAGAGTCGATTCCAGAATCGACCAGGCAATGGAACGTTGGAGGATGGAGAGTCGTGAGCAGAACACTCTCTTTCGGGAGCAAATGATGGAACAAATGCAAATGATCGTGCGAATGTTCACTCAACAGCAGCCATTGAGGCTATCTCCTGTATTTCCTCTGCAAGACCGGACGGAGCCCATATTTCCAGGAGTAGGGATAGAACCTTGACCAGGAGGAGCGTCGGAGTTCGAGTTCAATACGGACACAATGGGAGAAAATGTAAGGGAACGGAGACCGGGAGTAACGGCCCATCGACACCATCCGAACTATCCCACACTGAAGCTTGAGATTCCTTTATTTGAAGGAGAGAATTCGAGGTGGTGGTCGAGAAGGTGCGAACAAGTATTCTCCCTATATCAAATTCCAGAACAGCAGAAAGTCACCATGGCTTCAGCTTACCTGAATGATACGGGAGATGCTTGGTATCAAGGGTGGCTTGCGGTCAAGGAAGGGAGCCCTTAGAGTGTGTTCGTAGAAGATTTGTGTGTAAGGTTCGGAGATAAGTGCATGCGGGACATTATTGAAGAGTTTAACAAACTCAAACAAGAAGGAACGATACGGGTATATCAGCAAAAATTCGAGGAGCTTAGATCGCTGATGATGATACATAATCCTCAGCTTTCCGAGGAGTATTACGTCTCGAGCTTCATCAGTGGTTTAGGGGATGAAGTTAGACCCATGGTGAAGATGATGCAACCGCACTCGGTGAAACAGGCAGCCGAGAGTGCAAGGTTACAGGAGATGATCGTTGATGCCATGACCAAGAAACAAAGGAATTCGGCGAAAGGGGTGATCACGGGAGGTTGGCAAGCTGGAAATAGGTTGCCACCCAGAGAAGGTGGGTTCCAAGGAAGAGGTGTATTGGCTCTACCGGCCAATAACTCCGCTTCCACCCAAGGAGGAAGTTTGATGGAGCAGAGGCGCGTAGCTGGCCTATGCTACAAATGTGGAGACAAATATTTCGTAGGCCACAAGTGCAAGAGGCAACTACTGTTGTTGGAAGGGGAAGACGAGGACAAGGAGGAAGAAGAAGAACTTTCGGAAAATGAGAAGGAGGACCAAAGAGAGATTTCGCTGCATGCTTTGGAGGGGGTTAACCATAGTAAGGTTATCAAGGTTGAAGGAAAGGTCAATAGCAATCCGATTATGGTCCTCATCGATAGTAGGAGTACTCACAGCTTCTTGGATGAAGCTGTGGCAAGAAAATTGGGATGTAAGGTCAGTCCTTCACTGCCATTGTCAGTCACAGTAGCGAACGGCAGCAAGGTGTTGAGTCAGTCCGCCTGTAGGGATTTCCATTGGGAGATGAATGGAGAAAAATTTTCAACTGATTTGAGGTTGCTCAAGCTAGGAGGCTGTGATGTAGTGCTGGGGGTGGATTGGATGAAGGGAGTCAGTCCAATCAGTTTCGATTTCAACAAAATGGAAGTGACTTTCGAGAAAGATGGCAGCAAGAAGATTCTAACGAGCAAACCAGAGGTGGGAGTATGCAAAATTATCTCGGGTAAGAGGTTACAAAGCATACTCAAGAGCAAGTTATCACAGGTGGCTCATCTATTTTCTATCCATACCATGGGTGTTACCCTCGGGGAGGAAGGAGAGGAACTTCAGCGGGCGCGCACACTGAGCAGCACCACCCATAGTCCATGGCAGGTACATGAACTTGACTCCCTTAACATACTGTTAATTGATTATAAGGACCTCTTTTCTGAACCAAGTTCCTTACCTCCCGAGCGACCCTATGACCATGCCATTAATCTGAAGCCAAATACTGAACCAGTAAACCTAAGAGCATATCATTACCCACCCAGACAAAAGACTGAGATAGAAAAACTCATAACAGATATGCTAAAGAAGTCCATTATCCAAACCAGCCATAGCCCATTTGCATCACCTGTCTTGCTTGTTAAAAAACAGGATGGGTCATGGAGGTTTTGTGTTGACTACCGTCAACTTAATGCTATGACCATCAAGAACAAGTTTCCCATCCCAATTGTGGAAGATCTCCTTGATGAACTAACCAATGCTTCAGTTTTTACCAAGTTAGATCTCCGATCAGGCTATCACCAAATTAGGATGCGGCCTACAGACATTCCTAAGACAGCTTTTACCACTCATCAAGGGCATTATGGGCATTATGAATTCCTTGTAATGCCCTTTGGCCTAACTAACGCTCCCGCAACTTTTCAAGCGTTAATGAACAAAATTTTCGAACCATATTTGCACAAATTCATCCTAGTATTCTTTGATGACATTCTAATTTACAGTCCCTCCTTTGCACAACACCTAAGCCACCTGAAAATCACTTTTGAAGTCCTTAGAATCAATAAGCTATATGTTAAGGAGTCAAAGTGTACTTTTGCCAAGCAATAGGTTGAGTATCTTGGGCATATTATTTCCGGTTCAGGGGTAAGCACAGATCCAAGTAAGGTCACTGCCATGGTAAATTGGCCTCGGCCTCAAAATGTGAAAGGGTTGAGAGGATTCCTAGGGTTAACCGGATACTATCGCCGGTTCGTTAAAGGTTATGGTATAATCAGTCGGCTTCTCACTAACCTACTGAAGAAAGATGGATTCAAGTGGGATGATACGGCTGAGGAGGCTTTCTGCAAACTTAAGCAGGCTATGGGTGAAGTATCCACTCTAGGATTACCTGATTTTAACAAACCGTTCATTTTAGAAACTAACGCCAGCAACAATGGGGTTGGAGCAGTCCTGGTTCAGGACGGCAGACCCATAGCCTTCCTCAGTCAAGCCCTTGCTCCAAGACATCTCGGATTGAGCATATATGAGAAAGAACTGTTGGCAATGCTAATGGCGGTGGAAAGATGGCGACATTATCTTGAGGGAGGAAGCTTTGTAATCAAGACTGACCATGAGAGCCTCAAATTCTTGTTACAACAAAAGCTGCATACTCAACTACAACGCAAAGGGATGACTAAGCTCATGGGTTTGAATTATGTAATCCAATATAGGAAGGGGAAAGAAAATCTTGCAGCCGATGCTCTATCCAGATGTCTTGAAGAGGGAAGTACAACAGCTATTTCAACCATTGTTCCAGAATGATGCCAAGAAATCGCTACTAGTTATCTCTCAAGTGATAAAACCCAAGAACTTTTACAGCAGCTGGCCGTGGATCCTTTATCTAAACCAGGCTACACTTTGAGTAATGGGATGATTAGACACCAAGGGAAGTTGGTGATTGGGGAAGAGGAAGCTCTAAAAAAGAGAATTATAGAGGCACTCCACGCCTCTACTCTAGGGGGACACTCGGGTATTGTGAACACCTATCATCGAGTTAAGCAACTCTTTCGATGGCCAGGACTCAAGAAGGATGTTATGGAGTTTGTGATTAGGTGTGACACTTGTAGGCAGTGCAAATCAGAAAATGTAGCGCCACCTGGATTACTTCAACCCCTAAATATTCCTGGGGGGCCATGGGAAGATATTTCAATGGATTTTATAGAAGGATTGCCAAAATCAGAAGGCCGAGACTGCATCATGGTAGTTGTGGATCGTTTTACCAAATATGGGCACTTTATGGGACTGATTCATCCATATACTGCCCAGGAGGTTGCCAAAATATTCCTAGACCAAGTACTGAAACTGCATGGAACACCCAAAGCCATAGTTTCTGACCGAGATAAAATCTTTACTAGCCGGCTGTGGAAGGAATTGATGGGGTTGCTGGGAGTAAAACTGAAGATGTCTAGTGCATACCACCCAGAATCTGATGGACAAACCAAAAGGGTTAATCAGTGTTTAGAAATGTATCTCCGGTGTGTTTGTTTCCTTCAACCCAAGACCTGGCACAAATGGCTTCCACTGGCCCAATGGTGGTATAATTCCAGCCACCATTCAGCCATCAAACGGTCCCCATTTGAAGCCCTTTATGGTTACAAACCCCCACGTCTACCAGCATTGGCTGATCACTCAACAGTGGCATCCCTAGACGTATACTTACAGCAACGGCAGCAAGCTTTGCAGGAGATTAAGGAAGAGTTGGCTACTTCTCAAAATCGGATAAAACAATTTGCTGACAAAAGGAGGAGTGAAAGAGAATTCCAGGTTGGTGATGTTGTGTATCTTAAGCTGAAACCAGGACACCTAAGGTCACTACTTCCCAATCCCAGCTCTAAATTGCATCCAAAGTTCTATGGACCTTTTCCAGTGATTGCAAGAATAGGATCAGTAGCTTACCGTTTGCAATTACCAAAGGGATCCAATATACACCCAGTTTTTCATGTCTCCCTTCTCAAGAAAGCAGTAGGGGCACAACCAGCAAGCTCTATCCTACCAAACCTTCCCCACATTGAAGCTCCTCTCCGGGAACCTATAGCTATACTGGATAAAAGAGTAATTTACAGACAAGGTGCGCCAATTACTCAAGTCCTCATCAAATGGACTGATCATCACTTCGAAGATAACACGTGGGAGTATCTGCCGGACATTCTGAACCAGTTTCCGCGAGTGGCCAGCCTTCTCCATATTTCTTGTGGACAAGAAATGTTTTGATGGGCGGGGTAATGTCATGTACCGTGGGGGTATAGGGGTGATTTTGTAATAAAATGTAAGTGAGGGACGAGTTAGGCAAGAGTTAGTTAGCTGCTGAGGGAGTAGTACAAAGTTTGTTGCTGCTATTCAAACTTGTACATTCCCTATAGCTGTAATCTGTTACAGCTTGTGAGAGAGAATCCCAGCTATATAAGGATTCTCTCCCTTCCGTTAATGGCATTGAGAAATATTATCACTATTCCATTGAATTCTCTCTCTCTACTTCCTTACTCCTCCCTTATTCTTTCTGTTTTCTCCCTTCCACTCTCTAAATTCCTAAGTCAGTCCCTCGGGACCTGACACCCCATTTGTTTTGATTTTAAGAAAATGGAAGTCACTTTCGACAAAGGAGGAAAACAAATGACTATCACTGGTAGTGCGGAGGCTGGAACTTGCAAGCTTATTTCGGGGAAAAGACTACATAAGCTATTCAAGAGCAAGTGGACTCAGGTGGCTCAATCAATACGAGCAATTGATCAGGAGGAGGAGGAACTGGTCTATGGTGGGAAACTCATACTAGAATCAACGAGGGATGGCTCCATTCCCTGGGAGGTAAATCAACTGGACTTACTTTATGAACTTTTAGCTGAATTTAAGGATTTGTTTGAAGAACCTAAGGCTCTACCACCCCCTAGACCGTTAGACCACACCATAAACCTTAAACTCAATTCCGAGCTGGTTAACATTCGTTCTTATAGGTATCCCCCAAAACAGAAGGCTGAGATTGAATGCATGATAAAAGAAATGCTACATCAATCGGTTATCTGACCTAGCATCAGCCCATATGCCTCCCCTCTTCTCTTAGTCAAAACAGATGGCAGTTGGCAGTTTTGCATAGATTACCGCCAACTCAACTCTCTTACCATAAAGAACAAATTCCCTATTCCCATCATAGAGGACCTATTAGATGAGTTACATAGGGCCAAAGTTTTCTCCAAACTCGGCCTCCGTTCAAGATATCATCAAATTCGTATGAGCCCCCAAGATATCCATAAAACAACCTTTAGAACTCACCAAGGGCACTAAGAATTCTTAATAATGCATTTTGGTTTGACCAACCCACCAGCAACCTTCTAAGCCCTCATGAATCAGATATTTGAACCCTATCTACGCCAATTCATTCTGGTTTTCTTCGATGATATCCTAATTTACAGCCCCAGCTTCCCTAAACACATAGAGCACTTACAGATGACTTTGCAAATCCTTCGATTCAATAAGTTGTTCATCAAGAAGTCTAAATGTGCATTTGCACAAACCCAAGTGGAATATCTTGGTCATGTTATATCAGAAAAGGGGATGAGCATTGACCCCCAAAAGGTTGCAGCCATGACTGTCTGGCCAAGACCGACTAACGTGAAGGGTTTGTGGGGATTCTTGGGCCTTACAGGTTATTACAGATGATTTGTTAAAAATTACAGCATCATCAGCAAGCCATTAATTGAGTTACTAAAGAAGGAAGGATTTCGTTGGGGTGAAGTAGCCGAAGCCGCCTTTGATAGGCTGAAGAAGGCCATGAGTGAGGTTCCTACATTGAACCTCCCTGATTTTAATCAACCGTTTGTACTAGAGACTGATGCCAGCAACTATGGAGTTGGAGGAGTGTTGGCACAAGGAGGAAGACCCATATCCTTCATCAGCCAAGCTTTAGCACCGAAGCACCTAGGCCGGGCGTGTATATGAGAAGGAACTACTGGCGGTTTTTATAGTAGTAGAGAAGTGGAGGCATTATTTGGAAGGAAGTAAGATCATTATTCCAACTGATCATGAAAACTTGAAATTCCTATTGCAGGAGAAACTACAAACACATCTCCAAAGAAAAGTTATGTCTAAACTCATGGGTCTTGATTATATTATCCAATATAGGAAAAGACACGAGAACAAAGCAGCCGGTGCCCTTTCCCGCTGCATGGAAGAGGGGACTACGACAGCCATGACTTCTGTCATACCGGAATGGCACTTAGAAGTAGCAGCCAGTTACGAGAAAGAAGAATGGACCAAGGATCTAATGGAGTAACTAACATTAGACCCTACGAGCAAACCGAGTTATTCACTAAAGAATGGGCTGCTAAGGTACAAAGAGAAGCTGGTGATCGGAGGTGATGAGCTGCTACAAAGGAAGATCCTGATAGCCCTACATGATTCGCCAGTAGGAGGCCACTCCGGGGTCCAGAGTACATACAACAGGGTACATCAATTGTTCTATTGGCCAGGCTTGAAGAAGGCAGTGCAAAATTACGTGAAGGGCTGTGACATTTGCAACCAGTGTAAGCATGAGAACATTCACCCTCCAGGGCTGCTGCAGCCATTGTCTAGGCCAGAGCAAGCATGGTCCAACATTAGCATGGATTTCGTGGAAGGATTGCCCAAGTCAGAGGGCAAGGACTGCATACTGGTAATCGTGGACAGACTCACAAAGTATAGCCATTTTTTAAGCCTAGCTCATCCTTTCACAGCCCAAGAAGTGGCGCGAGTGTTCCTAGATCAAGTTGGTAAATTGCACGGCTTGCCTCAAGTCATTGTGACCGACCGGGACAAAGTCTTCACTAGCTTATTATGGAGAGAACTCATGAAATCACTCAGCACCAAACTTCATATGTCATCAGCATATCACCCGGAAATAGATGGGCAGACGGAACGGGTGAATCAATGCCTTGAGACCTACCTTAGGTGCGCGTCCTTGGTGCATTCAACAAGGTGGCAAAAGTGGCTACCCTTGGCACAATGGTGGTAAAACACCAACCACCAGTCGTCCTTAAAAATGACCCCGTTTGAGGCGCTATAAGGCTACAAACCACCACTGTTACCTATTAGTGGAGGCCCCAACTTGGTAGCCACAGTGGATGATTATCTAAATCAGAGACAAGAAGTTATGCAGACTCTAAAGAGGGAATGGGCAAGCGCCCAAAACCGAATGAAACAATACGCTGACAAGAAGAGGAGTGAACGAAACTTCTCAGGTCTATCTGAAACTAAGGCAAGCACAATTGAAGACTTTCTCCCCAAAGGCAATGTCCAAACTCAATCCCAAGTTCTATGGGCCGTATGAGGTGTTAGCTCGGGTGGGCAAAGCGGCGTACAGACTACAACTACCAGCAAAGACCTCCATCCATCCAGTTTTTCATGTCTCTCCTCAAACCTCTCCTGGCACTAGCCCGGTGAGTGCAACCCTACCTCCGGCTGTTCCAGCATCACAACAGGTAGCTGAGCCTGTCACTATCGTGGGTAAGAGAGTGATTTACAAACAAAAACTACCCCTCACACAGGTGCTAGTCCGTTGGTCCACCCTTCATCCAAAAAACAACACATAAGAGTATTTACCAGACTTACTTCAACAATTTCCGAGAGCAGTAGGACTCCTCTAAACTCTTCTTGAGGACAAGAAGAATTCCAAGGGGAAGGGAATTGTCATGTGACAGGGGCAGGGGGGCTATTAGTCGAAGGGGGTAACATTGTAATAAAGGAGGTAGGCGGTTAGAAGTATAGAAGTGTGTAGAAGCTTGGTAGTTAGCCGCATGTAATTCAAATGTTGGCGCCACTCCTTGAGGAGGGTATATGAGCCAGCTCATGCCGCTAAAGTAGATTATCTTGGAATAGAATTGGATCACATTTTCCCCCTTATTCTCTCGATTCTCTCTCTCTCTCTTTTCCCTGAATTTCGTTCTCTTCTGGTTCATCATTCTTGCGCAATTCAGAATTTGCGGGAGAGGCAATTGTCAGACTAGAGATCTAACAATGTGCTATTGATGCGATCTCCAATCAAGACTCGGCCCAAGGCTGACCCAACTAAACCGGAACAGTATCACTAGAATAATATCGCCAGAACAGTATTTTAATACTTCATAAGTTTTAGGATTCTACTTCATGAAACTTGATTTAGGATTCTATTCCATGTTTGATTAGAGTTTTATTTTTATTAGGATTCTAGATGAATTTTACTTAGGATTTATTTCTATTAGGATTCTAGTTGACTTTTACTTAGGATTTATTTCTATTAGGATTCTAATTGAATTTTAATTACAAATATTAGATGGATTTGGATTAGCCAAACACTATAAATATACCTAGAAGTTAGGGGTTATAATTAAGTTTTCTCAATTCAAATTTCAGCAACCTATTTGGGTTTTCTTAGCAAAACAATCTTGTTTTTGCGTCTTCTTGAAAGCCAAGCTTCGGCCATTTAAGTTTGTTCTTTCAAGGGTTTATTTTGGTGTGCTTTCTTCACACACACGCTACACGCCACGTCAGCTATTGATTGCATCTCTAACTTCTATCCTTTTTAGATGACTAAAATGACTCCAAAGATTAGGGCAATGGTCATTCAAGGATCATAAATATGCTTTTCTAACATTATTACCAAGTCGTGGACATGAATTTTCAAGGTCTTATCTTCAATGTAATGAAGCGCATTGCCATCATCTTTGCACTCTGCGAAGTTCCCTTCCTATGGCAGATCTACTGCTTTAGATTAATGTAGACATCATGCAAAAAAATCACAAGTATTATTTTATTCTTTGAAGAAAATATAAGTAATAGATAATTCAATAGCAATGCTGAAAAAAAGTGGGATCAGTTGGGGGAAATTTCAATCTGAATAGACTCAACTACCATGCAATTTCAATGCATAAGGATCAATAGCAAGAGACCCAAGGTTAGTATGAAGAATAACTTTCTTGCTTGGGTAAAGAGGCTATTCATGAAGACTTTGAATGGAAGCACAGCACAAGCAAGTAATTGAATTAGGTTACCCGTTTGTCAAAGGAGCACTTGAGCTACAAAAACAATATGATTCAACATATGCATAGACAAATCTTACCACAGCTAAAAATGGGCCCTTTATTATGCACACAAGCGCCTTTTCTTCCCAGATCTATGTTATCTTTCCAGTAGAGGCTCTGTTTAAAATTTCTCAGTTTGCAAATGTGAAAGCAGCTATCCAATTCTACTATATTTGTGCCAAATGGTATCATTGTTTCCTTGAAAGACCACAACTGCTCATCTTCTCCTCATAAAATACTGTTGGATAACTGGAATGGTTACTGGTGTAGTTAGAGATACCTGAATTGAAACAAATATCAAATCTCTTTCCAACAGGTGTGATCAAGCTTCTTGAAGATAGAGCCTCCCACTATGCAAGGGATCCAGAACTCTATGTCCGGGATTCAACATAGCTTAGATTCAATCCCATTCCCTCACAGTTGTACACTAACTGGTGGCAACCAAGTACTTCTCTACCTCTAGATGCAGAAGTAATAATCTTTTTAATATTTTCATTTTGAATTCTTTAATATTTAAGGGAAATCCTTCAGACTTCTTAACTTATATCTTTTGGAATGCATTCCTAATTTCTAAATATCTTTTGGAGTTCTTAGTTAATGCATAACTTCTAGTTAATGAATGCCTTAATGTATGTCTCTTGGGTGGCTAAGTCCATTGGTTATCCAACTCATTAATTTAACTACTTAATTTAAATCATTTTCAACAAATACAATAGATTTGTGATCTCCTAGTAAATGTGCCTAAGCAAATGACATGCAATTAATAAATGGCATAGATGCTTAAATAACTACATCCAACTAAACTTAACCAATGATAATAAAAAGAAAAACAAAAGGCCAAAACAGAAAACAAAAGAAGAAGATGACAACAACAACAATGACGAATAACTAATAGGATAGAAGAACAATACCAGTTACCGTTAACACGAGCTTGAACCAGTGTACAAAGATGTAATCCAAATCCAGTAATATCTACTTTCAGAGGTTCACCATTCTTTGCGCCAGGAACGCCTTTCCATCCTAGAGGAACAACAGAAGTGGCTGCACGAATAACTGGAGACTCCACTATATGGCCAAGCTCAACTGTACCAGCAAATGAAGGACCTAGCCACTTTTGTAAATGAGGAAATTGTTGAAGTTGGTCAACCCCCAAGAATGGTAAAGCATCATCAGTCATGCAGAGATCATATATTCTGCAAGGAAACATAGCCACATTAGTCATGATAATCCAAGATGCTTGAAGTTCAATGCCAATAATGCTGGCTTTATAGAAAATGGCAGTCGCACTGGTATGCAGATGAATTCCAATTTAGATGAACTAAAAGCAATCCACATGTAGAAATTCTATTTTGAAAAATTAATGCAACATAAAGGTGGGTGTATACATAGAATATAAAAAACCATTTAGATTTCTTAATGACTTCTGAATCATTGCAGGGTGCAATAAATGAAAATGTAGCTAAACAAGATTGATGAATAGGTTGTAACACAATAAACTTCCTGAAAATCAAACAACTACAAAAAATGGAAAAACAAAAGATGTACTAAAATCAAGAAAAGTATAGAAAAACAAAAGCAAAACTTTCTAAAGAGGATCATTATTACCTTTGAAATCTAGACCTGTATGATTTCATCGAGTGTGACTGAAATAGTTCCCTTACTTCTGCAATCACAGATCTAACCTGAAAATGTCTTTGCCAAATGAAAGCAACAAAATGAGAGGTTCTAGAAGCTGGTATGTAAAGATTAACATGCATATCTAATGGCTGTTATGCAACTCTAAGTAATGCATCTATACATATACGCATACACTTGAATTTCAATGGACACTAATCAAAGTATGTACATTAAACCAAATATTCAATTTCAATGTACAATAATCAAAATATGTACACTGAAGCAAATATTCGAAAATCAATAAATAAACAAATCTTATACCGATGTCAACTTTGAGTACTCTGCACCAGATAGCGACTCCACTGATGAATTTCCCAAAAGGTAGAGCTGTTACAAATAAATTGTAAGTTTGGATTCCCTACTATAAAGAACTATAAGTTATGTAGGCTAGGAAGAAAGATTACACACTTTGCACCTTTAATGGCACAGGAAAATGTGAACAAATAAAGCAAAAAAATAGTCACAAAAGGAATTTTAATAAGCCTGTCAGCAATTTCACCGATTTGAGTAAAAAAGGGACTCCAAAAATTGTAAAGAAGCAGAGAAAATGATTTAATGAAAAAGAAAAAATCTTCAGAAAAAAAGGGAAAAAAAAAAGGAAAGTGAAAGCCCGCAAGTTCAGAGGGCAAGAATAGAAGTTTTTCAAAACTACCAAGTGGACAAACCGAAGGACTGATGGCAAAGTAGATGGTTTCAAAAGCTTCACATGGAGTCATGCGGACCAACTGTTGGCCAAAACCAGCCAACGTGCCCATTGGTAATCTCAAATTGATCAAGTTGGAAGCAAAAAACCAATCAATTCAACCAAATCGGTTCTGGTTCAACCAGCCAGTTCTTTTTTTTTTAATTTCCTATTTTATTTTTAAATGTTAAAAGAATATGCAAGATCTAGAAGGAATTACTGTCAACTTTAAGGATATTATCTAGCATTTTGGTTGTTCAAATCCTAGTCAAAATAAAGGACAAGATAATGAAATTATTTATAATGATTTGTAATTTGGATATTGTTGATGTATAAAGAATTTTTTTTTGTAATTTAGATGTCATCTTGAACTCTGCTTGGTCCCAAGCCCAGATAAAGGAGGAAAATAGTGTTAGGTAGCCAACAACTAATGTAAAACTCATCAGATCAAACATGAATTCTAGACAAATGAGCAAATGAATGGTAAGATAAAATTCATGTAGCTAACCCCATATGGTGGTAAGGAAATGTTGTTGTTGTATTGATTTTTTCTAATTATAATATAATGTTACTTGATGAATTTTATTAATTTATTATATATTGAGTAATGAATTTTGTTATTTTTTATTTTTTATATCTAAGTTCTAATTATCAAGTATTTTATATTAATAAAAATAAATCTTTTCTCCCTGTTCAAATCTAATCCAACTATTGACCCTTGACTCCCTCTCATTCTCAATTCAATACCTTCATCTGAGTTTAATGAGATGTTAGTTTTGGCGATCTAGATAGACTTCTAGAGGAAGGAGTCTACACGAGTTCTCAGGCATTCCTTTGTACTTGTAGCTTGAAGTAATAAAGGATGGGTGTTGACCTGACCTGTGTGTTGTGCTTGTGTGCCTACTGTGCCTGCGTGCATAACCTCGGTGTGGTTTGGCTGAGGCTGGCCACTGTAATTTCGTGCCATCACGAAAAATATGTGCTAATTTGAGCCATGTGACAATTGTCAACAACATAAACAACCACAAACTCTTTATCCAAGCTTATTAAATAATAAACAATATACAAATGGGTATTAGCTATGGCTAATGATTGTTAAAGAAAACAATGATTAGTCATAGCTAATCATTGTTAAAGAAAATAACTACTATTATGTGGGGTCAGCCATACGAACTCTGGCTCATCAATCATTTTTATTTATAGCAGTATCTTCCGTAAAACCCTTATAATTCATATCATACCTAAAGACATAAGATCTAAAAACAAATAAAAAAATCATAATAACTACCTGGCCAAAAGGGACATAAGAAGGTAAATAAGGCACTCTACGCCATGCCTTATCATTACCCTTGCTATCTTTGCTGAGTTTTCCAGGTGACTTTGAATCTCTTGCTTCACCTTGAGGCCCTTTTCCTGTCTCAGGTAATGGCTTGAGAGAAACTCCTTCAGAACTTTCCTGAATTTCAAGACACTGTGGTGCAGCTACTACATCAAATGGAGATGTTAAAGAAGAATCTGCAGTAGAAGATGCCTCAATAGGATCAACTTTTTTCCCTTTGTATTTATTGAATTGCCTTCTGACACCCTCCAGTGGGACTAGCCTAAAAAGTCTCCAAAAGGAAGTCTGTACAGGGCCTAAACCCAGAACTAGCTGTTCACCTTCATTCTCTTTTACCTTTTCTAGTTTTTGTTTCTTCACTCCTTCCTCATGTTTTGACATTGATGAACTGCTAGTCATGGCATCAAGAATGATTTGAGCGGTTTGTGCATTATAATGATGAAAATAAGCAGGAGACAGGATGCGAGGGACCAGATCTTCTGGAATACAGTAAGTTTTGAAGTAATGGTGCCAGCCTTTTCCGTTAACATAACTGAAACAAAAGTTATTGTCACAACAAAAGCATGCATATATATACTCTTCCATTAGAAGAATATACATGAGGAAGATAAACATACTCCCGTAAAGCAGCATTTCCAACCGGTGGCTGGGAGAATGTGATACACTTGACTTGAACTTTTTCATTGTCTTTTAATGATGATGATGCAGCAATAACCCTCAAAATGGCAAGGGTAGCCAGGGCTGCAACCTAGACACCAGAAAGAGTGAGCACAGCAAAAAGATACTAAAAAATGAAAGTGTGTCCAAACTGTAAGCAGATATCAATTGAACTTACTGCTCCACCAAGTGAATGTCCACATAACACAAGCTTCCGTTTCTTTTTTTGAGCAAGTCTGTATAACTCCAGTGCTGGTATCCCTTTAGCACGAGCCATGAATCCCTGCAGATAAGAATTTAAAAGAAACTTTTTAAAACAATGAAATGCAAACATATTTCCTGTCTTTTTTATTTTATTTTTGTTGGGGGATGGGGAACCCATTTTAAAAGGGATAAGACAACAAATAATATCCTAGAACATGTAATAAATCAAATTTAAATAAAAATTGAAAATGATAAACTCCTCCCTACTCGATGAACAGCAGGTTTAGGTATTGGTTTTGATTGTCTAGGCTTTTCTTCAAGGGACCTTGAAGGATTCTCTACATTAATCTTTCGACTGTCAACTTGGGTAGATTCAGTGGTTGAAATCCCACAATTATCTTCTATAGCATCCTCATGAAATATGGCACCTTGAAGTATGTTTGCATCAGCCATGACATCCCTTGACAAAAGGCAAGAAGAATTATAAAAATAGCAAGAGTCTGTAATAGACAGCTGAACAAGGATCACTATTCCACTTACTTGTACTGCTTGGTCCCAATGAAGGAGGCAAATAATGTGTCCCCTGCTTCTGCTAACAGATATCTGTGAAGAATTGAATACAAACCACATAAATGAAAAACCAAACAGTTAAGTTACATTATGGAAGGTTAAACAAGAACATCACAAAGGCAATCAGATGCTTAGAGTTGCCATGCAAGATATTTTTGTCCATAAACAAGCATAAATGAACTAAGAATCATGAATGGATCAGTGAGGTTTACAAAGGAATTCTTAGTAAATTATAGGTAGCAAAAATTGACAGAAAACAATAGAAACTGGCATAACAAGGTAATAGAGGAGACTGATCTCTAGTTATTGACAACACAGGAAAAGATGAAAACTGATAAATGATTAAGAAAAGTCCAAAGTAGCAAAGGCAATTTTGAATGAGTGACAGGTGCAAATTGAAATGAACAACCACTCAACTCCACCTAAAGTGAAGACAGCCAGCACCAAACTAAACACTTTTTTCTAACAAGGTAATAGAGGAGACTGACAACTAGTTTTTGACCATACAGGAAAAGATGAAAACTGATAAATGATTAAGAAAAGTCCAAAGTAGCAAAGGCAATTTTGAATGAGTGACCGGTGCCAATTGAAATGAACAACCACTCAACTCCACCTAAAGTGAAGACAGCCAGCACCAAACTAAACACTTTTTTCTAACCTGATCTGTGAAAGTGAAGATGATCAGTTATTTAATATTTGAAACTAGGTTAAAAATAAATAAGGAGCAAATGTCATAGTCCTAAGCAGAAAGGACAAAAAACCAAAATAACAGGCAGACATCCCTTTGATTTCTCTTTTTGTGTGAACCAGGATAGATATCAGGTTTGTCACAGAGCTTCAGATTCAGTACATCCACCCTAAAACCAACCAATAAAATTCATGTGGTGTTCAACTTAGGTTGGGTCAAGCCACGGAAGCCAAAAGTAAGCCACTTTGTTATAAGTAGCAATAGAATTCTTTGGACTGGACCAATCATAATTTGTAAAGAAGCAGGAGTTGTCCTTATAAGTGTGATTGGAATCTTTGAACAGGATTAATCATAATCCTTAAAGAAACAAGAGGGACCCTGTACCCCCATAATTAAGATTTTCAGACAAATTTAATATGCAAGAACCAAAAAATAGGTATTACATACCAAATACAGAAGTGTAAATAAATAAAATCAAGAAAATTACTACACTGAATATCATATTGAGACAAAGGAATAAAAGAATACCTCAAATTCTCATTACCAGAAATGAACTGCATTGCAGCGTTTAAATACAATGTGATGCCCTGCTCTAACTAACTGCTAACTGCACTAACCAACGAAACTAATTCTCTAACTGTACTGTACAAACAAACAACTAATAACAAAACATATCAATTTTAGGCTAGCTAATATTTGTTAGATCATAAATTATCTACCTGTGAGGAACATGATCTGAAGAAGGCTGTACCCGCTCTAATGAAACAACTTGCCCTCCAAAATCTGATTTAAATTTGTTCACAGCTCTAAGCATCTCAGAAGCAGGTCTCTGTCATGTGAAAGATAAATGAGCATTATAACAAGATGACAAAGAGGCACTTAGAAATAGCACTCCTAACCAGCTAACATGTAAATTAGGTAACAAGGAACTAATATTAAACATTAGATTTTTCAGTCACTTACCATTAATGATCTAGAAAAAAAATAAATAAATAGCTGTAGCCTATAGTTATGATCTGATTGCAGCGCTTGAGTTTTGAGTGGCCATTTTGAGACAGACAATCATCCAAGGCTTTCTAATTTTATCACACAGGAAGGAAAGCTAACACAGAATTTCATAAAGTTGGTCCTACCAATTTGACACTCTTTTCCAAAAAAGAGAACAGAAAAAATCCTGTGAATTGAAATAGAATTTTATATCTTCTCAGCAATGACTAAACCCAAAGATAGCTGTTATAGAGCAGTTATATTTTAAAATATTCAGCTATGTTCTGTTTTCTTTTGTCAGTTTATTCCCTGTTATCTTACATTCTCTAGGAAGCAGTTCCTAGTTCTAAAATGGCAGTTATTTCTTCTAAGATACCAGTTAGATAGCCATTATTCCTCTACTTTCCTGAAAGATTTATATGCAGTTCAGAGGGGAATAAAGGGGAGATATGTGGTGTTTTTCAGCAAAGTTTTGAGTACTTTCTTACTCAAGGAGATCATTGGCTTCTCTCTTGATGAGCCCAAATTTTCCGGTCAAGATAGGTCAGAAAGGGAGAAGATCACAGAAGCATTCAGCAACTTCTTTTTCTGATTGTTCTGTTTCAGGACATATAACCAGATCCAGGGCTAGGGAACGTACCAATAGCCTGAGCTATGCCTTGCATTCATAAATAGGCCAGAAAGCTGAATTTTCATTAATATGATTCATCTGTCAAAAAAGAGACACAGTATTGGAGTAGCTTACCCCACACAAGTGAAATACCTCCGAGCAAAATCTTGCAGAGGTGATTCTACCGAACACAGCATGCTAGTGAACTCGTTAACATGTGTCTAATCCTGCCTACATATATATTTGATAGGACTTATAGTTTAATGACTATAAGGTTGTTTCTCTAGGTCTTGTTGCACAGAACTTAGAATCTTTCTTCTTCTGTGCTCAAGGATTTGCACAGAGCCTGGTCTTAATTGGGATAGTCTGCATGCCCTAACAGCATTGAACCCAACTGGTTTCTGATACTCTTGCTCTGAGCCTTTGTTTTGATAAGTTCTTTCAGGTCACTCAGTCACCCACTATAATTTCATTTAAATAAGTGTCATGACCTTTCTTCTCGGTCTTTGTACTTCATCAGACAACACATTCCGTGGCGCCATGTTGTCAGTGCTCTTACTCCCAATGCAGATAACACTTTTTAAACAACAAGCTACCAATATGCATTGCGTTTAATTGCAATTGAATTTCCATAAACCTGAACTCACAGAAGGTAACCTAAAACGTCAGGTTTACCGCCAGCGCATACTTAAAATATGCAAGTAATCCGACTGTTGGTAGCTGTAACTTAGCGCGGCGTTGCCACATGACATCAGGACAAGACGGGCAAATCAAAATTACAACCAAGAAATAGCGTAGAAATAACAGAACACGGAAGGGCTAGGAAAGGCAGAAACCTTGTAAACACACTCGGAGAGCACCATGCAACAGAGAATGTCCTGCAAATCGGAGACGGACTCGGCCTTGAGCGCGCAGCAAAGGTCATGAAGCTGCTTCTTCCTGCGCTCGTACTGTTGCTGAATCCGCTTCCTCTGCTGCCTGGCGTTGGCCCAGGGCCAACGAGGCGACCACGCGACCTTCAAGATCTTCGTGCTTTGGTCCCGGATCCATGTCTCCACTCTGTGTTGGAGAGACTCCATCGTCCATCGCATAGCAATGCCACTCCGAAACCCCAAGTGCAATTCGATGGGATTCTTTGGCCGATTTGGGCTTGCGCTTGCGTTCGGGACACGAGAGGCGTTTGAGAGCGACGAATGAAGGCGTTGTCGGGCAAGCATATACCATACGCTATATCCATCTATATATGCCCCCCCAGTAACCGTGTCCCAGTCCCTCCCCCTGCCCTGCCCTCCCCGCGGTATGATCTGTATGTATCAGTATCGCATTCACACGCGCGGGGACCCCCTCGTATTGTGTATCCCATTCTACTTCCAATTTTATTCTGATTTTTAATGTTAATCAATTAAAATAACAAAAATATTTGGAGCAATGGTTCATTGGTTGTGGATAAACAACCAATGACACGTATGTGGTTAAAGGTGGAAGATTTAAGCATATATATATATATATTTTATTTAACTTAATTTTTTCAGTCATTGGTTTACATCAAGAGTTCAAATATATAAAAAATTTGTTGTTTATATAATATATCTGCGTTTAAGGCTTAATAGTTTTGGGCTTCTGTTTAGGCTTGCTGCACCGCATCGTATGGCAAAGCCGGTTAGATATCCAAGTAAAACTGAATGGGCCCAATCATTAGCCCAATAACTGAGCCGATCCATTTTGCTGATAGGCCCAACAGTTCCAGCTACTGTAACTAAAAGCTAAAGATGACATGGCATTCAAACTTCAAAGTTTGTGAGAGGGAGATTTAGACTTTAGTAGTAGGCAAAGCTGTCCCACTCCCAAGTTCGGTCAATTATTTTTGTGTCTGCGATCATGTTAGCAAACATTTTTAGTACCTCATATTAATGAGTTGCTACAATTTATAATTATACTAATTTATTTGAAGTTTTTATATCTTATGTCCTTAAGAGTATAAGTTAATAAAATGTACTAAATATATATATATATATATTTTTTAATTAATCAAGTGAAAAAGTACTTGAGTTATATCTTATATATAGATGTATATATATATATATATGTCCTTGTCTAATTAATTAGTTAAATAAAATTGTATTATATATGACTGAAGGCTCAACAAGTGATACCCTTAAGAGCAAGTCTTGCAAGGGTGATTGGCACAAGGGCGTCCCCAAATGGAATGAAGCTTAAATGGTAGCACTCACAGGTCTCAACCAAATGGAATGTAGAGATCTAAAACCTTCTAATAATTTCTTCTTTTCTAATTCTTCTCCCATTCAACTCATTTTTAACCTCGACTTGTTGACTGTCAAAAAGTTTCCCAAGACATAATTGGGCTCTGGCAACATTTTTGGGGCAAGACTCACTAAAAAAGTTTGTGAATTTGGGTTGGGGTCCGATAGAAAGCATGTTCCTTTTATTATATGGAGGTCCCCCTCCCCCTCCCTCTTTCACTGCTTCTGCTTGCTTGCTTTCCATAATTAATTGATATAATTCATCTGCTTGCTCTTGTTGCCATTCTTTCCAACCCCTCACTCTGCTTTATGGGATTCCACTCTTCACGGATTAATTCATCTTTCCCTCAGATATATTAATTACAAAAGGCAGCAGTTAGTTCCTCAGTCTTATCAATCTCATCGCCCGCCCAGGAGACTAACCCCATCTTTTCTCTTTTGATTCAGGTTCTTACTAAATGTTTTATGTTAAAATAAGCCGAATCTAATGTTTTTTCACACTAATTACTCAAAATATGTAGTTTCTTTGAGTAACTAGTGTGACAAATTAAAGTTGAGGGCGAATTAATTAGTTATGACGACGTTGTATCTCTATAACACAATAAATTAAAATACGTACGTATATAGAGAGGTAGGTACTAAATTAGAATATCTTAAAAGAGATGCATTTTGTAGTGTCACAATCGAGTATAGAGTTATAATTAAAACACTATATAAGAACGTAAAATTGTGGTGTTGTATGCTTTGGGTTGGTTAATATTTTTAACAACTGTCCCGCACTCCTCTCTTGATCTTGACTCATTGAAGGCTGGAAATATTTTAAATTCCAAATTAGGTAGGATTAGCATGTGGAAGCTGTTCACCAGATCACGAGAACTGTATTTTTGTAACATGGCATGGCAGACGAGTTTATTAGTTTGAGGACCCATCATCATGTGGTTTATATAATTCAACAAGGCAAATCATATTCATGTTTCCAATTCACATGCCTCAACTCGTGTCAATTCTGCCCCACTCACATGTGTCTATATGTCAAATATTGTAATATTCTTCTAATTAATATCTAGAAGATATATAGATTCTTAAACTCTTAAATTAATTACCATTCTAATATTTCTTAACGTGTGATGTGCACACGCCCAACCAGCTTAATTTGTCTGGACTTGGGACTGTTTATATATGACAGACACCCACCTGTAAATTTTGATTCAGAGTAGGAGTAAGAGGGGCGGGGGGACATCCAGATTGATGCTAGGATTACTAAAGAAATTATTGTGCTTAAAGGTATTGGGTTTCCACAAGCCCGCACAAAAGTAGAGGTTGGCATGTGACTTTGGTGCGCGGTAGCTTAGCTCCATTTCTCATATCTTTTATTTAATTGTTTGATTGATTGCATGGTAAAGTTAAGTTGGCATGATGATGTCGCCCCTCCCCTGGACCATGGAGATGGTTCAACTACTATGAAAAAAATACACAATTAGTTAAATATTTTCAAATTCTTAAAAGGTTTGGTTTAACCAAATATATTGTACGTTGAATATATATATTGGCAGAAGAACACCATGTATGTTGAATTAATTAACAAGATATACAGCGGAAGTTGCAGTCACATCACGTACGTCAGTCTTGAAGTTATATATATGTATATTTATTTGTTGGCTTTTGTTGCTTGGTTTGCAGATCGATACACCCACTTCGAATAAGGATCGGTCGGCCGAGAAAGGATTGCCGTGTTTAACGAGTAACCAATATTGTATGTCTGCCTCTGGTGCTCTATATACAGTAAAAGGAAAAAAAAATAAACAGAAGAAACTTTGATGGTTAACAAGATGCAGAGACCAGTAGTTAATCAAAACATTAGTTGTACCAGAAGAAGATCAGCAAATGAACAAAATCCGAGAGCCAGGACCCGCCAAGATAAAGAATATCATATTCATTGTAGAAAGAAAAATGGAATTGATGAGCACGTATGAACCAATGTAATCTTTGTTTCTACTTTCTAGTAGTAAGTAGAGAAGCTTCATCGTCGTCAAAGCTTTTCCACCTAATTAAAGGATGAAGTTGCAAAAAGCACTACTTACTAGCTACCTGCCTTCGCTTATATTAGAATTACTATCTCTCTCTCCCTCTATATATATATATATATATATAGGAAATTAAAACTAAAAACAATTTTCTACTCTACCGATCATATTTCATTTATTCTGTTATTAGAGTACTGTTCTAACCGACGGGTAATTAAGTTATTCAATATTGAGGGGCAATTAAATCAAGAGCATATATAAACCATCTTCAGCAAATAGTACATATATATATATATATATATGGAGAGAGAGACACACACAGACAGCCAAAATACACTCCACCACCCCTTCATTACTGTAACATACTATTTATATATCGTACACTATGAAGCAAACAGCTGAGCTGAGTTCAATGATATATCCTCCTCCTGCACCTCCTCCTCAGTCCCCCTCCTAAATGATCGCTAATTAATCAAGTAATTTGTAACCAACACCACATTAATTCTCTCATCGTGCATGCAAATTAATTTAAAACAAAACCGCAAAACTTGCAAGAAATGCAAAAATAAAACCCCCCAATTGGCCGCTTCGAATCATTGAACCTCCTCCGTTATCAGGGCCGGTGGGTGCCCCAGCAGTGGATGTGCTGGTAGCTGGACTAGGAGCCGCAGCCGGAGTTGGAGATGCAAGGGGACCATCGCTGCTCGGTGCAGGAGCAGCAGCAGGAGCAGCCTTCTTCACCAAATCCAGAGGTCCCTTGGCGTTCAGATTGGCGGACTGGAACTCATGGCGGGTGGGCATGCCGTTGGAGACGGAACTGCCGACCTGCCACACCTGGTTGACCGACGTGGCGTTCTTGGGCAGGGCCAGGGTGGCGAAGATCTTCATCAGGCCGCCGGAGTACTCGGCGCTCATGTCGGAGACGTCGAAGGAGAGCTTGGAGAGGACGATGGAGCTGTAGGAGCTGATGTCGTAGGTGTTGACGGCCATAGAGCCGTTGGGTTGCTTGAAGGCGAGGAGAGCTTGGGAGCCGGCCATGCCGGTGGAGGTGGGGTTAATGGCCCAGGCGATCCAGCCGTCGGCCTTGGTGGGAGGAGCGAGGAAGGCGACGTAGAGCGTGGATTTGGAGGCGTCGTGGGTCCAGTGGAGGTAGGCGCCAAGGGAGGGTAGATCGGTGCAGTTGGTGTAGAGCTGGTTCTTCTTAGAGGAGACGCTCTGGGAGGTACATTTGAGGGACAAGGCGGGGGAGATGAGTTGCAGCAGCAGCAGGAGTGCAAGGGTCAGGAACAAAGCCCAAACATGAAGAGGAGCGGCCATTTTGCTGGCTTTGAGTTGCGCTGCACTGCCCTGCCCTAAATACGGGGGGGCCTCTCTTATAGAGGGAAGGAATAGAGAGAGAGAGAGAGAGAGCCGGGAGGGGGGTAGAGTTTGTAAGGAAAAAAAAAAAAGATTTGAGGTAGTGGCACGTGGGGACTGTAATTTCTAAAAAAACGAAAATGTTGAAGTGTGTGTCAGGTATAAATAAATAAGGAAATTCTATTGGCAGCCCGTGAAATTACTCTTCACAACCTACAACATGTAAAATTCCCCACTAATTTTAAAATTCTCAATTTAGTCTCACCTTTCTCTTTCTCTCCCGCACATATACACACAAACAAGGCGACCGCCATGGTTGTCGACCTAGCCCCCACACACTCTCGCTTTCTCTCTTTGTACAATAGCCGCAAGCCATAGTAGAGAAAAGAGAAAAAGAGAGAGAGAGTGTGTCGGTTGTCATGACCGACCCACACACACATCTATATATATATTATAACAAAACAGCCGTCAAAATTTTTCCCGCCCGTTTCTAGTTACTATTTAGATATTTTATTATATTTTTTAATTTTTTTTGCTTACCCGAAATGAAATTTTTATAAGTCATTAATTAAGTCTAAATTTGTAAAAATCGTGTAGTTCTTGGAACACGTAAATATATTTTTTTATTGTTAAATAGTGTTTGGAGAATGTGTAAGTATGCTGATATATGAAGAGACAAAATTTAATTCATATTATTAATTTTTAAATATTAACATAAAATTTTAATTGAAATAAATTACAGAAAAATGAGATTTTTTTAAATCGGGAGAACTCTTGACATATCAGGTAATACCGTTGAATACCGAATGCCAAGTAAATTTTTTATTTTAATTTAATTATATATATAGTTTAATTAATTTAAATTTATATTTTTATAATTTTAAATGTTATAATTTTATATATAACTTAAATGTTATAATTTCATTTTTTAACTTTATTTTTTTTATTACTTTTTTAAAAATGTGACATGTCTTAAATGTGATAATTGATTGCTAGAGGGAATATGTAAAGTCATGTATGGATAATTAATTTTAAAATTTTGATTATTATTATTTATATAATTAATTGATTATTTAAATTATCTTTATTTTATATATAGTTTAATTATTTTAAATTTATTTTTTTATAATTTTAAATGTTACTTAAATGTTATAATTTTATTTTTTAACTTTATTTTTATTTGTTGTTTTCTTAAAAATGTGGCATGTCTTAAATGTGGTAATTGATTGCTAGGAGAAATATGTAAAGTCATGTATGTATAATTAATTTTAAAAATTTGATTATTATCATTTATATAATTAATTAATTATTTAAATTATCTTTATTTTATATAGTTTAATTAATTTAAATTTATTTTCTTATAATTTTAAATGTTATAATTTTATATATAACTTAAATATTATAATTTTATTTTTTAACTTTTTTTTTTTGTTATTTTCTTAAAAATTTGATTTGTCTTAAATGTGTTAATTAATTGTCAAGAGAAATATGTAAAGTCATATATGGATAATCAATTTTAAAAATTTGATTATTATTATTTATATAATTAATTGATTATTTAAATTATTCTTATTTTATATATAGTTTAATTAATTTAAATTTATTTTTTATATTTTTAAATATTATAATTTTATATATAATTTTAATATTATAATTTACTTTTTAACTTTATATTTTTTATTACTTTCTTAAAATTTGATCTGTCTTAAAGTGGTAATTGATTGCAGAAGAAACATGTAAAGTCATGAATAATTAATTTTGAAAATTTGACTATTACCATTTATATAATTAATTGATTATTTAAATTATCTTTATTTTATATATAGTTTAATTAATTTAAATTTATTTTCTTATAATTTTAAATATAACTTAAATGTTATAATTTTATTTTTTAACTTTTTTTGTTTTTACTTCTTTCAAAATTTGACCTATCTTAAATATGGTAATTA
This sequence comes from Diospyros lotus, assembly GCF_014633365.1. Taxonomy (NCBI): domain Eukaryota; kingdom Viridiplantae; phylum Streptophyta; class Magnoliopsida; order Ericales; family Ebenaceae; genus Diospyros; species Diospyros lotus. Next base: position 15,425 of record NC_068349.1, on the reverse strand, counting down.
ATTATTAGGAGAAATATATAAAGTCATGTATGGATAATCAATTTTGAAAATTTGATTATTTAAATTATTTTTATTTTACATACAATTTAATTAATTTAAATTTATTTTTTATAATTTTAAATGTCATAATTTTATTTTTCAACTTAATTGTTTATTGTCATTTATTTAATTCTTCTTTTTTCCATTGGTCTACTCCGAAGATGTGCTATATGTTGGACTTGGGGAAATTAAATACAAATTAAATTTGTGTTTTGAAAATTATGTTAAGTAAGATTCAGATTGTGTGGCAAAGCGTGGGAAAAAAAGAGAAACTTAATGGTGACATGTGATTTGATAAATTGAGAGAAATTGGAGAATTTGAAGGAAGAAAAATTAATAAAAAAAACAAAAATTTGTCTCTTCTTCCTCTTCATTCTCGTTCAACACTTCCATTTCCTCTCTTCTCCTTTCTCAATTCTTCTTCTTAAATTTTCTCTTATTCTTTATTTTTATTTAGTAAATTTTAACCATTTTTTTTATCCAGTTTGGTCTTCTGATGTAACATAGCACCACTATTATGTCAAGTGAGTGATATGAATGCAACTAGAAAAAATTAGGCCTTGAGGGTTCGTGTGGTACGCACATATGAGACAAATACATGTGAAAATTAAAAATAAAAACGTCTACCCTTGAATACATATTTTAGAATAAAGAGGTTGATTATCGTTTATTCTTTTTTTTTCCTGTTATTGTGTAATTTTTGTATTTTTTTACGCATTGCTTATTGTATTACATGTTAATTTAGGTTTATTTTTTACATGGTTTCGGGATAGAGTTATGTGCTTTTTATTGTTCGTCTACCCTTGAATATACATAAGGAAATCTTTTAAAATTTGTAATTCTTTTGTTGTATTCTCATGATTGTAACATGATTATTTTATTTAATTTTTACTTTTTTATTATATTTTTTATTTATTGTAACTACTAAATTATACAATTTTCGCTTTAACGATTTTTTTTTTTTACAATATCCATGCATCGCATGGGTTATCCACTAGTATATATATACACACACACACTTAGCGCGACCATGAAACCTAGCCATGGCAGCAGTTGAGGAACCTAGCGTTCCCCGACTCGAGGCGATGGTGGTGGCATCGCGGCCGCCACCATAATAGCTGACGAAGGCAGCGATGCTACCATCGTCGCTGAGGTGGGGAGGAGTCAGGGCGGAGGTTTCTGATGGCCGCGACTGCCGACTGCAATGGTCGTAGCCATGCTTTCATGTGTGTGAATGTGTATATATATATATATATATAAGTGTGTGTGATGGGTTGAGTTCCATAGCTGCGATTGTCATGGCTACGGCTATATTGTGTGTGTATATATATGTGTGTGTGTACAGGCTGACCCACTCTCTCTATCTCTCTTCTCTCTGCTACGGCTTGTAGGAGTGTGGGAGGGGGTAATGGCGGTGTGTCGGGAACCATGGCTGTCGTCCTGTTTGTGTGTATGTGTGTATATGTGCGGAAGAGAAAGAGAGAGGTGAGGCTAAACTGAAAATTTTAAAATTAGTGAGGAATTTTACATGATATGGACTATGAAGAGTAATTTCATGTGGGCTGCTAATAAAATTCCTCAAATAAATAATGGGTAAATAGAGCATTTTGGGTTTGGGCTCGGGGTTGAAGAAAACTGGGGTGGGGGGGGGGGGGGGGGGGGGGGGGGGGGGGGTGGGGGGGTTGAGGGGATAGGTGGGAAAAGGGGCTGGGTTGTTGACCAAAGTTAAGCGCGTGAATGGAGATGTGGAGGGCTGAGATCACGCATAATATGTGAATTGATTTCAATAAGCAAATTCAAATTGAATTAAGGATGCATGCCATCGTGCTATGGATTGGAGGACAGACTTTGACTAGACTGTTGCGATTGGAGGACGGACTTTGACTAGACTTTGGCCTATGGGAAGGTGCAAGGAAAGAGGATTTGCATCGGTGGATGGCTGAGATCACGCATAATATGTGAATTGATTTCAATAAGCAAATTCAAATTGAATTAAGGATGCATGCCATCGTGCTATGGATTGGAGGACAGACTTTGACTAGACTTTGGCCTATGGGAAGGTGCAAGGAAAGAGGATTTGCATCGGTGGATGGATTACATTTAAAAAATTTATTTTCTTGTGAGAATATGGAGTGCCAAGTGCCAACCCACCCACCCAAGTGTCCGTCATATCAATGTTTCAAAATTGAAACCCAGCCCGTTACTCTAGACTTGTAGTTAGTTGCAGACTTGCAGCTGCAACTATAGCTAGCGAGAGAAGCCCAGCATATAGGAAGGGAAGGTCCAATCCAATTATGATCAAGGAGCTTTAAGCAAGCAAAGCTGCTGTACAAGTTTTAAACAGTAAATAGTCCCGATCATCAAGTTCTCAAGTCTTACAACTTGTAGGTGCATGGTCCATGGTTGTTAATTAGCGGCATGCATTCGATTGTAAATTTGTATTTGTCCGTCCGTCCACTCCACTCCACTCCACCCCACCCGCCAAACCATCAACATCATTATCTAACAATATTTGTGTCTGCCAATTAATGCCCACACAAAATTTCTAACATTAGCAGCACTAATCACAAAAATAAAAACAAAAAAAAAGTTGCACAAATCATCATGTTATAATGAATCATTTTAGATTAGCATGCATGCCCTGTCACTTACTCGTAGTCACTCCTCCTGTGTTTCAATCTTTATCATTTAATCAATATATATTAAGGAACACATTTTAAATACTATATATGATCTAGTCTAGATGATAAATAGATATCTATTAAGGACCTTGCTATTTGGATAGAATCGATCCAGATAGAATTGTCTTTTTTTGTCATTTCAATTATTGATGTTAGGATAAGAATGTCATTTAACATTTTATTTATCAACAATACCCTCTTCAGTCACAATTCAAAATTTCATTCTCTCTTTCTTATTAAATTTAAATTTTAGTCTCTCACATGATTTAATGAATTTTTAGAATTTCAAGAGTCATAATGGCTTTAAATACAAATTATTCTTCTTTGCTTGGATTGATTGACACACAAGATCATTAAAGACATCAAATAACAAAAATATCAGTAATGAAACTTGTCCAATAATTCAGACAATTCTCAATTTCTAACAAATTATATCTAAATACAGTCCGCCAGATACAGTGCTGGCGAACTACATCTTAGATGGCGGGCTGCATCTTGTGCAGCGGGCTGCTACATCAACAAGATGCAGCCCGCTGCTGCATGATGCAGCAGCATGCATCTTAAATGCAGCAGCGCGGGTTGCATCATCTAAGATGTAGTCCGCCCAGTGTGGGCGGACTTCAACACAGATGAAGTTCGTCTGTTTATGCATCAATCAATTTAGATAAAGTAAAATAATTTATGAATGAAATAAAATAGAAGAAAAATATAAAGAGAATACATTGATTATAGTCAATAGTGTGCTGCCACTAAGTGTCATGATTGTCATTATTTATTTTCATAACTAATTTTTTTTGCTTTAGAAATGTGCAACTTTAATATGTTGGGCAATAGTTTTAGGCGAGAGTTTTAGACAAGTGAAGAGTTAAAATTTTTATAAGGTTAAAATTGTCTTTCTCTTTTGTTTAATATAATTAAAATATTATAAAACAAGTATTAAATATCTTTCTATCCGAATAGATTATATCCAAATAGATTTATCGATCTATTAAATACTTAAAATGATGATGGGTATCTTTTAAATATTGACGAGCTAGTCTAGGGTCTCGAACTCAAATTTGGTGACTCTCAAGCACTCCTCCTAGGAAGGCTTGTCAATGGATCTTGATTCATTTTAAATAATTAATTTAGATCTAGACCGATCCAATTGACCACGTGGTGGACTCTAGATCCTTTGCTAGCCTCTTTGTCTCCCACTGATCATCTCCCTCTCATTATTTCCAGTCTCCATTGCCTTTGCAAATCCAGAAATATTTGTTTTACCAAATTTGCCATCACCATCACCAGCCAACGAAAAGGACAAGCCTCATCAAATCATCCTTCACCACTGTTGCCCAAAAGGAGCCTCTTAATTGTATATCGCCCGTCGAATACAAGAAACTTACGTTGAATACATGTAAGCAAAAGGAAGGAGACTCTTGCATTACAAAAAATTCGAGATTTAGCGATGGTATTTTAGCAATGGAACAACGATGAATTAGCGATGGATTTACACCGTAAAACTAGCAATGAAAAAATATTCCATCACTAAATAAGATTTTCAGCAAAAGAAAAGAAATAATCTGTTGCTATTTTTAGCGACGGATTAAAATTTCCATTGCTGAAATTTTAAAATAAAAAAAATTAAATTAATTTTTTATTTAGCGATGGAATACATTTTCTGTTGGTAAAATTAGTGACAGAAATAAATATTTCATTGCTAATTTGAGATGAAAATTTTGTTTCGTTCCTAAGCAAAAAATTAATTTTATTTTTCTTTTATTTTTAAATTTCAGATACGAAAATATTAATCCGTCTCTAAAAATAGCGACGGATTATTTCTTCTATTGCTAAAATTAGCGATGGATTTATATTTCCATCGCTGAAATCAAAAAATAAAAAAAATAAAAATTTGATTTTGCCGACGGAACAGTTTATCCGTCGCTAAATATAATTTTTTTTTATTTATTTTTCTTTTTATAAATATATTGTGATCATTATAAAAAATATTTTTAATTTATTTAGCAACGAAATATAATTTCCATCGTGAAAAGTTTAGCAAGGGAAATTTTTTCCATGGCTAAGTAGTAAAATTAAAAAAAATTAAATATAATATAAATGAGTTCAGATTTTTTTTTTTTGGAAATTGAATAAAAATATGATTCAAATTATACATTAAAGTTGACATTTTATGTTCTTATAAAGTGACACATAGATGATCTTAATATAGTTGTATGTAAATAAATATAAATTAAATTTAAAAAATATAATTATCAATTTCATGTTTGTATCCTTTGTCATCTCCCTCCGTAACAAATTTTGTATTGAATTTAATAGGTTGAATAAACTGAAGCCAAAATTAAATAACTTTGTTAAGTGAAATTCTATTTCTTTTTCTTTTATATACAAAATGGATTGGATAGAATTCCTAACACTAGCATGTAAATTGTAATCATCCCCATATAGGTAACACCATAATGTGACATTCATATTATGGTGTAATCATCCCTTTCGAGTAAGTTGGCTAATTTCTCAAACACGTCAATTTTCACGAAATATTTAAATAAATAATCTAATATATTAAACGAATTTATTAAATTTATAATATAATTAAATATTTAAATAAATAGCAATTATCGAATGTTGGTTTACTAAGGGTGTGTTTGATAGCATTTAGTTGGAAATGAAATCATTTTTCAACTCGCATAGAAAACAAAAACCATCTCTCCTAGATGGAATTTTTCATGGAAAAGATACAAAAACATACGTTAATGATTGTACCATGAAATTCAATTCCATAAAAAATATAGTGTGTCAAATACCAAATATGAAATTCAATTCCTTGAATATGACATTTTCCATATATTTTTCATACTATCAAACACACCCTAATTGTGTTCCAGTCTTAAAATTGTGTTGCCTTGAAGAAATTAATTATTGAATGATATATTCTTAACTCATGTGTTCATTTGGATGCCATCCATTTAGTTGTCATGTTCTTGGGAGCCAAATTCATACAAATGAATTTAAATGACTAATCGGTTCAATAGTTATTTTCAAAAATTTTGTTTGAAGAAAATAAATAATTAATATTAATTATAAACCTAGGATGAAAACTCATGCTTACTTTGAAAAAAGTAAATTAAACATATATTTAATTATTAAATATTAAACAAAAAATAAGAAAGATGTGAGAATCTCCCCCGTCTCTTTCTCTTAACCAAATCCCTCCTTAAAAATCCCCCAATCAAAACCCTTCTGCAAACCCTTCTTCTCTCTTCTTCCCCTTCTGCAAACCCTTCTCCGTCGCCCTCGCTCGTTGCCTCACTCTCGCGGCTCACCCTTGCCCTAGCCTCTTGCTAGCTAACTCACCCTAACCCTAGCCTTTCATTCTTGCTCGCTGCTTCGCTTGCTCGCCTCTCGCTCACTTCCTCACCCTCACCCTAGCCTCTTGCTCGCTAACTCGCCCTAGCCCTAGCCCTAGTTTCTAGCTCGCTGCCTCGCCCTCGCCCTCGCCCTAGGCTCTCATTCTCGCTCATGATTCGCTGGCTACTTTGCTTGCTCGCCTCTCGCTCACTACCTCACCCTTGTCCTTGCCCTCACCCTAGCCTCTCACGGTTGGCTCTCACCCTCGCCCTTGCCTCTAGTTTTCTCGTTTTTACTCACTCGAGGTTTAGCTGTTTCTTTTTCTTAAAACTTGAATGCTATTAAATGTTATTTGTTTCTATTTTGTGGCATTTGAATGCTATTGAAACTTGAATGCTATTTGAATGCTCGAGGTTTAGCTCTTTCTTGAAACTTGAATGATATTTGAATGCTATTGAAACTTGAATGCTATTTGTTTTTGTTCCGGGATATATGACAGTGCATACAGTGTTTTGGAATTTTGTGGATGAAAAAGTAAAGTCAAGCTGAAAACATATATATATATATATATATGTGTGTGTGTGTATGAGGTGAATGGACAGATCTAAAATTTTGGTCCGGTTTAATAATGTAATAGCTTAAAAATTTTGGTCAGGTTAAATAATGGACAGATCTGAGTTCATTGCCTTGCCCTGCTCACTCACTGGAAAAGGAATATACCTTTAAGATCCAACATAGGCAAAAGGATCCATAAAGTAGACTATAAAATTGGCTCATTTGAGTTTTCCCATTCAATTAACTTCTAAGTCAACTAGTATTAGGGGTATTTACGAGTTGGTTGATCCAAAATTATATAGAGTTCAAACAAGGATATATAACACTGATCTTGACTAGACTGATTGAGCAGACAGCAATGAACCAAAAGCTATGTACCCATCCGCAACAGATAAACTCACAAAATTCTGCAACACCATGGTCCATGTTAAAGAAAAAAACATTTGATTGCAGGAAAAAGGGAAAGAAATATAACCAAAGTATCATACAGAAATTGCACAGCATATGTTTTCCTCTAGCAATTCGATTCTTAACTAATCATTTTTGGAAAATTCTGAAACTCTCAACTTTATTTTTAGTATTAAAAGTAAAGTTGAAAACCCCTTAGTTTAGCCTTTCTGGAATCTATTGTTTGTAGAATATGTTTTTTTATATAATTTATTAGAATAATCAATTTCTTGAGAAGAAAATCGTTATTGTTTTTCTAATAGTGATGTCACCATTTTGAGCTATATGATCCAAGTGAGCTACATTGAGATGTATATATTATGTTTAATTATTAATGATATTAATTTTGTAATTGATTTATTTTATCGAAGGTATGACGGGTCCCAGAGGATGTTATCGTCCTCTTGCAGGACACAATGGTTCTACACTTAACTCTTCTGAGTCCACTACTGCTCCTAACTCATCTACTGCAGCACCGCATATTGTATCATCTCCAGCAACATCGGTACCGGTGAATATTTCAGGGCACGTTTCACCAGTCTCTCTCCTTCTCGCAGCATCTCCACCATTTCACTCAATTACTGGTCCTTATACATCTAAATCACATGTTATAGAGATAAATGACGATGGCTAATTTTGTTCTCTTTTTTTTTTTTACATCATCTTTATTTTTTTTACATTATGATATATGTTATTTTTTATATTAATTATTATTATTTGTATACAAGAGCATTTTTTGTCGTAAAGTTAACATCTCTTATATTATATTGACGATTTTCATGAAATGTCTTCATAAAGAGCGTCACGTTTGGAAAGAAGTGCCTTCGGAGATGAAGAACTTGCATTAGAATGAATTAGAGGTATTAAATTTAAATTAATAATATATATTTTTTGATAATTATTAATTTAGAAATGTTTAAGTTATTTAATCTTTCTTTTTTACAAAAATTTTTTCAATGTGATCCTGCAATTGATGCATTAGTGAAAAGAGAGTGGGCACAAAAAATAATTAAGCGATACATTGACAACATTCGTAAGTGGCATGCTAATAAAAAACCAGTCTTTGTGCCAGATGATATTTGGGATCATTAGATGCAGAAATGGGAACTAGATGAAGTTTTCAAGAAACGGTCTGCACAAGTATCACTGAGCCGTTTGAGTGAGACAGGTGGTCATGGCGTTAGTCCTTCTCACCATACTGGGGGCTTCATATCCTCAGCGGAGCATAAAAGACGAATAGTAAAAAAATTTAATTTATTTAATTTGTTAATATTTATAATTTTTTATTATTAAAATTGTTAATTATATATATATATATATTTAGACACGAGAGTTTAGGAGGGAGCCCACATTGATTGAACTTTTTGAACGAACTCATTCTAAAAAAACTGAGAAAAGATAAAGGACGTACGTCGATAGACGTTCTGCGAGTGTTGCTGTAAGTCTTTTTTAATTATAAATAATATCATTTTTATAATTAATGTAAGATTTAATATTCGTAACTGATTTATTATATTTTTTTGTTAAATTATCACAAGAAACATACGGATAGTTGTTGGAATAGGCGACTCAACCAGATGAGGGGTCTAAAGAGCCTCCGCAGCCAAATTGCAACAAGATATTCATTCAGGCTGTCAGCGGGAAAAATAAGAAGAAGGGGATTTACGGCAGGGGATCCTTATCCTAATTAAAATTTTCTAACGTTGACAACTCATCTATTGCCTCATCTAGTCTTAATGAAAATTCGGTTATATAAGAAATGATAGAGAAAATAAAATTGCAGGCGAAGCAAATAAATTCGCAGGTTCAAGAACTGAATAACGTTCGATAACAAATGTAAAAAATGCGAGCTTTGGTTAAACAACTTACTGCATCTACTCATGGCATGTTTCTTTCTTTTTCTTCTCACTAGCCTAACTCACCTAATGCTAGTGACGATTTAGATGATTAGTTTTTGTAGTTATTTTTATGTAACGATTAGTATGTAATAGACGATTATTAGTATTTTGTTTGAATATTAATTTTCATATTAAAAATATAAATTTTAGAATTTTTATATAATTCTCTTTTTAATTTATTTTAGATTAATTTAATAATTATTTATGATTAAAATATGAATTTTTAGAATTTTTATATAATTCTCTTTTCATATTATAAATATGAATTTTAATTTATTTTAAATTAAAATTAAAATTTTTTGTTTGGATTCTGGGACGGAATTTTTTGTTGCTGTTTTTTTAATTTTTTGAATTAATTTTAGCGATGGATATTTTCGTCGCTAAAATTAATTCTTTTTTAAAAAATGGTGACGGAAAACTTCCGTCGCTAAACTGTCTCTGTTTCGCGACGAAAACTTACATCACGAAAATTTTAAAAAATTATGTTTAGCGACGAAAATATTTTCGTCGCTAAATTGGTGACGAATCCATCGCAAAATAAATTTAGCGATGAAGACTTTAATGACGGATGTATTTCGTCGCTGATTTGTCGCTAAATTGATTTAGCGACAGATTTTTGGATTTAGCAATAGAAATATTCGATCGCTAAATCTCGAAATTCTTATAGTGTTAGTTCGTATGTAGTTGTGCATCACCGTTCAAAGACAAGAGCCTCTTAGTTGTGTCATTTTTTGAATTGTCATTTGAAAATAAATTAAGACATATTCTAGGTAGACAATTAGTAGAAGATTAAAAAAAAATTAATAATAATGAGAAATCCCATATGTAGTATATGGATAATTGAAATCCTAAGCACTAAACCATGGACATAAGAATAATTGAAAAACTAGAGGCATGTAAGCAAATCTACATTGAGAGCCGAAATGATAATGAGTTCTATTTATTAATTTAAAATTAAAATGATAATTAATGAAAAAAATTATATTTTAAATCTATAAAATTTATTTGAATATTTACTAAAATAAACCTTAATTACCCATTTAAAATTGAAATAAATTTAAAATATTTTTATTTGAATTATATAGATATAAAACATATTTCAAACAGTATATCCAAATAAGTAAATGGGTGACTCATTATCATCCTTTAGTAAGATAAATTAAGTTTTAAAAAAATAGCATTTGTTACAAAACAATTTTACTTTTAAATTATCACAATTATTAAAAAAAAAAAGAAATTTAAGTTACTTAAAACCAAAAACAAGAGACACTTTGTTTTTTACTATAAAGAACCAAACAACTTTATAATAAGATGTATATTTATTATTTTCCTTATATATTAATGACCACGTCACAATAATCTTTAATTACTTAGCGATATTTTTTTTTACATTATTTTTGTTACAAAGCACAACAAAGCTACAAATGCACAACAAAGCTACAAATACGAAACAGGTCCTAATGGTTATGATAACAATGATGACATTGATATGCTCAATTGCTCTCTAGCTAATATTCTAACAAACACCCCCCCCCCCCCCCCCCCTTGTTGCTAAAACCAACACAAATCGAATTCAGTTATTTTAATTACCAAATGAGTGGTTGGACATGAGCTTGCAACAATAAGGAATGAACTTTGACAATCAACACTACAAAAGTAGCTAATACCTGTAAGTACTCCGACGTTCAAGTAAGTGAGAGATTAAATTGACAAATCATCATTAGGCTAAAGAATAACATATATTGGCTTTTGATAGAGCTGGTTTATATAGAAATAAGAGATGTTCTCTTGAATGCATGCTTGAATTAAGCGTTGTAAGGTGATGAGACTAAATTTTTTACGCCGATAAGGCTTCTTAACGGTGGCATAGTGTTGACAGGACCTTTCATTAAATGTAGATAAGATTTAACATTAATAAGGATGTGATCCTCATTAATGAGGATGGATTTTGGAACGGGCGCAGGAATGTCCAACATGCAATGGTAATGATACTATTGTAGATTGACGTAGGGCTGAGATGTGGCCAAGATTAGGTCGTGGGCCAAAATGGAATTGGACTAGGTCATGCTTGATTTGGTTTGGTACGGTCCATAGCCCCTTAGGTCGGATGTTCGAGAGGTAAGCATTTGATTTAGAAAAGGAGAAGTTGGGTGAATTTGCTACTTAGTCGAGATTTATAATCGAGCTGGCGTTTGAACTTGGCTGGGATAGATGGCCGAGCTGACATATACACATTTCATCATAGCATGTAAATACAATTTACATAATATATTCACATCAAGACATGACAGCGTGATAAAATTATTTACTTAAAATCAGGTTTTTGGGTGGAACCATTTACAAATCATGCATTTTTCATAAAACTAAATCCAGTTGGGAAGGACCACTTACATTTTCAAGCTTATCGAGCTACCTCAATATTCACGTCATGCCTCGAAATTCGTGCATCGTCTCAATTTGCCTGCCAACCTCAAAATTCACATAAGTCATTTCAACTTTAAGCCTTAAAGCATCCTAGTCACCATATTTATTTAAATAAACATTAAAACCTATTTTTAATAATTTCTTACATTTTTTTTATTTTTTTCTCTATTTCTTCCTATTTTTCCTCGATAAATCCAAACTAAATATTTCTCAAATATTTTAGTATGACAATTCATAAAATAATATTCCTGAATTTTTGAAATTTTCTAAGAAATTTTACTTATTTTAACTTAGCCTCTCAAGCTTTCTCAGTATACATGTCATATACTCGAAACGCGTGCCCAAACCATTTTCTCGATCAAAATCTTCGAAATATTAATAGATATCCACTTCTTATTTTTCAAAATTTTTCAAAAAAATTCTCCATTTTTTCTTCTTTTTTCTATTCTTTTATTTTATTTTTTTTCTTTTTTCTTTCTATTCATCTTCTTCTTCCTCTGTTTCTTCCTCGTGCAACCATGCCACCCTTTCTTCTTTATTTCTTTTTCTCTTTCTTTTTTTTTCTTCTTTCTTTTTCTTTTTCCTTCCTTCCTTCCTTCCTCATTCTTCTTTTCTCTTGCCTCCTGCGCGAACAACCACCAGCCCATTGCACTGCGAGCCAGCTAGCCTTACCGCCGACCATGACAGCCCTTGCTGGCCTCCCTTGCTGTACGCACAACTCCGCCGCCTTGCTAGGCCGACATCGCAGTTGCTACCAATCACTCTACTCACGGGAAGCTTGTGGCCATGGCTGCCGCAAGCTGTTGTGGCCTACTCCAGCCGCCTTCGACCTTCCTCGCGGCTAGCTTCGATCGTCGTCGTGAGCTCCCAGCTTTTCCTTCGCGCAACTCTCTCTGCTATCGGCCCTGCTTCCATTTCTTTTTCCCATTTCCTTTCCTCTTGCTCGTTATTTATAAGCGACCTCCGCCGCCCCAACTGCCTTGCCCATCCCTCTTGACGTGAAGAACACTCCACTGGCAGCCATCAGTTGGCAGAGAGATGACTTGAATCTTGCAGAGAATGGGAGTTTTCAGGGCATGGCTGCCATTCCACAACACGTACATATTCATATATATATAATATATATATATATATATATAACCAAAAAATATATATTTAAATCCTAAATTTCCTCCCTATTACACTTGTGCAATTCCCTAATTGTAATTATGCCCTTAAACCTCAAATTAATTCATATTACAATACCGAAAACGTAAAATTAATAATAAAAAATTACTCGATACTGACGATTTTGCCCCAGTGTCCTCCCCGGGCTATTGTTTCATCTCGAAATCACTGAAGGGTTGCTCATTACGCAAAACTGAAGCCCCCTTAGGGTTCCATTGATTTTTTGAGAGTCCCTTATAATAATTCGATTTTGCAACCTAAATGACAGTTGCATTTTAGCTGTACCAAAAATCGTTCCCGATCCGATTTCTTTCGATACTATAAATCTTATCTCGGAACACTGATCGAGACCATATTATTTTTCTTAGACAATTTCACTCCGAGGCATTCCCTACAGTCGATTTGATACTTATAATTGTTATCAAGCCAATTTTTCGCTATTCTAAACTTAAATTACGTGGTAACCTTACAAAAATATGGGTTCTTACAAAAACCTCCATGGTGGTTGGATTTTCTAGAAGGTGGTTAGTGTTTGGGTTTTTTGGGTTAGGAACGCTTCTAGTTTTGGCCATGGAGAGATAGTTGAGATGGGTATGGAATGTTTTGGTGAGACTTATGGGGTAGGCAAGTTTTACTGGGCCCCATAGTGGGCATCATATGTTCCTTCTGACCCAAAGAGATGGTCAAATGTAAGTTTGCAACGACAAGGAATGGATTTTGGCAATCGACATGGCGGGAGATGGCTGACACCTACAAGCACTCTGACGCTCAAGTAAGTAAGAGATTAAATTGGCAGAGTATTGGCAGACTAGATAAGAACATTCCTTAACTCTTCATAGAGTTGGTTTATATACAAGGAGAATAGGTCATTCTGCATGCATGATTGCATCGAGCGTTGCAGGGTGATAGGACTGGATATCCAGCACCGACGAGGCTCCCTGACGGTGGCATGGTGCTGACGGAATCTTCATTAAATACGAATAAGACCTATCATTAATGAAGATGGAGTTTGGAGTAGGCACGAGAGTATCTAACATGCAGTAGTAATGATAACTGTTGTAGACTGGCACAGGGCCGAGATTGGACCATGGGTCGAGATGTGGCCAAGATTGGGCCATGGGCCAAGATGGAGCTAGACTGGGCCAAACTTGATTTAGGCTGGTGCGGTCTAAATTATACTATGTTTGGTGAGTACGTATTAGAAAAATAAGTTAATGAGATATCATAAAAGGATAGCTTAATAGATTAATTAGCATATAAAATAGTACTAATTATAAAGTGATTTTAACATATTAAAACAAATATTATCATATTTTTCATGAGTTACTAATAATAAAATATCAAAAGGTACGTATAGCAAAAAACAATGGTTGGTATATATTATAGAATATGCTATGTATATATGATGTTATTATATAGATGAAATGATATTCAAAGTTATGAAACTGTAGTACGTACGTAGGAGAGTTGATTAAATCTCCTATATATATATATATATAGTTAAATGTACTTTTTTTTTTTTCTTTTGGTTAAAGATACTTAAAATAAAAAAAGCGAGATACCAATGGGAACCGAGCAATACTTCTTCCTTCCGCGACCGCCATCTCAACCCCTGGTTGAGATGGCGGTCGCGGAAGGAAGAAGTATTGCTCGGTTCCCATTGGTTAACATTAGCTGGACAAAAAGGCGAGGAATTTGCGATGGACCAGCGAGAGTGCATCGTCTACTATTTAACCCTTTATTCATAATGTAAATGTGCCATTAATTAAGGTTGTTGTTGGCGTGATTCTAGTATTGTTGTCTAGTGTCTCTATTTATTCAAAGTTGTTGAAAATTTATGAGGTTGGTACCTGTTTGCTATTGCTACTACCACTACCAGGGGAGTGGAGGGGAGGGGCCTCCCTGATCATCTCATCTGCTTTTGTCAGTTCATTTTCTTTCTGTGAGGTTGGAACGTGATGCTTCCGCCGTCAATGGTCTCCTGATCTCCCCTCTTCTCTTCTCTTCTCTTCTCCCACCACAATTAGTGTACAATAATGTTAATTATATATATATTAGTTTCATGTGAAACGAAACATCGTCGCGTCCTTATTCATGTCTTTGCATCTTCAACTGAACTCAATAAAGGATTAATTTTTATTCACCTTCTTATTCACGTGCCATTCTCGTTGGGTACCGAAGCATTCATTTCTTTCTCTCTTGTCAACTGATCAATCTTGATTGTGTGGTGTGTGGTTGGGGGGGGCTCCCTCTTTATTATTAGTGTTGTCGATCGTAGTATCTTATTTTGTCTTTCTCCAATATGGGGAGTGTGCGTGATTGGACCAAATTCTAGCCAGGAGCATGCTGCATCAGCAACTCGAGTTATAATTCATCAGACAATCAATTTTACAGTTAAGACCAAGAGCAAACGTACGAAAGTTGGAAGATGCTTAGTAATTACCAAAGTCAAAAGCATCAATCAGGAACTTTCACTTTCATTTCCTGTCGACCCTGAGAATTATCCAGAGAGTGGACACCAAGAAATAATTTGTTCGTTCTGAATTGTATTGTGAGCATGATCACATTCAAAAAAGTAAAACAGAGAGAAAGAACAATGCAAGTTGTTCTGCAGCTCGACAGACAAGTGTGTCAAGTATTTATGTGTTATCAATTAAAGAATATGCTTAGGTGCGCAAATAAAGAATATATATTATATGCCACCATTCATATATATCTGTGCAATAGAACAGTGTAATAGAATATTTTCAAGTTAGCTAGCAAGGATGAACAAAACTGATGGTTTGAAGACCGACGTCCCGATCGAATCGAGTATCTAGCTAGAAGACGAAGAAAATGTCAGTTAGAGGGGGGTGGTTGAGTCCTTCTA